>NW_006767433.1:0-48445 GCF_000264995.1 Punctularia strigosozonata HHB-11173 SS5
AGCACGGAGATGTCGGTCATCGTCCGTTCTTCGGTCTTACTTAGTTTGGTCAGTGTACGGTCAACGTGAATTGAACACGCGACTCGCCTGGACTTGAAATCTAGGGCCGGTTGAAACCTCAGTCGATATTTCAAGTATACATTTGTGTTAAAACCAATTCTGGATTTTTTACGCCCAATAAGTCTAGATTGTAGTCGATACGTCATGTGCGAGTTTGGGACATAATGGAGTTGGTATTTATAATCCCACATTGGGTTTATTCTTATGGTAACGTACATGACTCCGACGCGGTATAGACTACAAATTCAAGTTACAATCTAAGCTGTATTTGGTCCTTGGTCTCAATATCTACGGCAGATTGGCGTGAAAAAATTAATCCAAACCGGGTTCGTAATGTGGAACCCTGGCAGTGACTTCAACTATTGTATCTCGGGCCGCATGATGCCTGCTCGTAATCCACCACCACCACCACCACCACCACCAATACGACGCGCTCGTTAACGGCGACCTTGTCACCAGTACTTACCGCACTGCCGAACTCCATCACCCACTACTGGCATGCACCGAGCTCTCCTTATTCACGAAATAGCTGTACGGATCGCTGAATGGGCGGTTGCTCTCTCAGAGTTCGGTGACATCAATTTGTTAAACCTCGCTTTCACCTGCAAAGCATGGTCGGAAATCGCACTTGATGCACTATGGTCTACTATTCATGATCTCCACCATGTCTTGCGTTTGATACCTGGATATCGATATGCCGAGGGTGGCGGGGCCTACGGCTGGGTATGTCAATTCTTCGTCGGGGTGCAGTCATACTTGCCTGACGAACTTCTGTAGGGATTCACGCGTCCAATATCGCAGTTGGACCTGGATCGTTTTCGTTACTACGCAGGCAGAATCAGGACACTGGACATGGACTATCCGGGAGCGAAAATCGACGTCAGTAGCGTTCTCCGTACACTAAACATCCTCAAGCCTCCCCACCATCATCTCTTTCCCGAGCTCCGATCCCTCCGCTTCGAGTTGCATCCTATGCAGGCAGATCTTGCGGCTATCTGTATCGGTCCACGGCTCCAAACCGTCGAAATCCATTTCAGAGAATCTGACGAAGGCGAGGTCTGGATGACCTACCGTCCCGACGTGCTACGACGGTTCCTGCTCCAGCTCGTAAAATTTCCTACGCCTGTGATGATCAATGCGCTCAATCTTCAGCTGCCGACGCTAGATTATAGCCATTTGACGCTCGTCGCTGGATTACGCTCGTTGAGCCGGCTATCGCTCTGTACGCACAGCATGTTGAACGACCCCAAGTTCTTAGACTCCCTCCGCCAGGTTTGCTCCATGCCGTCCGTCGTGGATCTCATCGTTCACATCTACTGGTGGGGCCCGGAGAGAGATCATGACCATTCTGTGTGTTTCCGACCAGCGGCGTCCGTGTTCGGATCCCGCCATACGTACGCAGGTGGTCTCCCCAGTCTCGGGCAGCTCGCGGCGGTCGTTCCGGAGGCTCCCGAGATGAGTTGGAACGCGACCTGGGACGAGCTACCAGAAGAATGGGAGCCGATGTTCGAAGCCCTCTTTCAGCGCCCCGCGCACCTCCTTCGGTCCCTGGGTCTTCATTCCCGGTCGGCGCAGTCGGAGCAACCGCCCCCGACGGCCATGTTGCGCATGCCGCTGTACGATCAGCTCCGCGAGCTGAACATCTCCGTCCCGTTCGACTGGACGGACGAAGCCGTCGTCCACGTCGCGTGCTCGTGCCCGGCCCTCGCGTCCATGTCGCTTCTCTTCGACGATCATCCAGATGACAGCCAGCTATACCGCGTTTCCACCACGCCCCGCGTGCTCGCGTCACTCGCGATCACTTGCGATCGCCTGGAGCGCCTGCGTATCCACGTCAATCCGCGACTTCAACTACCAGAAGCACCAGCCACCCCGACGTCTGGGTTCGAGGGAAACACGCGCCTGCTCGAGCTGTACGTTCGATTCCTGCCTGCCTTTGACTACCCCGCATTCTTCGAGGAACACGTCAAAAAGTTATATCCCAAGCTTAAGAAAGGTCGTGAGGTGGAAGGACCGGCAATGCTGTGGAAAGCCGAAGGAGGACGCTAGCGCGGCGATGCGATTTGCGTCGTCGATTATAGACAAGCGGTCACATAAAACCTGCATAATATAACCGCCCTGTAACAATATTAACATGCAACAATCTAGTCCAATAATACCGATAAAGAGGAACTGTCCGAGGGTTCGCATCGTCTCCGCACAATGAGAGTGGATTATGAGGCACAACAAGTATCCGCCCCGGGGACCTTCCACCCCTTCGCCCTCCTCCTCCCTCCCCTCCCTCGCGCATCCAGCCGAATCGTGCCCCCGCCGTCCACATCATCGCTATCGAGCCCAGAGCGATCGCGCACGTGGAGCGTGCGCGCGTCGAGGGCGGCTTCGTACGCCCAGCGGGCGAGCACGCGCTGCGCGACGTAGGCAAACACGTCCGGAACGCCGTCGCCCGTCTTGGCGGAGGCGAAGAAGAGCTTGGGGCCCCGTGGCGCGCGCGGGGGGAGGGACGCGAGCGCGAGGGAGGGGAGGGAGTGCGCGTGCGGGTAGGGGTTGGTGGTGCTGGGGGTGGTAGAGGTGGACGAGTAGGGCCGACGCGGGGCGACGGTGGGTGCGTCGGAGGTGGTGGACATGGAGAGCGAGGCCATGCGGCGCGGGGTGCGCGTGGGGGACATTTCGAGCGAGGAGAGGGAGGACGAGCGGGTGCGGGAGCGCGAGCGGGAGTGCGCGCGGGAGTAGTAGGACGCGCGGGGCGAGGAGCGCGCGGATGAAAAGTGGTCGTGGAGAGAGAGTGAGAGCGAGGAGGAGGGCGTGTGGTAGATCGTCACCGTCGTCCGGGTCGTGCGAACGGTGCCAATCATCGAGGTCGCGGAACGCGAGTGCGAGCGGGAGAGAGATTTAGACTTGGAGGAGATCGCGATGGAGCGGGGGTGCGGGAGTGGGGAGGAGTTGGAAAGAGGGTGCGGAAAGGCTTCGCGGTCGGTGAGCGGCTCGTCGTGTGAGATGATCGAGTCGTGGTCGGATATAGGGGAGGGCGGATGGGAATCCGGGGGGATAAGCGTGTCGAGGAACCGCATGGCTTCTAGCTCAGTCACGATCGAGTTGATATAGCCGTCTGCTGCAGTTTGCGTAGCAGCGTTGTGGTTGATGCTAGA
This sequence comes from Punctularia strigosozonata HHB-11173 SS5, assembly GCF_000264995.1. Taxonomy (NCBI): domain Eukaryota; kingdom Fungi; phylum Basidiomycota; class Agaricomycetes; order Corticiales; family Punctulariaceae; genus Punctularia; species Punctularia strigosozonata. The sequence goes on from NW_006767433.1 coordinate 3,207, forward strand.
TCCTGGTCTGGCAAGGTCCATCTTGTTCCCCACGACCACGCAGCAGAAATCCGCCGCCTCTTCGTCCGGCACTGGTGCCTTCGCGCGGAACTCGTCCCACCAACGCGTGAGGCTCGTCAAGGTGGATGGCTTGTTCACGTCGAAGATGAGGAGAACAGCGTCCGCGCCGCGGAAGAAGGCGGAAGATAGAGAGGAGAATCGTTCTTGGCCGGCAGTGTCCTACTGGCGGAGGGTCGGCATCAGCGTCGGTCCACGGAACAGGGGAATGGCTCTGACCCAGATCTGCAGCGTCACAGACTCGTCTGGTATGTGCGGGTGTGGAACCGTTTTCGCGATGAAGTCGGCGCCGATGGTAGCGCGGTATCCAGTTGAGAAACGACCCGAGATGTACTGAGCGAGATAAAGATGTTCATCAGTCGTAGATCTTTACGGGCGCTTGCATCGTCCTGGTTGTATGAGACGTACTTGACCGCGCAGGCTGGTCTTGCCGACGCCGGAGTCGCCGACGACGACGAGCTTTATGGTCTGCATGGTGGTGAGAGCAGAAAAAGCATGATTGCCTCGAACGCCGCGCTCCTTGGCAACTCACTTCCTCCCACTTCCACGAGCTTGACCACGACATCATCTCTCTCAGGCTTCACCACATCTGTCATTCCTATGTCTGTGACCCGATGCTGCTGCTGATGCTGGTCTTTGAGTTCGCCACTATCATCATGGCATAACGACCCCTTAGCTTAAGTTACTGCGGCGATCGTCCTAGTATCCATCACTCCGGTCTATGACTGCTCAGCAATCTACACTGTACACGCCATCCCGATGTATCTGAATCCACTGGTCCCGTCAGCAGATCCTTCTAAAGCGTCTCTGCCCCTCTCGCCTAGATCGCGCTGCTCGACTTGGGTTGGGGCAAGGACAGAAGGCGAAGTTCATCGACTGCGACTGCGACTGCGTACGGCCCGGGCGACGATAACATCAACTCTTTCACCACGCTGGACATTGGCTGCTAGGAAGACGTATTTCATACGCATATACCACCCCACGATGGTGCATTCTTCCTGAGCGATATTAGCGTCGCTCGTAGTACTTCAAAACAAACATGTTGAAATGCCAGGCTTAATCCATATACTCAGAGGAAGAGGTGCAGCTGATCCGGCCAACAACCGGACTATCCGGCGAAGGGAACCATGCTACATCATGCCGTAACCCGTCGACCGTTCATGAATGTATTTCTCAGAATCATCGTGGTCGTCTGAACTCTAGACCAGGACCTAGGATACGGAATATCGTCGGTGTTCATGTTTCTGAAGCAAAGGGCCAGACCATCGTCGTCCACTGTCACCAGGTTCGGTACCCTGTTACTGTCCAAACACTGGCGCACAACAATGTCCGAAACACGAGGCGCGAGTAGCACGCGGTAACGGAGCTCGAAACGCTGAATGATCGGCTGGAGAGTACCTCGCTTTTTTGTGACGTCGTCACGCTTCACCCGAGTCCAACGTTCAAGCGACCACCGTTGCCTACTCTCTGGAACTCGCAAACTTGCACATTCGTGTCGTTCGGTTGCCGGATTAACCGTACGATGGAGCATGAACCGATGGACATCAGTGATCCGGAAGCCAACGAACTTGACGAACTCGACGAACTAGTTGACGTTGGCCCTCGTTTCGACCCTGAAAGTATACTCAAGGCAGGCAAAGCTATGGCTCAGCAGCTCGAGGTCATGACGGAGAGGTGGAATCTGTCGCCTGAACGTGCAACCATTTGGAAGGCGGCTCTGCACAGGTCGGTCGAAGACATATCTCGTGAACGAAGGCTGACGCCCTATCTCAGCATTTCTGAATTTACCCTCCCAACGACGTCTATCGCAGTGTATGGGCGTAAGTAACAGCACACCGCCTTCTAGGTACATATATGACGTGATCCATAGGTACCGGAGATGGAAAAAGCACGCTTCTCAACGCACTAGTTGGCTGTAAGCGAGCGACGTCCGTCGTGATGTATGTTCCACGGCGCTGATCATACATCGCTCAGTGGACATCTTCCCGTCGTCAGCCACCGGTAAAGGTATGCATGACGTCGCCTGCGGTCTTGTACAATCTGAACCGAAGCACTCCGGCAGCCGCTACCGGTGCACCGATCGTTATATCGTACCACGACTCGCCTATGATCTACTGTGACATTCAGTTTCTTGCCGAAAGCGCATGGAAGGATCAACTCTCGCAGTACCGTACCGATATCCTAGATGGCGTCCCCATCAATGACGACGTCAGGAAACTGACTTGGAACAAGGTGAGGCGTGATATCTAGCATTCGCCCTCTATCTTACATGATTATTCACACTAGATCAAGGAAATATATCCTGGACTGTCCGATAAGGATATCCTCAAGATGACCCCCGACGAAAACATCTCGTACGATCCTTGTGCGTGATCAATTTTATCGTCCCTTTCCTACTCTAACAGCTGGCGCTCAGTCTCTAAAGCATTGCTAGGAGAAAAGGCTCATTTTCAAGGAAGTGCGGATACTATCCGCGAAAAACTGCGAGCCTACGTTGGACATGCCAAGCATGCCGGCTTGGATCAACCAAAAGGCGGGCTCCTGAAATCCGCAGTATCCTGTTTCTTACCTCCTTTCAGGCTGCGTGTGGCCGCTGATTGTCGATATTGATGTTCGCGCGAAAGTTGAACTACTCAAATATGGTTTGTCGATGATCGATTTGCCGGGAACTGGTGATGTCAATGCTGCACGCGAGCAGGTGACCTCTCACTACGGACAGAAAGCCGATGGGTTTCTTGTTGTGGCTGACATTCAGAGAGCTGTTACTACTTCTGAGCCTTTTCGTACGCATCCGATACCATATCCCAAGGTGCAGCATGATCTCATGCCAGAGACAGAGCACCTTAAGAACCTTACAAGTTCGTTATACTTCCTGCATACATGTCACCCGCTGTGACCTGACAAGATCTCTCCGCGATTTGTTATTTCCAGTGTGTAAGTCGACTAAAATCTGATGTGGAATTTGCGTTGATGTATTCGCCACATACCCTAGCTGTTGGGTGCGTATCCCCGACAAGCTGCTTCTTTCTTCCGCATGCTGGCTGATGTGGAAGTACTAGTCTTGACAAGGTCGTGTTTGTCTGTCAGTTACATTCGTATTCCTTGTCAACTGCGGGCTCAATAATCTTCGTCCATAAAGGCACAAAAGCGGACATGTGTAGCAACGATACCGATTTGCCTGATCACTCCAAGGAATCGCAATTATGGCTTGAGCTGTCCACCGATCGGGAGAGAATGGTCTCTCAGCGTGCCCAGAAGCAGGCGGAACTGAATCGTCTCAGCAATGTGGGCAAGGGTCAGCCTGCTTCTTGATTCAATGTTATACACCTCTGACTGACATCGACGGACAGAACGCAAAAAATCGGAGGGACTCTCAGAGGCCTTCGAGCAGCTTCAATCAACTGTCAAGGAATTGCAGCGCATCGAGTCATTGTTGGCAGACAATGACAAGCAGATGAGACGGTTTTGCACTGCAGAACGGTCTAAGGTAAGTAAAGCTCGTATCGACATGCGACTGCTATGTCAACGTGTACCTAGGACATAGTAATGTCACTGAACGAAAGGATCGCCGAAATTCTTGACAGGAATGAGGCTAGCATTTGCATGCCTCGTAAGCATCCGACCTCACAATCCTCGCCACATTAGATCCTGATGCCTTAACAGGTGTCTATTGTTGTGCAGCACGTCACTCTATCTTGTCTTGTGCGTGTATATGCACTCTATGCGCACGAATCCTCATCCTGGTTTTCGTAGCCGGGACTCATGCACCCAACGTATACAAGGAGATGGATGAAACGGGCATTCCTGCCATACGCCAGTGGTGCCAAAACCTGGGCTTAGCGGCATGTATCAAGGCCGTCATTGAGTTTATTGAGCAACTTGATATTCTTGTGGTTGATGTCCAGCGGTATCTCGATAATTCGCTTGTAGGGGATGCCTCATATCGCGCAGCCCTCCAAGAGGAATGGCAAAGCACGTCACATGTGGAAATCATGAACCATATGAAAGCACTTGCAGAGGCCGAGGTGGAAACTCTCAAGAAACGTTTCAGGCGTTATCTAAACGAATCCTGTACCATAGGCATCGAGAAAGTAAGATATTGATCCGATATGCAACGTTAACTAATGGCTGAAGTGACTGAAACCTACAGGCAAGTGACGCTGCGCTCCGCACTGCTGAGGATTTGTGCGACTCAGGATTACACCACAACACCGTAAGAGCAAGTTCGTATCCCTAATCCCTCTGTGGCATATAGTTTGTCGCTCACGTGAAACAGCTTTCCGTCATAACGGTGTCTTCCGGGAGAACTGGAACTACAAGCTGCTTATCCCGTTCCAAGATGCGATCATGCCTCAATGGAACTCTCTTTTCGCCCGACGAATGTTCGATGCACTCGAGGCCAACGTCGCGAAAGGCATCAAGAAGATTATCAAGCAAATGGCGCCTAAGACGAGCCTCACCGCCGGACCTCTGAAGCGCCAGTTCTCAAAGCAAAGAAAGAAGTGCGAGAAGAACGTTCGCAAGTCTATGAACATAGCATTGCGCCAGTGGGAAAGCGCCTTCCAGAAGGATCGCAAGGATCTCCATAGTTCAATGCACGAATGGATTCAAACACGCCTGGAAGATGTGTATCAGGAGGCGGCAAGTAAGAAGGGGCCTGGTAGCTCGAAAATCTCGAAGGTCTGGCAGCGGAACTCTTATAGCTATTCTGCCCACTCGCTAATACACTGTCAGATTCTATTTCGTGATTTCATAGGAGAAAGCAAGCGTGACATTTTCATCGATCTTGGCAAACACGTCTTCAATAGCCTCGATCGTACTGCAGACAAGGTACAAGCAATCATGACAAGGCGTCTGTGCGCCGTTGCAGATCAGGTAGGTACAAGAATGGTTGTTTTATCCGAACGTTACTTGATAGAGCCGGACAGTGCACGTTGGATATGGCATTACTGTGGGATAGACCGACGGAAAATATCGACTACACCCAGGACAGGGTGGATTTGGCCGCGATGCGAGAGGAACTGAAAAAATACCATTCATTGGCAGAAGAGAGGAGATATGATATGCTGATGAACGGGGTGGAAATGGAAGGGGAAGGAGTAATAGCGAAAACGGAGCAGGGAGTGGCGGTGAAAATGGAGAAGGGATTGATGTCGAAAACGGAGGAAGTGATAATTGGAACGCCGGAGGAACGAGGATTCATGAAGCAGGAGCATCCGTGACTTGAACTGAGTACATATGGTATGGTCCCGAAAATGCGCTTGTTGAATAGGTTATCGTACATTGCACCTTATCGTAACATATAGCTCGTATCTTATTGCGATAAGTGATCATGTTGGTGCAGGGGGCCGTCAATCCTGAGCGCTGTATCGTGTGCCGAACACACCCTCTTGCTTCGCCTTTATCTCTATGGCATGGGATTAACATGAATACTGAGACATTGAGTTTACTTGTATACGATACTCACGAAGAGCTAAGTGTGTCGAATGAAAACGACATAACGCAAGGTTTCCTGGAAGCCGGTCGAGTTATCCCTTTTCAGTCCAATCATAGAGAGGAAGATACTCGTACCCATTAGGTACCAAAGATTCGGGAGCCCAATCTCGCGAGCGTTGCCGCGGATTTCGCCCTCTGCGTTCAGCCCCCAGATGGGCTTGCACTTGTCTGCGATTTCCTTTCCGCTGACAGACGCGATCGCCGTCCGCGGATCACCAAAGCTGGAACAGGACACGATCAATATTACAAGAGTCAAGCGTGCTCGAATTGAGATCTTACCCCGTGGCGAAGATGACGACATCAGCGGGTATCTCGCTGCCGTCCGCAAACTTGATGCCAGACTTGGTGAAGCGCTCGATGCCGCTCCCGTTCTTGATCTTGATCTTTCCGTCGATGACCATCTGGCTAGCGCCGACGTCTATTGACACCGCTGAGCACGACTTGTGATATTGAATGAACCTGGAAAATCTCACCGAGGTAGTATCCTCCTCCGCGACTGTACGCCATGAGCAAGAAACCGGAGTCTTCGGGGCCGAGATTTGTCTTGAAGCCGACCTTGTTCAGGTCCTCGAGTAGTTTCCTATGACATCGTCAGGAATAGACGCACGTCAGTTTCAAGACGCAGAATCCGTACTTGTCAGCATCAGCGATCGCACGTGCCACGCGTTTGTGCATGTGCTTGAGGAAATAGTTCGGGAACGATGCACCCAACATATCGGCGACCTCGACTGGGACAGGCTGGTTCCAGTATACCCCTGCGGAGCATCGTCACCCAGGGGTCACACGCTGAAAGGGCTCAGCGTGGTAGACGTACCGAGCATGCGCGGCATTCCCTGCTTAGTGCTCATGATATATGTCGAGGAGCGCTGGTATATGGTAACGTCTAGGCGAATCGTCAACATCACCATGAAGATAGCCTTGGAGAACACCCACCGACGCCGTGTTCTACGTAGTCCGCGGCGATGTCATGACTAGAAGTACATGCGCCGACGATGACAACTTTCTTGCCAACGTGGTCGGTTGCGCGATGGTGCTGAGTTGAGTGCAAGATTTGGCCGCTGAACTCCTCCTTCGATTCAAGCGAGGTCAGAGCAACATGACACCGGGACCACCTCCATAACGCACCTTCCCGGGGATGTCAGGCATGTTGGGCACGCCGCCTGCTAATCCGAGGGCGTACACGAGGTGATCGACGGAGAAGGTCCGCTCCTTTCCGTCACCGCGTCTGACGACGACGGTCCACTTCTTCGTCTTTTCGTCTTGTTCAGTCTTCAACACCGTGGCCGACGTCCACACGTTCAACTCCATGTTATGCGCGTAAGCCTCTAACCAGTCCGCGAGCTGGGTAGATTCCGCTGACTGAGTGGCCTGAAGATGTGGTAAAGGGAGATAAGCGCACCTTCTGAGCTGGGGTGTAAACCGGCCAATTGGGAGGGAATGGTAGGTAAGGCATATGATCGTACCCTATGAACGAATGAAGTAACATCTTGAGGTCCGGTTCGCGGTACATAGTTCGGAGGCAACTCACAGACGGGGTCGTGGAGACACAAGGCCTCGTATCGATTCCTCCATTGGTCTCCGATACGCGCCTGCTTTTCCAGAACAAGAGTCGGGATGTCCATCAGCTTCAGCCTGGCAGCCGCATCCAGCCCGCTGATACGCAGATGTCAGTGTCCCATGATAACATATGTCAAACTCGAGCGCAGCTAACCTTTGTCCAGCGCCAATCACGATGACTTGAGGCTCGGTGTCTTCAAACTCCACCTCTCTACGCCGTTTATCAACCTATACCAACCAATGAGTATGTTTCGCGTGAATTCGATGGTACGTACTCACCCACTTGCCATGCGATGGGTTATGCTCCCGTAAGGGGCCGACTTTCTCCGGGAAGCCCTTGAGCTCTTTCAAATTGGTGAAGACAGTGTGCGCTTTCCACGCCAGGCCGTTGACCTCGTTCCCGGTCGCGCCATCGCCGGATACGGGGACGGGAACGAGTCTGAAGAGGCCAACACCGACACCGACCGCCGTCTCGAAGCCGAAGAACCCGCGGATCCAGGCGAGGTCGGGTGCCGGCCTATCGAGGGAGACGGAGGCGGCGTCCAGTTTGACGTTGCTGATCTTCGATTTATTGAGGCGATCGCTCAGGAACGGCTCGATGCGTTCCGAATTCTTGAATGTGCGGAAGTCCCAGGTGAGGGCGAGTAGGTCGCGCCAATAGATGTCCACGATCTTCTCGTCGACGAAGAGGTTCAAGACGCCACCTGCGTCGTTCGCCTCCATCGCTGCGCCAAAGCGCCTTACCCATTCGTCGGCAATGTCTTTAGCCGGGATGGAGGAGAGCGCCGTAGGCTGGACGCCTAGCTTGTCCAGGGTGGGGAGACAGTCGGTGGTGGACGCCATGTCGAGGGGGGTACGAATGAAGATGGGCGTAGACTCACTTAATCTTGGTCTGCTTGCTATCTCGCCGCCCAAGCCGCCCGTTACCGATCTCACGAACGATCGCTGCATGCCTTGGGATTGGTACGAGAACCCGACACATTCCCCGCGTTCCCCGCATTCCCCAGATCACGCGCCTTGCCGAACGCGGGGAGATGTCTCGGCATCATCCGGTCTGGGTCGGAAGCGGGTACAAGATTGGTCCATGACCATCTGACATTGCATTGCAAAGGAAGTGCTGAGACATTGTAGACCACATCATACTCGCAGTACAATCACAAGCCGGCCCGTCGCGTCATCGCTGAGGAGCACCTTGTCAGCAGTGTAGACCCGTTTCGTAGGGAGTGAAACGGCACCCTCCAACCCCTGAACCACTCTCGGATTCGAGCCCCCTTCGCCCGTAAAGGCGAGCTTGCACATCTACAGCGCTAGATGCGCAGCAAGGAGAGTGTCAGGTGGCTCCGAGATCAGCGATGTGCGTGAAAAGCCGATGCTTGAGGATGGTCACGCCCTCTAGTTTGTCATGATGACGTGGTGCCAGTATACAGTGCTCAAAGGCACCATCCGAGTGACGGGGATCATGCCTCTTTTGTGGTCGTACGGGAGCCCATAGGGATGCCCCGGCGCCCCTCGGCTAGTCTGATGCCCACTCCGTCGATGTGGTATTGCTCCCCGACGAGCTCCTTCGTGGCCACCATGAGGCGGTCCAACCTCGTCATAATGTTGAATGCGGTCGTCGTTGCCACGCAGAAGATCCTGGAACAAGGTCAGCCTGATGCCGGTCTCGACGGCAGGGAAGGAAGGCGCACAGATATTGCTCGTTCTCCAACGTATCGATGGTGACCGTCCGAGGGAGCCCGTAAGGATCGTCTTGGTCCGGTAGGAGGACATTGAGCCCATGTTGATGGAGCATGAATCGGTCGACCAGAGGGCATGGCGTGATCTGAGGCAGAGGATTCCCCGTGCGTAGTGCTGTGGTGATCAAACCTGCATTATCGTCAGCACACGAAAGTTCAGTTAGAAATGGATGATAACGTACTGATCACAGCTAAGACGTCCCCCTGGAAGTCGGAATCCAGGAATCGCGTGCGTTGGAGGAACGCATACGTCCATGGGCCGTCTAACTGCTCCACCACGGACATGAGGTTGCTTAAGAGATAAGCAATCTGTAGCTGCGTGTCGCAGATCTTCTGGTACCTTTCCGCGGGCCACTTCCCTCGAAGCGAGAACTACAGACATACAAGCAAGTCAATTTTCTGGTCTACTACGGAAGGAAGCGGCAAACTCGCCTCATATATTATGTTATCTTTGAGTGCTATGGACCGCTTCAACTTGGCTCGGATAGCGATGAGGCTGCGGACGATCTCCTGAGTGATGTTGTCCTTGCTCGGCCGCGCGTGATGAGTGACGGCGAACGAGATTATCGAACAGTAGAGGCATCCTAAGTCGGTGGCGGTGGTGGCTAGACTTGATCGCTGATACCGCCGCAGAGTTGTGGATGGAGGAAGGAAAGAGAATATACTGGAAAATGGCCATGAGTGTCGTTTTGCGTCGAGGAACCTAGGAAGAGACTACACACAAGGCTGCTGTCACCCCCGCGGTAACCAGGACGAAGCGTCTCTACATCGCTCAATGAATCAGTCTGTTCCTCCGCCGAGGAGGTTACGCCTACCCATGCCACTGCCCAACCGACACCAGGGGAGCCAAACAGAGGGAAGTGGGTGTCCTGCCACGAGTAACCGACAACCTGTACGAACGTCATCAACGTCAACGCTGGCTCAAAACCGGCTGGGACTTACTAGCATAGCTGTCACGAAGAAGATGATCTTTGTCATCGGAGGGACCGGCCAGTATAGCCTCCCGAAGAACATGAAGGGAAAGAAAATCGCGGTGACGGCGCCGAGGCCGTACGGGCTGCCATGGCCTGCACCGGTGGAGATGTACCTAGTCAAATACCGTCAACTCGATACGTGGAGCAGCACGGAGATTAGTTTGTACCACATGAGCAGGCCAAGCACTCCGCCACCAAACGTGCTGAAGATGCGAGCGGTGAGGCCGAATGTCGTGTCTCCGCGAAAACGCGCCAGAGTAAGCTGGCCCATGAAGCTATGGACCGGACGTCAATGGAAGCGTCGGAACGGAAGTACGAAGTAACTAACATTCCCCAAATGAACCGGTTTTCTGCGACGAATCAGCAAGCAAGCACCCCTCGATCGAGGCAATCCACTTACCATAGCCGAATTCGGCAGACGACTGGATGAAGATCGGAAGCGCGAGCACGACTGAGAACAGAACCTTGAGCTCATGCATCAGTGAGTTCCGGAGGAGACCGTGCTCAACTAGTCAATACGCCGGCTTTGATGGCAAAGACAGCATTGCCTCTAGTGAGAGCAGCAAGATTGCGATATAGGAAGTTCATGACCCATTCGAATGGGTTCGCAGGGGGCATGGCATCTGGATCTCGACCAGCTGTCTGGCCCAGATCCTCCGGCCAGTGGTCGCCTATACCTTGAACAACGTCTAAGGGGTGTTGGCGTTGTCAGATACTTGTCACAGAATGCATGAACGAAACAACCACGAACTTGGATCTTCGTCCTCCCCTCGATCCTCGGCTTCATTATAGGTGGTGTACGACTGCCATAAGACATTCGCTCGGGATAGCCACGAAGTCGGGTACCACAGACGACTACGTCCTGCATTCTCTTCCACCTTCAATATGCCGCCGAGCTAGAGAAAACGGGTAGAGAGTCAAAAACTACTCAAAGCTAGGATTAATGCTATCGCCTGGACTCACCACGTCGACCAGATTCTGAGAGAATCGCATCAGATGGTACTGATACACATAGCAGTGGAAGAGGTATCGATGAGGTGGCGTGTCCATATCGTCCGCTCCCTGCCTCGGGTCCAACGCAACGCGATAGGGCTCCAGAATCGCGTGCCTGTCACGACTTTAATCAAAATCGGATTCTGAGTCACTTCAAAGCGACCCACCTCTTGACCTCCCTAAAGAGCCTCAATTCATCCACCAGCGCCGCATGCAACTTCTCAACCTCCTCCCTCCCTTCCTTCCAACATTTCTCCCTCTCCCTCCCTCTCTTCCATACCATCACCCAGTCCCATCGGTCCTGCCTCACGACGTCCAGCCATCTCTCGACACCCTTCAACCCGTCCAAGTTTGCGCTCAGCAGTCCGTCGCAGCTCTGCCCGAGAAGCTCAACCGCCCGCGTCAACAAACGCTCCCCACTCGGATGCGCGTAGTGTCTGTTCTCGAGGCTTTGGTACCGCTGGGACTCGAACACTCCCACAAGTGGCTCGTTCCGCTGGAGCGCAAAGTGAAATAGCGAGTTGTGTAGGCTGTGATGGTGGTTCGCGCCGGTCGACACGGGAGCACGCGCGTGGTGATGGTGGAAGCGCGACATGTTGAAGGGTGAGTGTGGATGGTGCTGGAAGATGTCGCGGAAGTGTGCGTGCGCGCTTGAGTCGGTCCGGGAGGCGTTTTGACGCCTTCGACGCGCGTTCCCGGCCTTTTCCCTATCCTTTGTATAAGTCCCCGATCCGGTTCCAGTTCCCGTGCCCGTTCCCGTAACCGATACCGGGGACGTTGGCGTCACCTGGCCACTCTCGAGGTCATCCCGCCTAGGTGACGGACTGGGGGGCCTGCTCTCCCTTGGAGACCCCGGAGGGCTTCCAGGCGAGCTTCCGGGCCTGCTCGGTCCTGGCGTGCCCACCCTACTTTGCGCCGGGCTGCCAACGCGGCTAGGGCCTGGCGTCATCGGGAAGCGCTCACGAAGGGGATCTACAAGCGCGAAGAAGACGCCCATCCCGTTAGCGCGCACGCTCAGCCGACGGGAGTCGGGCTGGAGGCTGGTCAGATCTGCAGGACCGATGCGGCCGTAGGTGATGTCGCGAGTGATGAGCCGCGTGGAAGCGGCGAGCGGGACGAGCGCGCCTTCGGACTGCGCGACGGCGGTGCGGATGGAGGAAACGGTCGAGGCAAACGCGGGCGAGTGCGGGTCTGTGCCGAGTGCGGCGCGATGCAGGGTGAGCGAGGTAACCAAAGGGGTGAACACGGCCCGGAGGCGGGTGCGATATTCGCCCATGACCGTTTCTGGGAAAAAGAAGAGCGAACAGAAGAGCGCGACGGCAGAATGGATCGCGACGGGGACGACGATGGTTTTGCCGAACTTTCATCACTGAATCAACGTTTGGAAGTGCTCGAGAATGAATCGTGACCTACAAGGTAGTATGCGTATGGAAACAACGGCGCCGATGTCAGAGAGATACCTGTTCAGAGGTATGAGTTATTGGCGACAGACAAAGGGACAAGGAATCAAACGATGCCAAAACGTACTCAGGCAGATACAGGACAGAACCGTCGCGAATGTATACGGACCCGGACCTTTCCCTTTAATATACAACATGGTTGCTGAACCTATGAACATAAATATGGCCATAATCACTGTTACCTATCAAGCACGCGTGAGCTCCAGAAGCTCGCAATACAAGGTGGAATGGTAAAAACACACCCGCCATTCGATGTATTGACCAGAGAAGATGCTGGTGGAACTCGCGTTGGGGACGATATGCCTTCGAGTTAGGTTGGCCAGTTTAATACCGAGGCAACTCCATCTGACAACGCGTAAGGGTCGTTAAGCACGAATCTGAGACTCGAGTGCGAAATAAAACTCACGCCCATGAAGTAGTGACGAACAGCAAGATGAAGAACTCGCGCTCCAGGACGGCCATGAACTGGTCGCTTGGCGGTGATAGGACGGAAGCTATTGCAATCATTGTCATAAGGGAAGACTGTATGCGGAGAAGATGGGTAATTACCGACTAGGATGATGAAACTAGCCTATATGCGCATCGAGTTAACATCAGTATTCCCGTGGACACCGTAAATTGTCTCATACCTGACCCATGGACTGTTGAACAGGACGGATGAGAAGGAGAACTAGAGATAGCCAGGCAGCTAGAGCGCTCCTAATCGCAGGCTTCAACTTCGACCACGTCGCATTGGCCGGGATCCACCGAAGCTGCTTTGGTACGGTAAAGATAGGAGCCCTCCGTGTCGCCTTCGTGACCTCGCTATTCCCCTTCTCGTTCGCATCGCCTCTGTGTCGAGCAATGTCCCCACTGCTATTCCTGCTCGCCTTCTCCTGTACGATCTCTTGCTGCTGCATTTCGGGGTCTGAAGTGCGACCAGTACTGCTTCCGTCACCTTGGGCGTCGGTGGCGTCTGGGCTGGGTTCGTCGGCGATCGACGGCGCCTGGGCGAATGAAACCCGGTGGCTCTCGTCCGGTCGCCGAGCGATAGGGGCATGGACAGGAAGTGGTGGCGAGTTGTCTTCGCGCATATATGCGGTCGTTGCTCCTTTCGGTGTAGTGCACAGTTGTAAGTCGAGCGTCAAGGTCACGATAGATGACTCGAGGGGAGGAGAATTGCTAGGTCACGACTAATCGTCGACCCGGGCCGGATACTAAACGGGGGTAATCGGGCCTTAGCATGCACGGGAAACGGCGATAAAGATGGGAATACGTACGTATGTCTCCGTAACGCAGAGTCCCGCCCAAGAACGTCAAGAACGATAAGGACAACCAATGAGAGATCGCTCGGACTAATGCAGTTTTTCGAATGTATGCGCGGATGTAGCGCGACGAATGGGTGAACTCGTGATATGCGATTACAGTCGATATAGTATGAGGTTCTTCCGTTCGATGGCGCGTCAGCGAGCGCTGCGATTATAGAAAAGGTAGATTGGTCAAGAAGCCGAAACAAGGCTGCGGGATGCCGATGAGGTCGAGGTTAAACCCGCTTACGTCTGCACAGCCACATTACGTACGCGGGTCGACGGCTTGCTGCACAGCTGTATCCTCACATGCAACGCTCCTCATTCACACATCTTTCCACTCGGACGGCTTTCAGCCAGGAGACTACAATCCATACTCTCACGTGTCGCCCCGGAAACAAGAACGTAAGTGGTCTTGCTGCGCGAAGAAATTTGAGAGAGTCAGAGCTCCGACATGACCGCATTTACTGCGAGAAGTGTCATGTGTAAGGGAAGGGGCGCGAGTGACTCCGACGATAAAACCGGGGAACGACGTGTAACACTGCTTGAGCAATCATGAGGTTGCATTGATACCTCTTCGAAGTCGTACCATACTGTAGGTATTGTGGTAACAGCGGAGGAGTCTGTATCTTCGCAGTGAGGCGCGTAGATGGTTCATTATGCAGTGATGCTGAGGCCCTGGGTCCTGATAGGATGTACGAGTTCTAAGAGTACCATTGCATGCGTGGGCTTTGCGAGACTCACTGTTCACCACCTTACACGAGCCAGTATTCCATATCTCTTGAAGACATATAGCGCTCTGAGACACTGCTCACGCAGGAATCATGAGCTCCCCCCATGTCCGTACGGCAGCGATCCCGCCGAAGAAAACTAGGACACCCGTGAGGATGTTGATGTTCCCCGGGAGCTATACAATGTATGTTAGCTTCACAAGTATCAGACAAGTCCACGTATGTCATAAACACACCTTTTCGGGAGACCAAATCTCCTGGCGCATGAACCGGGAGAACGCGCCCTCGTTCGGGTCGACTCTCCTGGCAGAGTGGCCCTGGAGGGCATACATGTTGGGTGCAGCTCCGCGGCGGTTCATTGTCAGATTCGGTAACCGATAGAGGGGCGAAGAATGAGAAGCTGTGAGTTTTGGACAGACGACGTCGAGTTGCTCCGGACGGTTGAGAGGAGAGGAGTGCGCCAGCAGCCGACGGCTGCGCCACAAAAAATAAGACCACGTGCGCGTGAGCGCCTATTGAAATTTCGCCCAACGTCAGCCCGTTCACAAAGTCCATGTGGCAAGCGCGTGCTGAGATCGCCATAATACATACATCGATAGTACAGACGAACGAGACAAAATTTTTGTTGGTTTCAATGTGAACGCGGTCAAAAACGAAGGACGATCGGATCGGGTCCCTTGCGATTCGCGACGGACAGGTGCAAAGACGGGGGGCCTGATCATGATGATTGCAACAAACGTCCTATCATAGCTTCGCCGTGCTCTTGATAGAAAGGGGCGCAAACGTAGGTGGCGCCTTTGTCTTGAAAGCAGTGAGGGCGTCCTCAAGATCCTGCATCCGCACTCAGCCAAGTCGTCGCAGCCCCACCGAAGTACCTCCTCACCTTGGTCTGCAACATCGCCGAGTTCCACACAGCGGTATACTCCAAGTTCTCCCGAACTGAATGATCCCTCGCATGAAGCAATAGCTTCTTCGTACCCATGACAGCGACGGGGCTCTTGCTCGCGATGACCTTCGCGACCTCCAACGCCGCCTTGCGCACCTGCACGTAGTCGCCATCAACCACCTTAGATACAAGTCCCAGCCGAAGCGCTTCATCTGCATTGAAGGAGCGCGCGGTGTATGCCAGCTCATGCAATAGGGACGACGATCCAGTGATCTTGGGCGTGCGCGCAAGCGTGCCTATGTCAGCGGCAAGACCAACGTCTGCTTCCTAATGTGTAGAACATTAGCACAATTCTAATATATGTTCACCCTTGACTGACTTTAATGGAGAACGTAGCATCACGAGCCGCGTAGCGTATATCACAGGCTGCGATTATGTCGATGGCGAGACCGAAGGCTACGCCGTGTACTGCAGCAATAACGGGTACGGGGCACCGCTCAGGAGCCGATATCGCGTGTTGGAATGAGAGAATCTCAGGGCGTAGTTGGTAGGCTGTCCGTGCAGGATCGGTTGCCGTCGGAAGAGTGGATAGATGGTTCACTTGTAGCATTCCATGAGACGAAAGTTATCATAGTAAACGGGATATGCAAAGCCCACCATCGATACCGGCAGAGAACAGCTTTGGCAGCGCTGAGGCTAGCACTACGACGCGCACGTCCCCGTCGTCGCAAATAGTGTCAAGGATAGCACTGTATTCTTCCCAGAAGCTGAGTCCACATGAGCGATGATGCATTGGAGCATGGCAATGAGCTAGCTACGGCTGAGTGAAGGCATTCACTGGTTTTCTTGAATACAATCTCAGTGAGTAAAGAGAGCTCGAGCAAAGTGATCGTACGCAGCCTTACCGAGTCAACTCCAGTAGGGCAACGTGGGGATAAGGAAATGATACGCAGATAAATTGCGGTTGCGGTTTTCTTGTCGGTGCCATTGCTGTTCGTGAAGAAAGAAGAAAGAAACAAGGGCGAAAGGGATGTTCACGGGGATCGTATGTCAACGCGCAAAGCGTAAATGCGGGACGCGACCGGCATCGGCTATATATGTAACCGGTATGTCCGTACGCATCGGCCGCACAAAGTTCGTGGCAGCGACTTGTCGTAATTTACATCATTTCTCACTTGTTCTCCGGTCCTCTCAGTCTCCTCAACCATGTCTGTGAACCCTCTCTCCGACCCTCTTGATCATGCATCTAGTCGCCGTCGCTCATCATTTTCAGCGACGAGTCCTCCTTCCAGTCCCCCACAATCTGCTAGCTTGAAAAAAGTCTTCGGCTCCACTGATCCATTTGATCTCTCCGCCGGGCCAGGAAGCGAACAGCGCCGTTTGGATGTCTTGCAGTCCTGGGACACACTTTCTGCAACGGGTTCCCTTGTATTAGAGCACGACTTAGGCACTACATCTGTATTAGAAGAAGCGAGGGCGGGAGGAGACGTTGCTTCCAAGCACTCGGGATCGGTGTATGATGTATCAAGAGTCAATGCGCCGTCAACGCGGGTGGATCCTTCAGCCGTGCTCGAGGTGGTGGAGGATATTTCGCCGGAGATGCGCGCGAAGATACGTCGTCAAGGTCGGGTGCACTTCGTGGTGCTTTGCTGGGTGCTCTTCCTCAATGGCTGGAACGACGGCTCGGCTGGCCCGCTCATCCCGACAATTCAACGCGTATATCATGTAGGTCATCATTCACGATCCCTTCATCCACCTCTGGTTCCCCCCGTGTCTCTTACTCCTTGCGTTGCTGGCTCGCTCATACGTATGAGTAGGTCGACTTCGCGATCGTGTCTCTAATCTTCGTGTGCAACTGCGTGGTATGCGTTTCTGGCATGCACGGACTGAAGCAAAGATTGATCGAATTACCTCACAGGGATTCATTGCAGGCGCGCTTGCGAACGTTTGGCTCGCGGACAGAGTTGGATTTGGGAAGGTTAGCCTCTCCGCTAACACCTAGTGCTCTGGTGTACTAAAGCGTAACGCAAGGCTATGTTCCTCGGTACGCACATCACGACAGCGGACATGGCATGCATCTGAGATCACGCCAGGCGCCTCCTCCACGACCATTGCCTACGCCATTCAAGCTCCTGCGCCGTCATTTCCGGTTCTCGCCGCAGCATACGTCATATCAGGATTTGGCCTCTCCATCCTTGTATGTTCTCCCTGACATGGTCTTTTGGGTTTCGTAAATCATTCACGGACAGCAACCAGAACGCGAGCGCGAATGGATTCGTAGGAAGCCTTAAAGAACACGTTTCTACGAAACTATCTTTCATCCATGCGTCTTACGGTACGTGAAAATACCATAACCCCTTTCATCGGGCTTCTCACATGTAGGTCAGGTATCGGCGCCTTCGCAGCGCCCCTTGCGGCAACCCACTTCGCCTCGCAACGACGATGGAGCTTCCACTTCCTCGTATCGCTCGGCATCTCTGTCATCGCGCTCACGCTCGTCGGGGTCGTGTATAGGTTCAGAACCCTCACTCGTACGTCTTCTAACCCAAAATTCCGATCTGTCTAACGTACATGGCAGAACTTCTGCGTGAATCTGGGCACGCCGAATCCGCCGAAGGAAACTCGTCGGATAGCAAGTACTCCCAAATTTTCCGCATCAAGCTCGTGCATCTCCTTGCTCTATTCGCCCTCGTCTATGTTGGGACAGAGGTGACACTAGGCGGCTGGATTGTAACGTTTATCATCGAAAAGCGTGGGGGAGGGCCAAGTGCTGGATATGTCAGCTCCGGATTCTTCGGTGTAGGCATTCTGGTCTCCGCTCGAACGGACAAGCAGCTGATGCTCACCTTCAGGGTCTGGCACTCGGAAGGGTGCTACTGATCGGCGTGAATCGTCTGGTATGTGCTGGGAACATGGAGGAGGTTGCGCCCTCTAACGGCAACAGGTTGGCCCGCGCCGTGCGCTGATGATCTACGTGACATTGTCCATCGCGTGCGTGTATTCATCTAACACGGCAAGCTTCGCTGCATCGCATCGCTGACTACTGGTGTAGGCTCCAGATCACTGTTTGGCGCGTACCGTCGCTCGTCGAGAACGCGGTAGCCGTGTCGGTCATCGGCTTGCTCTTTGGACCAATGTATCCCATGCACGTCTTCTGTTCCACTCCGTCATTTTGCACGCTAACGTCCGCTTCGTAGCTTGATGAACCACGCCAGTCGGGTGATGCCGAAGTCAGCTACTCACCTCCCGGCATCGTGCATGAACCATGACTGAAATGACGGCATCTTAGATGGCTACTCACAGGCTCCTTGGGTTGGATCGGCGGCGTTGGAAACAGTGCGTTCTATTTCTTCATTACATTGTTCCCCGCACATAAGAGTGCTCATGTACGGACGATGACGCAGCTGGCTCGGCCGTGTTGCCCTTCATAACCGGTATCCTTGCTGCACGATTCGGAATTAATTCACTGCAGCCCTTGTAGGTCTTGCTACTGCGCTTTCCGTTCGCGCATGTGCACTAATGATATTTCGCAGCCTCGTAGCGATGATGATACTTTTGTTTTGCGTCTGGGCGGCGGTGCCCAAGAGCCCGCGCCGACCCGAGTGATTCTGGAATTGCATGTAACAGATTTCATCGTCCGCAAAACATGGGTGCTGTCCGTCAGAGGCCGGACACTATACCGTAATCAATGGGTACTCTCTATGTCAAAATAACATCCAAGAGCTGTTGCCGTCCCGAAGTAAACTCGAATGAAGTGAACAGCATACTCGGATTCCACGCGCTTCGACGAAAGGCCGCAGGATCCTGAAATGGGGTAGACTATGACGCTCGGACCAAGGTACCCTGCACCTCTCGTGTGCATATCCATGAAAACAACCAATTTTGATATCTCAGATGCGTTTCCAGCCATTCGTGGTCTTCGACGCAGCAGAGTGCGTGGTCGACATCCCGAGGGGTGCGGCAGCAACCACGAACAAGCAACACGCTCAACCGCGGACGGTGTCGTCTTCCTACGTATCTGGAAGATAATCCGTATGCGAACCGCCTCAAGTTCGTGAGTGGTCACTATCCTTCAGAAGCGTTATGACTTCGACATATCATTATCTCTCCTTCAGTTATGCGGCTTGGCACTGGGCCTCGGGTGCCTGCACAACTTGAGCATAACACACGGAAATCTCAAAGGCGTAAGCATGTTTGTATATCTCTCGGCCTCAGAACTATTAATGAACCACCTTCCAGGTCAATACTCTCATGGACGACGATCTAAAAGCACGACTGGCAGACTTCGGTTTGATCGTGATTGGTACCGAACCTTCAGTAACCCAGTGAGACTATATCACGACTGCACTGAAAGCAGGATCTGAGCGCTGGATGGCTCCTGAACTAATCGACCCGGAAGTGATTTGCCTGCCGAACCCATCGTCGTATATATACGCGTTCGCTATGGTATCCTCGGAGGTGAATTTCGTTTCAAGCTTCAACAAATGTCGCTCACTCATCCATGCTGACAGATGTTCACCGGAGATTATCCATCCTCCGAAATTCGGACGGAGACTGCCGTGATCCAAAGGGTATCTCGCGGAAATCGCCCCCAACGCCCTCTCGATGGGAGCGTTGGGTATGAGTCGTGCTACCCATCGGCGAGAAAGCTCACGCCGAGTTTGTCCCTACGCAAGCCACGCGACGGAGGATAGCGCAACATGGACGATGACCCATCCGCTTTGTCTGTGTCGTTTAGGAGTGATTATCCAAATAATCCTCACCAACTGTTTCGTCACCGATGTAGTCATTGGAGGCATATACAGGACTACTGTGTTAGCATAGGTAATGGATGTCCGTCTCAAGTCGCCAAAGAGGAACAGTGGGGAAGCGTCTGCGTAGATAGCCTCAGAGCAAACTCGGCTGCCGCCCCTCTCTCCTCTCTCATACTAGTCCGGGGAGAAACACACCGCATGCACCCACTCACCCACGTCCTTCAGCGCATCTGTTCGCTCAGGCTCGTGCCAAGCGAAACTGCAGAAGTCGTGCGTCGCGTCCGGCTTATCTATGAAATGTACCGCGTCTGCTCCCGATTCCGCTACGATCCTGTTGCGCAAAGTGACGACCGGGTCGTATGTCTGCTCCGCGCCACCAACGACGATGCACGTCTTGGGAAATCCTCGGAACAAGCCCGAGACGCGCTCAGGTTCGAGCGAACGGGAGGCGGGCGCGATCCATGCCATCGCCTCACGATCGTGCACGCTCAAGTTCCCTGTCAACGCGCGGTACGTGTATCCCGACGCGACGATGGGCTCCACGAAGTCGGATCTTGCATTTCTGGCCATCGACGAGTTCGGCCCGATGTGTGTGTTCGCAAAGTCGACCGTCGGGGAGAAGAGGAGGACAGCGCCGGGGAACGGCAGGTCTTTGAACTCGAAGGCGATGAGGTATCGCACGAACCATACCGCGAGGGCGCCGCCGGCGGAATCGCCGCTGATGACGACGTTTTGACTCGTGAACCCGAGGGTGTTGACGAGGTAGTTATATCCGGCGACGGCGTCCAGGAGAGGGGCAGGAAAGGGATTCCGAGGTTCGAAGGGAGGGCCGGCCGAGATACGGTATTCGAGGGCGAAGATGCGCGGGGTGGAAGGAAAGTACTGCTGGAAACCGGCGTACAGATCCTTCATCACTCCTTCTGTAGGCTTTCCTGCGCCCATCTGCGGAGTGTGCGGTACATTAGCGAAAGAAGTATCAGCGTGCACATGCGTATGTTCGTACCACGAATCCTCCTCCTGCAACATTTATGCATCAGGTTTGTACGCTTGAACGCTCGATAATACAAACACGTACCATGTAGATGATAGACAACTTTCTCTCCTGCCTCTGCTTTCTGCCCTGGCTTTCCGTCCGCACCCCTACGTCCGACCCAGTATCCAGATACATCTACGGCACTGACTCCGTTTGCCTCAGCCATGCGCCCAACTTCCCCTTTAACATACTGCGGTGCCGCATCCACCGCGACCAATCCGTCAGCATCCGCCGACTGCGCCTTTGGGTCCGGAGGCACCCATGTAGGTATTTCGGTGTCCCATAGTACGTTCACATACACGCGGAAGAACTGGACGATCAACGATCGGGATAGCGTCCAGCTCGGGCGTGGCCGCGCAGCGGGGATAGCGTAGCGAGCGAGCCAGTACGGCAGTCGGATAAAGAGGATTATCAAAATCGTCACAACGAGGTAGAAAAATCGGAGCGGCTGGCGCCGAAAAGAGAAGGCCATGGCAAAGGCTGTTTTGGGCGATCATTCTGTGGGCATCATTTTATGGGTACGAGCAGGTTGGACAGCATTTCTGAAGCCTCGAAGAGTGGTGATGACAAGCAGTACACAGACGGCCGAGCGCCGTGGGAAGATCTCGCGGGGTCGAGTCAACGGCGACTCGACGCACATTCGCAAGAAACCTCATGCTTGCGCTAACATGAGCTCGGGAACAAATCTAAAGTCGATGGAATAGTTACAAATCACGAACATCAAGCTGGGCGCAGAGCACCTGCACGCCGCACTCCTCGCAACTCGGAGGCGACAACCTCACTCGAGATTGCCTATCAGCAGACCGGTGGTGCTCCAGCGAGATAGGTGACATTGTGTTACGGCACTCGTAGTCACCAGAGCTTGCCCTTACTTGGCCGGGTCTGAAGCTCGAAAGGAGTTAAGGGACGGTACCTGACAACTCGGCATGCTGCCGCGGGCCAGTGCATACCTTGTTGCCGGATCGGGGAAGGTTGAACTATGCAATCGTGCGCTACTGCGTAGCTGTTGGGCTCTCCGCGCGCAGATACGAAATGCAGCAGCGAGTTACCGTACTTCAAACCGAGTCTGCAATTTGACCGATGAAACACTGACAATCGCTTTTACCTTCGTAAGTAACCCCTTCCTACCCTAGACCTTCCTCGGAAGTCCCTTGACAACGTCCCGGAGCCTAATCAAGCCGATTCTCTGCGTCACTGTTGGATATGATTCAAGCTCTGGTTCTGGGCTCCGAATGGCCGGCATCTTGGCTTATCGGTTTCGTAAAGTACGCGATCATCGAGTTCAGGCTCCATCAGGTGTGACTTCATCTGTGCTATAATCGTAGCGGCAGCTCACACAGCTATCTGAACCTAATCGTGGCTGAAGTCATGCGAGCGAAGACGCCAGTAGGTCCGTCTCCCTATATGATACCGAGAGGCTGAATGAATCTGATTCTTTCCTTTAGAGACACAGCAGCGCATTCCTGTGTATCCCTTTTTAAATATTCGAGCATGGCGACACCGGACACCGATATGGACGTCGATATAACACCATCGTTAGAACCTGGGAAGGTTATCACAACAGGACAGGAACATCTTCGACGGTTAGGCGATATTGTCAAGTTATGGAACGTCTCCATCGACCGTCGAACATCCTGGAAAACCGATCGGGGCAGGTCAGACACTCAAAACCAGAAAGTACGGCTAGCATTACTGACACACGTCATCTAGACTCTACAAGTACAAGCTCCCAACGTTG
Organism: Punctularia strigosozonata HHB-11173 SS5; assembly: GCF_000264995.1. Lineage (NCBI taxonomy): Eukaryota > Fungi > Basidiomycota > Agaricomycetes > Corticiales > Punctulariaceae > Punctularia > Punctularia strigosozonata. The sequence goes on from NW_006767433.1 coordinate 25,908, forward strand.
ACCATTGGTGTCCACGGTAGTGAGTCTCTAGCGGATTGTCCCTACGCAAATTCGTATTAATCCTCTGAAGCGACGGGCTCAGGAAAGAGCACGCTGATCAACAACCTCCTTGACTGTTAGCGCCCCTGAGTTGCTTACTTTGGAAGACTGTTGATTTCTATACATTATACAGGTGACATCCTTCCGACTGGAGCATCTGGCGAAGGTGAGAGAGCACCCGACTCCCTCGTGCGCCGTTTCCTGATTATTTGACTTATGATATAAACGTAGCTGTCACCAGTGTTCCGATCTTCATATCGTACCACGACGATATCGATGCTCGTTGCGTTATCGAATTCGTGGATTTGAAAACCTGGAAGACCGAGATCGCGAGGTTCTTGGATGATTGTACAGACACTGACGGTGTTCGTGACGTCGAAAGAAGCATCAAACAAAGCGAAGATAATGCGATCAAGTCAGTTTGGGACAAGGTAGCTGCTATGGATCGTTTTCGTTACCGCTAAACACCTCATCCATCTTATCCAGATTGCGTCCATTTATCCAGGTCTGTCAGCAAGGAAAATGAACAACATGACACCAGAAAACGTGCTAGAGTATGATCCAGGTTTATACATTGACTTCAGAATATCGAATACCTCTAATCCTGAATTTTGCAGCATGTACTTCGTTACTCGGTACCGAAGAAGTGATACGAGGAACCACAGGAAATGTAGCCAATCAACTACGCTCATATGTCACGCAGATGAGGCCACATTCCGGGAGTAGGCTCACAGGCGAGTAGATCGTGTTTTTGCCTCATCTGTAATTGACACATGCCTAGGTCATCTGTGGCCTATAGTTCGCCATGCGACCCTCCATTTAAAGGTCGACTTCCTCGAGACAGGGATACGCCTCATCGATCTTCCGGGAACAGGTGACGCAAACACAGCTCGAGAACGTGTTGCGCTCGACTATCAAGATAAAGCCGATGCCTTTTTCATCGTCTCACCTATCACAAGGGCCAAGGATGACGGACCGACACTCGGTATATGTGGATCATTGTTAGGTATTCGCAAACTCATATGATACTACAGATATGGTGAAGTCTTTGTCAAGTAGGTTTCAAGTCACCCGTTATTACTAACTTACGCTCATCTCTTCACAATTAGTGGGTGAGTTCCTTCTCACCAATAAGTATGTCTGCTTCTCACAGCTTGTTTTATTACACCAGCTGTTGGGTAGGATGAGACTACGTATTGAATGCACTGCAGCTGATTGTGTGTTATTAGCGTGGACAAGCTTACAATTATATGTCAATGATACCCATTACACCTTTGTAATTTTTGCTCATCGTTGTGACACCAGGTACACATTCGGATTCAAATCCTGAAACTGTCTTGCGGGACTTTCAACCGGAGGAGTCCGTGGAATGGGATATGTTGTCTCACCGTCGCGAGGCATATATGAACAAGTTGAAGGAATGCAAAGATAAACTCTGCAAGCTGAAGCTTGGGTGCGAGGGTATGCTAACATGAAACGTGCTAAGGTGTATCAGGCTGAGAGCTCACTACTTGAATCTTAGGCCACGTCTCAGCCCAGACCTCTCGATTAGAGAAAGAAGTCGGCAATTGGAGCGCGTACCTCGCGGATGTAGACAAGGCCAGACTCCGTATCTGTATGGAAGCTCGCGGAAAGGTTTGCACTTCACTCGATGTTATGCTACATTGTACCCATCACATACTATGCGGTTCACCTGGTTAGTTTGTGAAGAAAGGGTTGCGAAATAGACTTTCCACGATCTTGGGAGATATAGGCAAGTTGATCAATCAGTTGTGCGTTCATAACTGGAAATTGACCTCGCCTACAGATAGCAGACAATTGAAGGTGTTTACCTGCGCTTCAAAGTGTCATAGTGATGTCTCAGGTATGCCATTGTATGAGCGATAACAAACACGAGATATCTTACATTGCGAAAGGTGGCGATTTTGGTTATTCCAGTCCCGATACCACCCCGGATTCCGGTATCTGCGAGCTGCGTGCTTGCTGGAAGGCGTTATCATTGAGAATGCGCAACGACGCTCTCAAAAGCTTTATTGTCCCGTTTTCCATCCATGTCAATGATTGCATTGACTTTCTTGACCACACGTTAAGCAGTGGTCGGCTGGAAAGGAAGTCCCTCGGGACTGAGTGGGAGAATAAGGTAAAGCCTGAACTGAAGCGGGCGCTCAGATCCTTGGTCAAGAATGAACAGAAAGCTCTGAAGCGAGTTTTCGATGACTCGGGTATACTCGTTGCCTGTGTCAAGGGTATTTTCGAGGTGAATCACTTACCTGTCTTCGGCGAAGATTCCCATCGATTAATCAATGCAGGGAGTTGGGAACTGTTCAATTGTTGTGGATGCATTGTATAGGAAGGCGTGGTCAACCGTACGAGCAAGTGAGCCTTCTTGTCTTCAGAACCGATGGATGGTTAATCTTCGCATCTAAATAGCATTGCGCCGCCACGGTATATTCCACGGGGAGAATCTAAACTACAGCTTCCTTGTTCCCTTCCGGGACGAAATGATTCGGGAATGGAATCGCATGTTTGGCCAAGCGTTGCTCTCTGATGTTGCAGAAGACGTTGTCAAGTTGCTCTCGGAGGCTCTGGACACGCTTGCTTCCAGGAAAATAACGAGCCCCACTCTACAAAGACAATTCGATGTTCAGCGCCGTCTTTCCGTCTCGAAAGCTCGACTGTCCCTGACCATCGCGGCTCAAGAGTTTGATTCAATCGTTCAACGTGGAAGACAGCGACTACACGCATCTTTATCAGAGTGGATCAAGGAGTTTCTAAGGTCCGAGTACGATGAAGCGTTTTCGTTCACGGGTCGCGGTAGCGTCTATTTGCAGCAGGTTTGTTGATATGCATGATCACTGGTAGATCACTGACATGCCTTCCAGGCTCATTTTCGCCGTTTTGTGGACGACAATAGTGAATCTATGTTTATACACGTGTGGAGTCGTCTCTCAGGCGGTCTCGACGACCTGACAGGGGACGTCCAGAAGTCCATGTTGAGGTGTTTGAACAACACAATTGAACAGGTGCGTTGCAATAGACGTCAACCCGGTAGCGACAATGTGAAGTATCACCTAGTGCACCCGCTCGATATCAATTTTATGGGACGAGCCCAAGAAAAACGTGAACTATGAAGAGCACCGAGAAGAGATAAATAAAATAATCACCTTTGCAGAGGAACAGCTGGCGCGATGCCGGCTAGCGTCACCGAACATGGCCATCTGATCAACAGCAGATGGCGAAAGCGCTGGGCAGAGTATAGATCACCGAGAACCTCACAAAGTATCTTTGTGGTTGGCATGTATGTGTTACATGAAACCATGACATAGTCATTCTATATTCTATACAACTATCACACACGTCTCCTGCCATCTATCTCGAAACCCAAGTGAAATAAAATCGTTCATTGATGCGCCGTGCGAAGGGGAGAAAGCCGTCCCAGAAAAGCCGTCCCAGAGCAAACACCCTACACAGGGAGACGTCCCTTTTTTATTCTAGCTCGCAGTTTTTTTCTGCCTTCCGCTTACTCAGGTCGGCGCGGGCTCTTGGGCACCATGGCCCAGATGCATAGCAGGACAACCATCATAGCGACCACACTGTCGTCTCGCGTTAGCACAAGGGCAGCACAAAAACATCAGGAGAAGGAGGGGAAAGGACATACAAAGGCTGCAAAGCGCCGATACCGAATCGCGCGGCGAGGATGCCGGTGATGAACGGTAGAACGGCGGATCCAGCTGGAGTGTGCATGTAATTAGTGTCAGAGTCGCTCGTATGATGGGGAGCCTGCGTACCAGTCCCGACGCCGGCGATCCAGCCCAGCGAGCCTGTGAGCAGCCACCTACACCCAAGCGTCGTCAGCTTCAATCATGAGAAGGAGATAGAAGAAGACGTACTTGGGCATGATACGACTTGCTTGGTTTACGAGACTACGATCGTTGGTCAGTTGGTATATCAGGGGAAAAAATGGAAGATAATACGTACATAGGGTACATCGGACCAAACAGCAGGCCGATGATCGAAACCGCAACCGCGTTCTCGATGAGCGAGGGTACACGCCATATAGTGATCTCAAGCCTGATCGTTGGTAGACAGAGTAAGGCGACAATCCTTTGAAGGAGTAAAGACGTCGACGTACGCGATGGAGAGGGTGACGTAGATGAAAACTACGCGGCGCTCGCCGACCTACACCGTCCGGTCAGGAACACAACCACCGCCGCCACTGGATGGCAATCACATACCAAACGATTGACACCGATCAGTAGCACCCGACCGAGCGCCAAGCCCTACGCAACCTCAATCAGTGACCTCTTCGTCATCCCAGTTCTCCAGGAATCGACCTACCCCGAAGAACCCGGAACTGACGTATCCCGCACTCGGGCCTCCGCCGCGCCGGTCGTTGAGGAAAGACACGATCCACCCGCCAAGCGTGACCTCCGTGCCGACGTAGATGAGCGCGAAGAGCGCGAGCAGATGCAGCACCTTGATCCGGAAGATCTGCGAGTAGGTCCCGTCGGTCGAGGTGCCTTCGGTCACCTCGTGGCCCGTTTCGCGTAAGAGCTCTGTTCGAGCGTCAGATACAGGGGGAGGAGATGCCGCAGAGGCGAAGGAGGCGGACGCACGGTTAAGGGTCTTGAAGCGGTACACGGTCACAACGAGCGCGAATGCGAGAACGGCGATGCCCAATGAGATGAGATAGTGGAAACTCCACCTCTGTTGGGACGAAAAGTGTGTCGCAGCGAGCGGGGCCGCGAAGGCACCGATACCTGTCCATAATCGTGAGAAATACGGGTCAAAAGACGAGGAGAGGGCTGGGATGTACCGTACGACGAGTGAATGAGACATAACTTGGTGGAGACGTGCGCTTTGAGGCTGCCGACATATCCATTGGCGCTCGCATTCTTTGGACCGCGTTTAAGTCAATAAGACGAAAGTGAGGGAGCTGTAGGGAAGGAACGTACGAGGATAGAGAAACCGAAGCCGGAGAAGACGCATGCAGCCGCGAATAGCGGGAAAGGCGGCGCCGCTGCTTGAATGCAGTATGCGATCACGGGAGAGAGCGCGGCTGACGCGGGGTCAGATTGGAGCCCTGTATACAGCGTATGATGATGTTCGTGGCATACCTATGAACATGGCCTGAACAAGAAAGGTCAGCATGAACCGTACGGCGCGAGCGAAGCACACGCACCTTGCCGAGACCAAGCCTATCAGCAAGCCAGACGTTCGCCAACGCTCCTCCAACATAGCCCTGGAGAACTTGTTCGTAAGGGTTCGATCTAAAGACGTTAGGTTGCTCGCGAATCGTACCACGCAGTTGCAGACAAAAATGAGGGACACGATCATAAAGTCAACCTAATTTCATCGAATGAGTACGATCATAAGACGAGACTGTGAGGAAGGCAAACATACGTGATATACCTGCTGGATCCTCGGAATCAACGGCCCCGTCGAGCCGTCGTTCCAGCCGTTTTGGAACATCACCAAGCACATTACCGCGAAGTGCATCCACTCCCGACGTCGCATCTTTTTGCGCAACGCCGACGAAAGCGGCTCGTCCACCTCGAACCTGAGCGAGGGCACGCCCGGCGTCGAGATCCCACCGACGCTGGAACGGATCGTCTTGCTATCGACATCTTCGTCCACCTCCTCCACCTCCTCCTCCAGCTCGAACTTAGCGTCGATGTCGCGTTCCTGCAAGCGGGAACCGGCCTCGAGGGCGAGGGTGTCGCGGGATCGGAGAGCTTCGGAGCGGCGTCGGACGCGGTCGACGCCGGCCGTGAGGTGCGGCGAGAACACGGGGAGGTCGAAGGAGTCGGTAGATCCGAGAGCGTCCTTCAGGCTACCAGGGTGTGGGCGAGTCGAGGGGCCCGACGCGGCGAACGAAGGTCGGTGGCGGATGTGCGCATTTTCGAGAGGGGGATCGTGGTGGTCGGAGGACATGGCTGGAGAAATCGAGAGAGGGGTGAGATGAGATGAGATGAGTCGAGGAGATAAAATGTGAATGAACACGAACCCTATTACGCATCTTTCATATCATATGGAAGGGCTGGAATGCGCTGGATACGTCAATTGAACGCATCATGTCTTGGTGGATCCTGGATAAGCTGTTCGTCCGGGCGACGTGGTAGGTGGTGGTGCGGCGACATCGTGAGCGTTGATCGGCGTCACTCATGAAGACGGTTTATTGTAGATGCGTTTGAGATGCGTCAAAGCAGCTGAGATTTTGTGCAAGGCGACCGGTTGCCCACAGACACGATGAAAGCCGAGGAGGGAGAAGCCCTGAGCCGAACACCCGAGGACCGCACCGCAGAACCGGACCGGTGCCGCCACGCGTTCGAGCCAGCTGGTCGACCCTCTGCACGAACCTGCTCAGCCTGTAGTTCAAGGTCGCGGAAATCGTATACTGTCGTCAACTCAAACGCTTTCTCATGAGTTGCATGCTTATTCAGGTGACGATGGCACACTACGTTCGCATTGAACATCGATCTATGCACCGTCACCGGTTTCCGCGATAGCACGCCGAAAGCCAAAGCACGACAAGTCAGACGTCACATGATCGAAGCATCTAGGACCATAGACCAAGTGTAGACATTCCTTGGGTAAGTGTAAATATCCCTGTCATAAACGTACAGCTGCTGTAATTTTGCGCGTCTTAAGCGGTACGCAGAAACATAATTGCAGAGACCAGCAAGAAACCCAAGCAGACGATGACGCCGACGACGACGATGACCGCCACGGGCGACGTCGCGCACACGACGAACATGAGCGCCATCGGAGTACAGACCATGCCCACTCCGATGAGCAGACCTGTTTCGATCTTATCGACGCGCTCCGGAGCGAGGAGTAGGATCGCGGCGGCGGCGGCAGCGCACGCGAAGGCACAGTTGGCCAGGATAATCGCGGCATCCAGCAGCCCCTTGTCCGACGCGTTGGCGCCTGCGAGGCTGGTGATGATCTGCACCGCGATGGCAACGATGCACAGAATCTGGCGAGTGCTTGGGTAAGCTCGTAGCCAGCTTTGAAAGTAATCGGCAGGCTCACGTATTGCAGGTAGACGCTCTCCAGGCTCCCGACGACCTGTCTTTCTTCAGCAGGCTGCTGGGCTGGTAGAGATCGCGTGAAGACGCGTAGAAAGACGACTGCTGCAGCGGCATACCGTTGATTGCGTAGCGTTGGCCTTCCTCGTGTGGAGTCGGGTTCGGCGATGGCTGGCGCGACGTTTGGCGGTGGCTCAAGGTCATGTTGGTAGACTGAGGAGAGCGGCGATCGGATGTAGTCGTTTGTGCTGGAGGGCCTCTAAACAGACTCGAAGGAGCTTTATACTTTCGTTGAACATGACCATCGCTCCATATAAACTTCCCCCGAACTGAGGCAAATCGTCGCTCTTCAGCTTCGAAATCACGGTGGGAGCAGGTCGGTACTACATTTTAGTGCAGGTCACTACTTTTCAGTGCGAAAAGTGGGGAAATCAGTGCCCTTTGCCCGGAGAAACCGGTTTCGGCGTGCGCGGGGCTGTCCCGAGCGCACTTGTGATGGACGCAGCTTCGGCACTGTCTCACAGTACGGGGAGCCAGGCTCCGACCCATCCACTCTCCAGCTATTTGCGCTCCAAACAGAGAGCGCCCGCGAGGCTGAATCCGAGTTGAATGGGATTTGGGAAGATAGGGGAAGATACTGGATTAGGAAGATGGCGGTGCAAAGAGAATGATCCGAGGAATATCCGAATAGAGGGGAGCGCAACGCTGGAGAGCGGCTGGCACATAATGTAATTTGCAATTAATGCCGAAGCTCGGCTCTGACACATATTCTCCCAGGGTAACTGAAGACCCAGCTTGGGGTCAACAACCGCGCGCAGGTAGCACAGCCACAAGTGAGATTCGCTCAACAACGAGCATATTCCTTTCTCGTCGATAGGTGTAGGAGTGCTAAGGCATACTCCGTGGACTGTTGCAACCCCTTTGGGTTGTTGAATGGTGAAATGAACTCATGAGCTTAGCGGACCACCGTTGCAGCAAGTCATATATGACAGGGAGTCGTGCGGACAACGCGCGCATTTGACGAAGTGGTAACGTGTCGCATTTCGCGACTTTCCTTTTTCGTAAGGACGGGGTTCAATCCAGAGACGCACACTTTTTTCAACAATGCATAGCAATTGTTTCCGACCACCGAAATCAAGGGCGCCCTCTCCAGCTTAATCTAGGTCTTTAAGAGCCTAATAACTAACATTATTATGTAGATGACAGGATTGTGTACCCTCTATCAGGGATTACTAGGGGATTGCAGCAGTATGAGCCGGATTGGGGACGTGGCTGTGCTACCTGCGCGCGGTTGTTGACCCCAAGCTGGGTCTTCAGTTACCCTGGGAGAATATGTGTCAGAGCCGAGCTTCGGCATTAATTGCAAATTACATTATGTGCCAGCCGCTCTCCAGCGTTGCGCTCCCCTCTATTCGGATATTCCTCGGATCATTCTCTTTGCACCGCCATCTTCCTAATCCAGTATCTTCCCCTATCTTCCCAAATCCCATTCAACTCGGATTCAGCCTCGCGGGCGCTCTCTGTTTGGAGCGCAAATAGCTGGAGAGTGGATGGGTCGGAGCCTGACGGGGAGCACTGATCTTTCGTGCTCTCTCTGCGCTGTTGGATTGGTGATGGGAAGTTCATTGACTCACCCTTAAGCAAGCGTCTCCGGGTGCCGATCACGCCTCGTCGCATGCTCTCACACGAAGCTGTCGCATTGAATCTCACTTTGATGACGAGGAAGGCACGCATACTGACTGTTTCGGACGACGATGTTTAAAGCATGGTGGATCTCAGAGGCTTCATTTTACTGTCTACGAGCGGCAAAATACCCATAGTAGAGCAGCGTTGTAACATCCAGCGATCCCTCCTTTCGTTCCGATCACTCGAACCATTCGGTGTACTTCGTGACAAACTTCACTTCTTCGAGGCCAGGCCGACTCATTGGGCTCGTGGAGGATGCATCGGATTCAATTCGACGGTTTCCTGTATAGGTCAGTAAAGATGCAAGCGTCCGTGCTTGCTTCCCTCGACCATAGTCGAGCAAAGACTTGCCAAAGTGGAAAGTCGAGAGTCCATTGAGAGGCTACCTCGGGTGAACATCAGCGAGACGTATGTCGCCTTGCAGAGAGCGAACAGCGTAGCGGGGTCGAGTCATGCCCCGGTTGGTTTACGCGAAGAAGGTTCGCGCCGTGCTTTGCTTGGCGGTGGGGACGGTTTCTGTTCCCTCGAGCAGGCGCCTGGCGAATGATGGGATAGTCTGAAGTAATTCTACGTCAGCAAAGTTAGCTTTGCAAAGGGTAGGCTTCATCCTGGCTTTGTCTAGCATGGCGCCGGCGTCAGTGTTAGCTCTCTGGCAGCGAGACTGGTTGAGGGCTGGTCACTACCGTTATTGCAAAGTGCGATGGGCGCCAATCGGGCTGAATGATTCGCCGGAGGCTGTCTTCATTTTCAGTGCATGTATGACCCGAGATAACGTGCTCTAAGTAAGCTATCGGCCGCACTCCGCATGGTCCGAAAACTAGAAGTCGCAGGGAAGCGGCAGGACTATTAAATCGATACATGTACAATATGGGTATACAAGGCCGCGAAGTATCATTCTTCTTCTAAAGTCCCCAAACGTATGATTAAGTTTACTGTCCTCACGAAGTAGTCATACCCCCATACCATGCCTCGTCCGGCGGCCCCATCACTACCTCCACTTTCCCGTTATCGAGCATGCGGGCCCACTCACAACTTGACGCGACGCCTTCCATCCTCAGCCTCCTCATCTCTGCCCTCGCCAGTCCGAGCTCGTCATCCGCCATCCAGATCAGCCGCTGGTCCTTCCACGTTGAAGGTGGATCGAACGCCTCCGCATGCAGACCAGTCGTACGGCCGTACTGCGCGCCTGCGAGCATTTCTTCTGTTATCCCGCACTGAAGGCCGGGAGGAATCGCGGGCGACGTAGTGCCGGAGGTGATGCTCCCTCTAATGCTGGCCGCGTCGGGGGAGGTAGGATTCAACCACGCCACGGAGCTAGACTTGAAGTAATGTACGCCCGTGTCGAGGAAGGTGTACGTCGCGGGCGAGAATTTCCATCGCACCATCCAGATCTCGCATAATGCCGTCAAGATCATCATGACACCCTGTACCGATAATGTCAGCCTCGCTGAACAAAGATCGACAGCGCGTTGTATGCAACGTACCATGACCGATCCACCAAGCGAGCCCATAATAGAAAGGCCGTTACCGGCAGGCGCGCTGAGGAAGAACAGCGTACCCAGCCATGCCTCTAAAAGGTACAGAGCAACGAACACCGTCCCGAGGGCTCGGGGATAGTATAACCCGCCGGTCTCTAGCTCCTCAGGCTGTTCAACCACATACAGCACCAAGTACTTGTAGGTGACGTAAAGCCTGTGATTCAACGCAATGAGTAAAATCGTCCAGCAAAATGGGACCTCGATGGTACTCACAGGAGAAACCCAGCAGCGCCAATACCGACCACGACGGGTTGGACGACCGAGTAGACGATGCATATGCATCCCATAAGCGCAACGGTAGGCCACGCAGTTGCCAAATCCAGCTTGCCCATCCCCCAGTCCGTCCTCCACACCTCTCTCGGCGTGTTCATCCTGCGCATATTCCGCCACTTGGCCATGAGCAACGGCACGATGCGCGAGACCCCTGCGCCTGACATGGCCAGCGTGCTAGTGATGAGATACGTGATGAACAACACGCCTGCGTCGGGAAGGTGCGTTGCGAGCTCGCTGGGGAGTTTGTCCGTGGCCAGGGTGATGTGGCTGAGAGAGGGTGGTAGACCAGAGCCGAGGGTCACGACAAGGAAGCCAAGGATGACCTGGAAGAACCACATCCGGGAAAAGAGCGCTTTTTCGATATCTGATCGACGCGGAGAACCTTGCAGGCTGATGAGGGGGCGAAGGAGGACGGGAAGGATCGCGAAGAGAATCGTAAGAACGACAGGTGGGAGCACACCCTGGACGATGCCGACGACTGGGGCGGGAAGCTCGCAGATCCAGGAGAGGAGGCGGACTTCGTTGCAAAGGAAGCTGACGTTTGAGGTCACACCAGCGAATGCCGCAGGGACCGCACACGCGATGATCAGCCCAATGGCGAGCAACCAACTGATCCCCGTCCTCAGCGCGCGCATCGCGCGGGACAGTCCTAGATTGCTCCAGATTACCTACGTCCGGTTCACGTTAGCGAACATTCGTCTGGAGGTCAAAAAGATAGAAAGCTCACATCTTCCGGCACGACATCTACCGCGGCATTGATTCGCGTGTGCTTGGTCACAGCCCCGACGTTGCGCGCAAACGCGTGGGCGTCCTCCGTTCTTTCGAAACGCACAAATGCCGCGCCCGTGAGCGGATGCAACTGCGTGGCCCACAGCTCGCCGCGCTGCGCCGCCTGGTAGGTCGCGCGCCCAGCGTCGATACGATCGCTCTGCTCCTTGATCTGCGCCGGAATGTGCTGGAGCGTGTTCACCTTCCTGCTCACGAGTGGGAGCGGGCCGATGCGGTGCGATGGCATGTCCTCGAGCGTGACGAACTTCGTGGCAAAGTCGTAGGGCGACTTTTCGGGGTCGGCGAGGCCTGGGTCGGAGGGCACCCTGTTCTTGTTGACGTTCCTCGTCGCTTGAAGCAGGAGGGCACCCTCGGCGCGTTCGAGTTTGAGGCATTCTCGTTCGCGATGGGAAAAGAGCTCGTCGAGACCGGTAGTGGACCGGGGGAGCCAGATACGCAGTATTGGCGTGGGGACGAGAGACCGAATGGCGTCGGATGACATGAGGGAGGGAGGGAGGTGGGTGAGCATCACCGTGCGGGCGCGCGCGAGGCGGCTGTGCGCAGGAGAGGAGAGGTACTTCTGACGTATGCGGATGAAGTTGGCGTATTCGCGGTGGAGGAGGAAAAGGACATAAACTGTGGGATACTCGTCACACACCTCGTGAAATATGTAAGTATGGCGAAACGTACGAATGACGGTGACGGCAACGAGCAGGTGCGCGACGTGCTTCAATTGTTGGTCTTTCGGCACGTTTCCGAAGGTAAACATGTTCAGTCCAGATAAACCTGCATTGGGAGTGGAGGAGGAGACGGGCATGAGGACGATGCACGCGAGGACCGAAACGGGGAGGAGAATCGTGCACATGAGTCGGATGTAGCGAACGAAGAAGTAGGCATCGGGACCGTTCATGTCGAGGATGTGGACGTCATCTTCACGAAGAAGCGCGGAAAACCAAGAGTAAAGTCTGACGGGAAGGGGGCGAGGACGTTTGCTATGGGCGTTCGTGAGTTAGCGACGTATAATAAGAACACAGAGGGCTTCCTCACTGCATCGGGGTAAGGAATGTGCGGGGTTGGTAGAAATTGCGATAGCGAGCATGGTAGAAGTAGAATACGACGATACAAGCCATGAACGCGATCGAGCCAAAACTGAGTGCTACGTCGCGATCCATGTTTAGACCACCATGCTTGCATGTCGATCTTGCAAGCGCTCACCTGAAAGAAAGGAAGGGACGGTAGATCCTCCTGAGTACGCTGTCGTCGTCGCCATTCTGCGAGCGATGCGTTGCTGCTACTCGGTGGAGGGCGAAGCCTGGGTGAGTCCGACATTTTGCAAGGGCCTTTTGAGGACGGGCAAGCTGACAGAGAAGTTCATAATGACGATCGACACAAAGGGCCCGATCTAGTGTCATGGCTGGACGCGTTTGGTCTCTCCGAAGAAATCATCCCTTCATGGAGTATACGTGCGGATCTATCTCGCGCGATCGTTTGGACTGTAGTAATGCATCTGTTGTGAGGGATGCAACGGTGAAGCAAGCACTTGCATAGTGGGCGCCGGCATATTGGTTTCCCTGCAAAGGCTGAAGACGGAGACTTGCCTCAGCGCCGCGTCAATGCTTGCCTTCCAAAAGTGGCCGACGCCTGCCTTCTGTTTCGGAAACGCCGGTCTCTCAGTCATCAATCATCTAGCCCAAAGTACCTCCTCAACCCTGAACTATCGCTGAAAAGGCGGCGTGTATCCTTCAGGCGGGTGCTTCTGTTTCAGATGTGTATATCACGCATGTTCGGCAGATACCGGCGCTCGCAACGGCAGTGAAAGGAGAGGAAACAGTGAGTAAGTATCCAATTGACCAGTCAGATACTCAATCCTCATCAATCGTTGATACTGACCCAATGTAAGCTTACCTGACCAAGTTCGGTTGCCGCGGCCTTCCGAGTCGAGGTAGATTCCGTGCCTATCGAACGACCAACCGGTGATGCACCAAGATCCCGAAGGATGGCCGCCAGAGCAGTATCAAGTACTCGAACAGCCGATATACGTGCAAGTCAGCCCAAGTACTAAGACAAAAGCGCCTGTGCTTGTGCTTCAAATGCGTAGGCGATATGTGAGGCAGGGTTTCCCCATATCTCTGCCGCAGATATACGGCTAGTCTCAGGTTCAATGAGAGCTTTCCCGTTCATAGAGAGAGATCAGACTAGATTTATGTTGATGATGAGCAAAACGACGAGTGGAAGGGGAGGTAGAGGAAGGATACTGCGTGAAGGGAGGTATGTATACGCCACGTGGTGACCTATAAATAGCACACACAATGTTCACCTCCGTCGTGTTGCTTTCTTTAACCTCCTAGGAAGTTTCCTTGTGCATCACAACTGCATGACGTTCCCGACCGCGACATACTATGTTATACGCGATGACGAACTCATGTGCAAGGCAAGCTTTCCGATTTATCGCACAACGCCAATCCCACGAAGTTGTTGGCCTCGACGAAGTAATGGAAACAGACAGCGCACGACTACGTTCATGCCGTTACGCAGAAGCGTATGTAACATTCACATCGCCCGTGCTCGCTCCTCCTGTGAACGTCGCAGTAAACGGCTTGTTCTGGCCGCAGACGGCGAACGCCGCTTTGATGCCCTTCAATTCAAATCACGTATGTCAGTACCGTGCGAGTGCAGCGAGCAACAGCTTAGAAGAACTCGCCTGTTCCCATCGCCCTTTGCTAATGTTGATCGTCGCACCCGATTGGACGGGGTTGATAGTGAACTTGACGTCTCCCGATTGGCCGACCGTCGACGTCGGCGCGCCTTCGCACTTCTCAATCGTGCCCGCGATGCCACCGCATATCTGCAGGAGTGCGACGTTGCTCGTATGGAAGTCAAGGGTGCTGGTATAAGAAATTTGCTCTTTATCAGACTACGGAGGGAGGGAGAACTATTGGGGACTTACGTGTTGGGGTCAGTGCACTTGACGTTACTGACGGTTTCCTGACGGAACTCCAGAGGAGCCGCGAAGGCTCCGAGAACGAACGCAGCGGCGGAGAGGACGACACTGAAGCGCATTTTGCTTGGGATTTGAGGGTTGCAACGGCAAGACGATCGAGAACAGAGAGAGCTACAAGAGCTTCGAAGGAAGCGACTGAGAATGAATGTGGGGTAGGCCTTCTGCTACGACAGAGTGAAGCTTAAGGAGAACGAGCGCTGCTGAACCCGACCAAGCAGGTGGCGAAGGGAAAGAGACGATGACCGATGGGGCAGAAAGTGGGATCGGTGTTCTCAGCATCTCTCGTCCTTATATCTGCCCGAGAACGAACGGAGGTAATATTCTGGAATGTGAACTGAAGCCGGCATTGTCCAGGTGACGAACAGGCGAAGCTCAAGCGGCAGCACGCGTGCTTTCGCCGGCATGCATTTGTTTCCACGGCCTTATTACGTAATAGCACATCGACTTTCGAAGTTGAAGGCTACGGCGTTTGACACGCTCACTTCCGGGCTATACGATGTATTATCTGCTTCTAGCCATACGTCTACCTACCTCCGTTGAACTTCGCTCATTCACCCCGGAGCATGTCAAGTTCTGCTGCCCGACCTAGCCTTCTGGCCATTTGTACCACACGATTGACCTTGTCTCATCCCTCGCTCTCCTTCACAAATATCGCCACCCTGGACGCGTCGGGACCGAGCAAACGTTTGGCTCTGAGACAGCTCCATAAGCCTGGGCTGCTAATCCCTCTAATCACTCTCGCGATAGGGACCCGGACGCATGAGACACGCCGCGTAAGGAACTGTGCCTGCAGGAAAAACTCCGTAGGGGGCAAGATGTGGCCCGTATATGGCAATACTCGTGGCCTGCCGGACGTACGCTCGCCAAGACGTCCCCCGGAGTGCGAATCATCCGTATTATTATGAAGGACAACGTCAACTTCATAGAACCTTGTTCGAGTTCGGCACGCGGGTGGCTTGAGTATTTACAAAAGGGCGTTCCCCACCTCTCCATCGCTCGCTCTCGCATTCCCCCCGTTCACAGTGGCTGGCATAAGAGACTCAGCCGAGGCAGACAGCCTGTCTCCGCTATGCCGATTCAGCACGTTGGTAAGTCACATGGAATACGAACAGGAATAATCTGCTTACTTTCCTTGAAGCATTGTTGAAGCTCAAGCTCACGGTGCCGACTCCCCAGCAGATGCAGATCATTGAGCACGCGTTACGCGTCATGCGCTCCATCCCTGAAGTGAGGATGTGTCGTGGAGGGCGCCCATTGCGGATCAAGCAGGAAGGATACAACTTCGGTAGGTACTCAATGCTCGCTGGCTATTGCAAGTTCTGATGCATTGTGGCAGCTGTTACTGCTGAACTTGACGACTGGGATGCATTCAAGTAGGTGTTTGCTTTATCGACCCTCTTGCTTTCAACCTCATGCATCTTTAACAGAAGATACATGAAACACCCCGAGCATGTAAAGTGGGCGATGACTCGTCCTATGCATCGTGATGGCGGCCTAACTCCTATCTTAATGTTTGCAGACTAGAGCGATTCCTCGCTCCTCTTCTTGATGGTACATCCTTCCTTCTCTATGATTCCCAGCGGCTTCGTTCAATGCACTCCCCGGTTCTCTCCCCGTGGCCCGACCATCTCGTTATCTGATCTCCCTTCCTCTCCTACACGCGTCCTTGCTGACCTCTTTCTTCGTTCTTATCTTATAGGGATCCTATCCTATCAGATCCACGTTACCGAGCACGCCGACCACCACGACGATGTTCAGCCTCATCGCGATCGCCGCCATCGCCGCATCATCGAACCGCGGGGCCAGTACGACGGTATCAATACCGGCGAGAATCTCATGGCCGATGCCAGCGACACCCTCGTGGCAAAGCTGTAGACGCAGATCTCGGCGACACTCATTTATCTCACCCTATGTTCTTTTCACCCCCCGGAGATACGGGGATCTCACCGGAGAGTCCCAGGCGCAGGAGGAATGTGCACAGGTCCCGGTATGCCCGATATGTACATCGTTGTTAACGAAGGTAGATTCCTTCGCGTGTGTTCACTTATCTGTTGTATATCTATGTAGTGTGTACTTGTATGTCATGGCGATGCGAACGGTGGCCCTCGTGGGTAGTCGTCCGCGTGCGTTTACTACCACCGAGTCGTGGCGATGTGAGGCTCGTGGAAGAGAAGGGAGTGTTGCCAAATCGCAGTTGTTCTTACTTACCGCATAGGTGAGCGTGCGATGCGTAGTGCGACCGGCTGAGGTAGCGAAGCTTCTGCTCATCCTCGACGGGAGTGGCTGATAACAACGATTTCCGATAGGTGACATTGATAGGACGTGAAGTAGAATAATACGGAAAGACAACCCGTCGTGCTATGTACGTGGTCGTTATGGGTAACAAGACGATGCAGTTGTGGAGTGACCATGGCTGTTTGCAGTGCCATTTAGCGCGATTGTACATATGGCATGCCCGTGCGCCCAAGACGAATAAGGGCATCTTGCTGACCTCGAGGTATCTGGCATGGGACATGACCCCGGAGACTCACATCCTCGCCTTGATCATTTTCTTTGCGCTCTCCGGATCGAGGACGCTTTCCGGGTAAGGCAGCACCGTCGTACGCAGGTGCTCCGAGCCTCCGTCAACCACAATGACCTAAGTGACAGAACACGAAGTCAGCCAGGGGTCAATCGAGAGACGGAAGGAGTGGAACTTACCTGTCCGGTAACGAAAGACGCGGCATCGCTGAACAACCACACCGCGGCGTTGGCGATATCCCTGATGTCCCCCATGCGCGTTAACGGCATGGCGCGCGGCGCCTGCGGTTGCCCCTACGCGAAGAGCAACGATATGAGCAAACAGATATGCTAGCTGACAGAGGACGATCGTCTCCGAGTATTGGAGAGGACAGCGCTTGCCTTTTCCCTTGCGGACAGCCTGTCCATGCCCTCGGTTCCCGCGATGGGTCCGGGTGCGATAACGTTCGAACGGACGCCGCGCGGACCTTCTTCCACGGCGAGCACCGCTGACGTAGCGTCCACCGCGGCTTTAGCAGCGGAGACGTGCACCTGGTAGGGTGTCCCTACGAGAGTAGATCGGGGATCAGCAGCGGAGCAAACTGACAGAAGCCCGAAGCACGGTGATAGGACGTAAGAGTACCATTGTAGTGGAGCGTCGCGCTGACGTGAATGTACGACCCATGCGAGGCGCGGACGTAAGGCAAGGTAGCTTTGATGGTGTGATATGTTCCCAGCTGTAGATAAGAATGATCGGTCGGTGGTGCCCCGCGATTCAAGGAGGCTAAAGCGAGGCTCACCGTATCGATCTCGATCACAGTACGGAAGGCGTTTTCTGACAGCCCTTCGATAGGCGCAAGGAAGTTTCCGGCGGCACCTACATCGACATACGTAGATCAACGCCTTCGGTGTTAAGCAGACCAGACAGAGGGGATAAACGCGACTTACCGCAGATGACGAAGTCGATATGTCCGAACTAGGTCACATGCGCTCGCATCAGTTTATAGCACCTTAATGAAAGATATCACGAAGTTGCGCAGACAGAGTGCAAACATGAGGCGTGTGGCAATGTATCGGGAGAAGAGACGACGACGCGAGCGCCATCCGGAACCAAACAGAAGGGAGTAACACCCCTTCCTGCGTCAGCATTGCCAGCGGGGGATTCTTCCCCGCGTAAAACGTTGCGCAAGGTTCAATCAAACCACAACAAAATCGGGCTTGGCTTACCTCCTCCACGCACTTCTTCACAGCTTCCTTCAGCTGTTCAGGACTCCGGACGTCGGCCTGGAGCGGGACGCATTTCTGCTTCGTTTTGGAGGAAAGATCGTGAGCGGACGCCGTGAGACGATCCAGCCTGAACACAACGCATCACACGGGTCAGATGAGGCAGGCACATGTCATGGGCGGCAACGAGCTGAGCAAATGATCACGCTGCGGCTGAGACGGACAATTTTATCGAACGACAGTCCATGCTGCTTGACCTCTGCTGTAGTCAAGGAATCCTGGCTCATGGACGAGATGGACTATTACTGCGTGATCGAGATAATAGTACTGGCTTGCAAACCGCCAGTGAAGTCCCTGCGCATCCTCCCGGCGTCATCGGCGTAACCACCCGGACTGGAAGCTGATCTAACCAATCCCGGACGCTGCTTCAAACGTCTGGGCCGAGCTTTCTGCAACAAATCCGCTCCTTCTCGATATCCAAGAGTCTGTCCTGAAGCCGAAGGGAGAAGATATACCACATGATCACAACCTCGAAGCCTAGCACCACTTTGGGTCGTTGCCACCGGGAATGGCGGCGAGATGGCTGCGCATTTGGGCAAGGCACCACCAAGTCTTTTGCATGGAAACTCGGAAATCTCGGGCGTCCACAATCTTCCTCGTTTGCGTGCCTCCTGGGGACCGTAGACAGCAGACTGATCCCACCTAGCGACTAGCTGACTGGCCAATGACGATATGTCGGACTCAGCGGTGAATCTCGCGTGTGCTGCGGGAGTCGTAGCAGCTGGCCGCACTCGCCGACCACATGCGATTTCATGAGGTGCGTACCTGCCTTGCTAGCGAACGTTTTCCCAACACGAACACTCAGCTGACAAAGCTTCCCCGCAAGGAATCCCGTGGGTATGCGCAGTCACTGGGCGGCGATACCGAGTACTACAACAGTCTCTTTCTTGGACGGATAGTCTCTCGTTGACATGTCTCTGACATCCCCTTACGAAATATCTGCGCGACGTTACGGCCTGTTCCGCTCGCCTCATTGCGGCGTTACGCACGGGTGTCTCTCGGAGGCGAAGATGGCCTCGGGAAAGGCTAAAACGCTGCACTTCTTCTGCCTGAAGCGTATCTTGTCTGAAAAAAATGGGAACGAAGTTTCTCTCATTTCGGACGAGTGGTTCCGCGACCACGCGATAAGACTTCACACCGCCTCCCGCGTTTCCGACCCCGGTCGGATTTTTCCTTCGAAAGAACACTTTAATGGATCCATACTCCAACGCGCCATCGGGACCTATGCTCTGGAATGCTGCCGACATCTAGCCCGCTCCGATGCTTGGCCACGGCGATGCTAACCCCACGTCCGCAGTCCTCGCCCCCCACACAACGCGCGATACCCAACTCCGGGCCGCGCGATCCTCTGCCTTTACGGCGAATACCGCGCCCCATAATCGGGGATCATCGTCGGATGGGCTTGGGTGTTGGTGGCGCCACCATCGTGGCAGCTGTCCCTTCGCAGCTCCGAGTCCCTGCCTCGCGTTTTCGCAGTTCAAGTCGGATGACCTGCCACCCTGGCTTCCCCATTCCCGTTCCTGAGCTTGATTTTCCTCGGCGCAACCGCAAGCTCCTCGGCTGGCAAAACCTAGGTCCAATCCCGTGTCGAACCGAGAGTCACGAAAACGCTTCGCTCTCGCTCGCCGCTGTCGTTACCCTCGCCGTCGATATACATAGCCGCGCGCCATCCGCCCTCGGTCCTTCGTCCAATCGACGCGCCCGTCCGGATAAAACGCGCGGGCGCGAGATACACGCTCGACCACGAGACCGAGGGTCCGACAGATCTTCGAGGGCGCGAACCACGCCATGTTCCCCAACCGCGCCCTCGGCAACTTCCCTCCCGACCTTCCTTTCCTTGACCCTGAAGCCTATCACGGGCGCGCAGGGCCTCGGCCGGTGTTTCTGGCAGCCCAACCCCAACCCCAACCCACCCCCTCCGCACCCGCGCATGTCACGCCCGGAGCTTGCGGCGCCGAAGGCTATCGCATTCTCTGATCCTGGCGAGACCGCGCGGATTTTTCGTTGTGTGATGCAAGGGTTACTAAGTGTTGTACCCGCCCGTTCCGGCCAGTGCTTGCCTGTTGGGTCTAGGGCAGGACCCCCAAGAGCGCGCTCCCCCTCCTTCTCAGTACCGGCACCTCAGCCTCGCTTTTCTGGTGGCCGCGGTGCGTTTCTGGCCCCGGTCACCTATCTCGTACCCGCATCACAGCCCGTCGCTCTCATGTAATGCGCATGTTTACTTTTCCCCCTCTGTTTTGCTTTTCTGTTTTTGAGATCCCGCGGTTTCATCATCGATCTCAGTGGCACTGCGTGTGGACGACCGCGATCCGCGTATGGTTATAGCTCATATATGACACATATTCCCTTTGCGGAGGTCGTGTTCGGCGCCATGTAGCAAGGAGAGGGGGAGGCCGGTCGCTACTGCGCCATCACCGGCGGCGAATAATCCCCCCCGCATACAAGCCGAAAGGCAAGCATTATTTCTCCGAGATTCTTCTCTACGGCAAGGCTTCTACCATCCGATACGGAGATGCGCACGCAGAACCCTGAGCTCCTCCCCCCCTTGCGTCAGAGCACCCGCAACCGGCCGAGCAAAGACCATAACTTGTTCGAGCGAGAGCGTCGCCGAGGACGTGCGCGGCAATATATCGGTGATCGTCCCCCCCACCTCGCTCGTTCGTTCGTTCGTTCGAACGCGATCACAATGGGGTCCTCGATGGCTCGATCTTTCCTCGGAGCCTACGAACTCCAAGGGAGCGCGGTAGCGAAAGCATTCTCACTCCCTTTGCCGGCGGGGGTGCGGTGGCGGATTACTGTGACACGTTCTCCCAGATATATCCTTTCCGTCTCGAAACGTCGTGGCAGAGATCCGACCGACGGCGCCTTCTCGTTGCGGGAACGGGGGGCGATTCGATAGCCCGAAGTAACGTCGAAGAAACGAAAAGAGAGAGAGAAAAAAGAACATCACGCTACGCAGTGCGCGATTTCTTCGTTTCGACGGAACGTGATGTTTTGGTAATGCGAAAGAAACCTATCGATCGTTTTTTTGCGTCCAGTTGAAACCGTACCGTTCCGTTCGTCGCTAGCATGACATTGACTGACAGACGCGCGTCCTGCTGTACGTACAGAGGTTTGCTAGCATCGATAGATGCGGCCAGAAGAGCGAAAAAAAACATGGTCGCGACGCGCAACGTCACACTTCCCACTTCGAGAGAGGTGAACAATACGGGTTCCGAACGTGCCCCCCGGCCATCTCGGAATGAAACAGCCCCCCCGCGCCGCCCGGAGGAGAGGGGAGAGGCGCCTTTTGTTCGGTACACAGATCGACGATTACATCGGGATAAGACGGGGCGGAAATGACGGCGCACAGGAGCCCACAGAGCAAGCAAGCTGGCTCGCACCGCTTTTGGGAATTTCTCCTAACGTTCGGCGTGCGGGGTCCGTTCGATACGGGAGCCAAGCCAACGATAACGCGAGGGTATACGGTACATAGCACAAGAAAATTTTCATTAACTATTCGTTTGGATGAGAGAGTGTTTAATGGGAGATACGAATTGAATTGGTATATATGGTGGGAAGTGGGTCAAGAGCCGGTGCGCGAGTCGAGGAGGGAGGGTTAATATACATATCGAAAGCTCGAAGAGAGGGATGGAGAGAGAGAGAGAGAGAGGAGGGACAAAGGCTACAGTCGATTGATCAAATTTGTAGAGGTAGAGTGAGAGAGGTAGAGAGAGAGAGAGAGAGAGAGAGAGAGAGAGAGAGAGAGAGAGAGAGGAGTGTGGTCCAGGGTCACCCGACAAAGGAGGATAGGATATAAAGTAAAAAGCCGGTATACAGACAGCAAAAAGGCGAGCGAGCGAGCGAGCGATGGGGGTGCGGGCCAAACAAAAAGAAAACGAGCGCATATAGTCAGGTCAGGTCGAGTTCTTTCATCAAAAAAAAGCGTAGATAGGTGAGCGTTTAGAGGATGTTAGGATGCGTCGGCGGCGGGCAACGAAAATCTCAGAAGCATGGAAACACGATGTAAAGAAAAAAGAAAAGAAAGAAAAATGTCCCACATTAAAAAATCCGGGGGGCCGGTTGCGTTTGAGTCTTTCGTTTATGTTTCGTTCTCGACGCGCGGGGTGGAGGTTTTTCTCTTTATTTATTGCGCATCTGGGCGCGCCCCTTATCGACCCGTCCTCCAATACTCCATCGCGGAGAAATCGTGCGCGGGAGAGCCCGCCGCCGAGGAGGAGGAGTGATGCTGCTGATGCGGCGCGGGCGGGTTCATGGCGAACGTCGACGTCGAGAGCGGCGTCAGCACCGGCGCGAGCGACGACGACGACCCCGACCCGAGCCGGATCCGGATCCCCTCCCGTCCCGCGCCGCCCGGTTANCGGCGTACGGCTCGTGCGGAGGAGGATGAGGAGGGTGAGGGAGGAGGGTGACCGGTAC
>NW_006767433.1:48465-50377 GCF_000264995.1 Punctularia strigosozonata HHB-11173 SS5
GTCCCACATTAAAAAATCCGGGGGGCCGGTTGCGTTTGAGTCTTTCGTTTATGTTTCGTTCTCGACGCGCGGGGTGGAGGTTTTTCTCTTTATTTATTGCGCATCTGGGCGCGCCCCTTATCGACCCGTCCTCCAATACTCCATCGCGGAGAAATCGTGCGCGGGAGAGCCCGCCGCCGAGGAGGAGGAGTGATGCTGCTGATGCGGCGCGGGCGGGTTCATGGCGAACGTCGACGTCGAGAGCGGCGTCAGCACCGGCGCGAGCGACGACGACGACCCCGACCCCGAGCCGGATCCGGATCCCCTCCCGTCCCGCGCCGCCCGGTTATCGGCGTACGGCTCGTGCGGAGGAGGATGAGGAGGGTGAGGAGGAGGGTGACCGTACGCGGGCGCGTCGGAGGACGAAGAGGACGGGGAGGGGTAAAACGTCCGGGTCGTGCCCGCGCCGGCTGTGCGATCCTGTGCCTGTTGCGGTTGCGGTTGAGGGTGCGGGTGCGAGGCGGGCGGGATCTGCGGGGAGGAGTGGCTGGGGTAGAACGGGGAGCTGAGGGTGGGGAAGAAGCTCGTGGGCGAGCCGCCGGCGGTCGAAGTAGTCGAGGTCGAGGTGGTCACGTCCGGCCAGGAGCGCGTCGTCGACGCGTACGCCGCGAACGAGGCTTGTTGATGCTGTTGCTGATTGTGCTGCTGCTGTTGCTGTTGTTGTTGGGTGTGCGTGTGCGTGTGCGAGGCGGAGGAGCCAGTGCTCGACCCGGCGGAGGAGGAGCGGTCGTACCGCACGCCGATGTTGAGATCGACGGCCGCCCCACTCGCCGTCGCCCCACCCGTCACCGCTGCCGATGTCGGTGTCGGCGTCGGCGTCCAGCTCGTCGGCCGCGAAGCGGACGCCTCGGTCAACGTGACCTGGTTCGGCGCCGACGCGGTATACCACGACCCTCCTGTCGTCGTCGCGTCGTGCGAGGACGGCGTGTGGCTCCTCGCCCCCGCGTACCCCTGCCGGAGCGCGTACGGCATGTCGGGCGAGCGGCGCGGGAGCGGGTACGGGTCGCGCCCGGCGTGCGTGTACGACGACGACGCGGGCGGGTAGCCGTAGAGCGCGGGCTGCCCCGCGTTCGTGTTCGTGCGCGTCGGCATGAGCGAGCCGGGGGAGGGGGGGTACTTGCCCTCCGCGCCGCCTCCTCCTCCTCCTCCTAGCATGTGGTGGTGGTGGTGGTGGTAGGAGGGAAAGCCGGCGGCGAGGAGCGGGTCAAAGTCGGCGCTGGAGTCGGCGGTGAGCGGCAGGTCGTCCGGCGGCGCGCCGTCGGGCGAGAGCGCGTGCGCGTCCGCGGGGTCGTCGACGGGCGAGCCCGTGCCGCCGCCCGCGAGCGAGGCGCGCCGCTTCTTGCGCGAGTTGTTCGGCCGGCGGCGGTAGACGTAGTCCGGGTAGCGGTTGTTGAACACGTCTTTGAGCTTCTTCGCTTGGTCTTGGTAGAACTGTTTCTCGATCTTTTTTTTTGCGCCGTTCCAAAAAACCGTTCCAAAAAAGTTAACAGAAAAAAAGAAATCAATAAAATTCAGACGGATAGGCGGAAGGGAGGGAGAAGAGGGGGGGAGGGGGGAAAAGGGTGGACGAGGATCACACACTCACGGTGCTCATCGCGTTCCACTCCTTGCTGAGGATCTTGCTGATCTCGCCCGTGCGCATGGACACGTTCGCGGCCGAGACCTCGGGGCGGCGCTTGCGGGCGAAGATCATGAACGCGTTCATGGGCCGCTTCGGCGTGCCGTCCGCGTTGAGCGTCTGCTGCATCAGCGGCGTCAGACCGCCCTCTGCTTTATAATATATGAATATACGGCATATCCGGCGCATCTCGCATGAAGCCCCCTCCGTTTGTACCCCCGCACCGGGTGAGGGGGGGGGGGGGGAAAAGGGGGA
>NW_006767433.1:50438-65531 GCF_000264995.1 Punctularia strigosozonata HHB-11173 SS5
TTCCCCCCCCCGGGGGGGGGGGGGGGGGGGGGGAGAAAAAGGAGAAGGGGAAAAAAGAATATAGAAAAAAACGCGCACCGGGACCGTCTCCTGCGTGCTCGTCGTGCTCGAGATCGACGTCGGCGGGGTGCAGGTCGTGGAGGTCGTCTGCGGAGCTGTCGCCTGATCCGTCGCGCGGGTGCTTCGCGCCGCCGAACGACGCGTCCGCGATGTCCGGAGGGACGCCGCCGCCGGCGTCTCCTACCCCGTGCTGCGCTGCGGGGTGGCCATAATCCATGGAGAGGCTGATCGCCACGGTGGGCTAGTTGTAGCGGGGGGGTGGAGCGACGCGAAAGCCAGAGGGGAGGTTGTCCCGTTCGTGCGCGGTGGGGGGGGAGAGCGCGAGAAGGAGCGAGGAGAGGAAGGAAGGGGAGAGGTGACGGTGTGATCGGCGCTCGCGGGAGGTGGGCGGAGACTCAGAGCGGTTGTGATCTACCCATCCGCCGGCACGGTCGCGAGATTCGGGCGCTGGGTTCGTAAGGAGGGGGAGAGGGGGACACGGGGTCGGGCCCTGGCCCCGGAATAAAAGGCCGTCGCGGATTCCGTCGCTCGCGCCACAGGCCAGAGAGGGGGACGAGCGGGAGAGAAGCAAGAAGCGGCTGCGTGTCGACGGCGCGGGGACATGTGCCAGTCCGTGTCTCTCTGCCCGTCACGCCAGGGCGTTGCGCGGCCACGGAACGCCATCGAAAACGCGACATCTCTTCCAGCGCGAGTCTTCGTCCTTCTTTCCCCCCCGACGCTCCGATTTCGAGGCCGTGCCTGCCGCTTTCGTCGAGTCTCCAACCCCCCCAGCTCCGTGCTTCCTCCCCGATTAGGGTTAGGCCCGAGGAAGGAAGGGCCAAGGGACCGAGGGAAAAAAGGCGAGATGGCACCAGGAGGAGGACCCCGCGTCGGGCGCTTGCCGTCACCCCTTCTCCCTTCCCCGACCCGTGATCTGGTCCCCTCCAAACCCTCCACCTCTTTTCCCCCCCGAGCGCGTTTCCATCAGCCCGCGCCCACCGCGCACTTTCGCCGAACCCGGTGTCGACCCTCTTCGTCGAGAGCGAGTGGGGCCGACTGCCTGGCGCGATCACGATCCACCAACGTCACCGCCTCCCAGGGGCAGAGCGGAGGCAGAACCGAGATCTGGAGACGAAAAACCAAATCAAACTCGTCGTGGGAAACCGGCCCTCGTGGCGGAGAAGGAAAAGACCCCCCAAAAGAAAAAGAAAAAAGAAAAAGCGAAATCAGGAGAAAAAAAACCGTTTCCCACTTCGTTCGCCTTTTCTTTTTCCCACCATCCTCCTGACGTGACGACGGCTCGGCAGGCTCCGCGCCCTCCGCGACCCCCGGGGATCCATCATCGCGCTCTCCTTTCGTGCCACCTGTCCGCGCGCGCCAGCCCGACGGTCCCCGCCGGCCAACGCGGAGGGAGCGAGAGACGAGCGGGGGGAGTGCCTCTCTACATACCCGGATAACCTACCCCACCCGCCCCTCCCTTTCTTCCGTTCTACGCCGTGACCGCGGACCGATACTGCGCAGCAGCAGCAGCAGCAGCCGCCCCCAACGGTTCTCTCCCCTTTGGCCCGCTGCGACGGTACTCTCTGCTCATGTACAGGGCGTGTGCTCCTGGAGGGGGCGCCCACGTGCACGCCAGGTGAATGGGCCAGCGGTTTTCGCAGTAGTGCCTACGGAGGACGGATGCTCCCATCCCATCAGAGCGCACCCATCGGGCCCGCAACCCATCTCTTCTCTCGCCGAGGATAGGGAGGAGCCCCAGCGGGTGCAAGGGTCCGCTGAGCGTATCGGGGATCTGGCTCGCTCTCATCCCCGTCGCTCGTTCCGCGGCTCGTTTGCAGAGAGAAGGCCGCCGACAAAAGCGCGATGGCAAAGATGACTCTGAACCCCCCCCCCCCCTTCCATCGGGATAGATCTTCGTCCCCGGTTTTTTACGTCCCGAGACACGCCCCAACACCCCCCAAAACCTTGTCCATCCCCGGCCCATCGGGTTCCATATCCATTACCTCTCTCTCGCTCATTACTTCCTCTTTGGGCGATCGTTCCTCCTCCTCTCTGAGCGTGTAAGCTAGTCAGCCCCCACCGCGCAAGGAAAGAAAAAAAAAAAGGTCCTAACTCTCCGAAAAAACCTAAACATGTCGCTATTTTTCACGTCGCAGCGTCGGCGCCTTTTTCGTTGCCCCTCCACCTCCCCCACAACCCATCCCCCTTACTTAACCACGCGCACAAGTCTCCGGTACATCGGGTTCCTCCGTCGTATATTTAGCGGGAAAAGGTTGAGAGCGCAAAGGCCTATCCCAGGGAAACGAAAAAAAAGAAGAGCCAACGTTCGCTCCGTTCCCGTCCCGCCTTCCCCGTATAACCTACTCGGACAGCCACTATAGACATAAAAAGACGAAGGAGACAGAGCAGGTGAAGAGACGAGGAACACTTCAGAATCGTCGAGGCGAGGCGAGGCGCCCGAGCGCATCTGGAGAGATGTAAGTACAGTCATATAAATATGTAGTAGGTAGGTAGGTAGGTATATTATTCTTTGCTTTTTTGTTGTTGTTTGGCTTTTTTTACCAATGGGGTTTTCTTACTTTATCGTCGACCTTTGTGCTTGGGTGCGGAACCGCGTCACATCGATTTCCGTTTCGAAACGCATAAACCCCCCACCCCGACCCGAGAAGGAACTCGAACGCTATCCACCCGGCTTCGGTGCAAAACCTTCGACGACAGGGAACGAATCGGTGTCGGCTTGCCACATACGACCTCTCCCTCAGCTTCTTCATCTTCTTTCAGGCATATCGCTGCGCGCCCCGCCGAAATCTCGTCACCTCCACACGGACGCAACGCGTGAAAAAAGGAAAAGAAAAATCGACCGAAACCGCGCAAAAAATGGGCACAGGGCCTCTCTCTCGAGAGAGAGAGAGAGAGCCCGAGAAGAAGGGAAACAGGTGCGAGATTTTAGTGTACGTACGTAACCGAGGCCAGGGTCCTAAACTTCCCTCCAACCCAACGATCCAATCGCGGAAGATTTCCAAGGAAAAAACTCGCAGGAAGAAACTCTCGTCCAATTCTTCCCTCCCTCCCCCCCGCCCCGCCCCACGTGGGATCGCGTCACCGCAATCTCGCGTGTTCCCGGAAGTTGGCGTTTCCCGTGTACGCGTAGCGTGCGCAGTCCTGCGACGACTTACTGGAACAGACTCGAGGGGTTAGCACCACTAAAGTAAGGAGCAGGGGGGCGACCTCACGACACGTCCCCTCCCAATCCAGCGCAAACATCGCACGCGTCAAACGCGCCTAACATCATCGAGCCATCGTCACGCGCCAGTCCGTTTTGCTAAAGCCCCAGCCAGCCGCCGGGAGACACGCACCGGCCGAGGCTCGGTAACGAAAAGCTGATCTCGCGAAAATCGCCCACCGCGGGTGTCCATTCGTCCCATCAGGCCGATCAGCCCCTTTCGAAGCGTGCGTTCCCCGTCCACGCGGACGAGGACAACTCGGCTCTCGAGGGCGAAAAGGCTCGACAGAACCTCGGGACTCCGGGAGCCGTTGGTTCACCCCCCTTCCCCCTTCCCGGAAGGAAGCCCGATTACAGCTACCGAGCGCGGCGTGGCCGAGGGAGCGCAACCGCCCAGCATCCATCAGCGAGAGAGCCCGGGAGAACCACAGAGGGGAAACGACCGCGAGTGGTTGGGTGGGTGGGACCCGAGCAAAGTCTCTCACCATCTCGCGTCCGAAGGGTTGGGCTCCAGCGGGCCTGGGCATCAACGTCAGTCGCCTTCTCTCTCGCTATTGCCTCCGGTGAGCGCGATTCTATCGGTTTCTTCGCGTTTGCGTTCGCCTCGCCTCGCCTTACCCACACGTACGCGTTATCGTTCGCGAGCGTTATTTATGCGCAGTTGCGAAGGACCTGTCTCTTTGGCAGCTGATACGTGACAGTGGCGGATCGCAGCGAACAACGATAACCCCCTTATTAGACCGAGCGAAAAAGCGCAAACACGATCAAACCCTGCCCTTCCAGAGAGATATCAGACAATCAGACACAACACAAAAAAAAAAAAAACGGGCATCGATGACGTTACTTTGTGTGGCGATATGATATGGTTTCGAGACAAGGGATCCGCCCCACTTTGAGTCAGGGACCCTCCCGGTGTTCGTATCGTGCGATGACATCTGCTCACTTGCCGGAAAGGAAGTGTCGAGGGATATAGAGACATTGCTTCGAGGGCAAGAAATTCACCGGACCCATTCAATCCATTATAATGGGAAGTGAGCAATGAATGGGTGGTCGAGAGCGAGATGCCCCACAGGCAGTCAAAGCCTGAAGGTTGATTGACGAGAGCTCACGGGAAGCACCGCGCTCGGTAACTTGGGGATGCGGTATCGAGAGAGAGTGGGAAAGGACTCCGAGGCCGGGCTGGGAAAATAAATTCGAGACGGTCGAGTCGGGGGAAAGACCGGTTTCTTTGGCCACGCGTCGCGTGCGAACATCTCTCGCCTTTAGGAAGGAGGCGCGCCCAAAGGGATCCCATCTCCTTTTGATTTCCTTTTCCACGTGGGAGGAAACGTCCCCAGCCAACCGCTTTTCCCAGCTGCTGACAACGAACGGGGAGCTCCGCGCATCCTTCCGTCCCTCTGCGCCGGTCATGCGGGCAGCGGCGAATCGAAAAATCCGACGCGAGGGCGGCGAAACCGGCCAGACCACTCGCAGTGCGCGCGTCGCGCCTCGACGGTGAACCGCGCACTCCATCAGACTGTTCCGTGCCGTGAATGGGAAGCGATGAGAAACGATACGCGGGACAAACCAGAACCAGACCAGGAACGAGGGTCAGGGGAATAAGCTCAGGGATCAGAGAGCCTCGGGTGAACGTGAGCGGCCAGGCTTGGCTCACGGGCGGCGAGATCCCGCGCAAAGGGAGGGCTGGATATATGATATCCGGAGCAAGGAGATATCGCCCTTTTCGTTCAAGTTTTGGCTATGGAAAACGCCGGCGCGTCATACTCCCGCCCGGTATTTCCAGATTTCGAGAACGAAGGCACCTGAAACGTGAAACCAGATAGCATAGCCAGGGATCGCATTTCACCGGAGCGCAAAGACGCAGAAAACCCGTCGACAATGCGGCCGTGACATTGGTGGCGCACGATTTAACGGTTAGATGAGGAGGAAGTTGGAAGAATGTTGGTCCTGCGCCTATCATAGGTCGACACGGTAGCGCGGGTGGGAACACGAGAAGCGATGGGGTCATGGGCTAACAAGAGAGTGCGACATTTCAGACATACGAGGAGGCTCTCCCGATGCACAGCTCGGCAGCGCGTGGCGGGTCTTCTTGATGAAGGGAACTGCGATCCGCACAAGCGCCACGCTTTCCTTGGAGAGTCCCGGTTCGGCGTGGTAGACCATGACCAAGATCCGCCTACTTCGGTCATCCGCCAGTCGTTATCGACTTCGTGCCCAGGATATGCTTGATATATGTATCGCATCGCGGGAAGCGCAAATAGCGTACCCGCTGATGCAGTAAGTGCTATGCCTAACATTGCGAGATGGAGCGCGACTGTGCAGCCGATTGGATTCGCCCGCGGCGCGCAGCGAGAGCCCGACAACCGTGCAGGCGGCATCCCACCGATCGTGTTTCACCCTTCCCTGTTCACATTCAGAGTTACTGAGGATGGAGAGCGGGAGTATCTGCAGGCTTACCTGGCATGGTCGTGCGGCCCTTGGATGTCGCCAAACGTGCCGTAGGCAGTCCTGGCCACCATCATGAAGGGTCGTCTGCCGTGCTTCTCTGGATCTCCGCTTCTAATCTTAGCTACGGCTTTCGTTCATGATGCGCACACACCGGCATCATGATTCGTCGCCGGACGTCAAGACTGTTGGACTGGTTCACGTCAACACTCGGCTCTCTGCAGCACTTGTTGATCTATCCAGCGTCGGCGCAGCTCTTTGCGATCGCATCAACCGTGCCTCCTGATACGCTGTGAGGCTGCGGTTGTTTGTGATGCTCTTGTATCGTCACGGCCGGTTGCGGTGTGCTAGAAGCTTCGTCATGAACGGAAGTTTGAGCTCAGCGCTATCGCCGGTTAATGTTGTCGGGCAGAACGCCTCACAGCCTTTGGTATTCTTCTAGATTGGCCACCGAGAGGTATGTTTGAATCCGGTCATATACTGGATCCGTCGAGTCAGAGCCTGTCACAGGGCGCATAAGGAGGACACAGCTCACTGTGCGGCCATCAACATGCGCGAAAGATAAATGTAACCGGGACGGAACGGAAGCGGCGGGCGCCACGTCATAAAGCCTCTAAAAGCGAATTAGGGTCCTGAGCGCAGTAAGTTAAACCCCAACCGTTATATCACAAATCAGCCCAGGCCGCGCCGTGACCATCTCCGTGAGCGCGCAATGAACAAATCCTTATTGGTTGATGTCTCTTCCACCTTCCATAATACAGCCTCTGTTTGTGAACGGGATGCCCAAGTTGGCTATCGTTCGGGTTCGAGGCATTCCAGCAGCGGTCGGGTGAACCTTGCAGAAATTCCTAGAGAATATGTAACGTTTTGACCCATCGTGAGATTTCGTCCAGAAGTACTGACTATTGCGCCGCCAACGGAAAGAAGGGCAGCCGAACTGTCGTGTTTCGAGAAGATTGACATCACGAACCGATCGTGCTCTTCCGCCGTAGGTGTTGCCACGAGGCTTCCGCAATGTTGAGCATGAATCAGCGGACATAACTGAGGGTAAAACGGAGTACAAAGGAAATTGAACCGCTTCTAATGTCCCGAGTGGCTCAGTATCTTGAATACTGCCCGTAGCTTTTGCGCTCCTAACCTAGGAAATAGCGTAAATCAGTACCGAGAAGCACGCGATAGAGCAAAAACTAGGGCGCCTGAAATCCCGAAATCGATCTAACGAGTCCCCTTTCACGCCGTATACCGCTTCAGAGGGCGTAACAGAGATCGACTTGAACGCAAAAGAGGATGGCTAGCCACGTGTATCTCAAACTCTAGGGGAAGAGTGTTCTATGTAAGCAGGTGGGATGGGGCTCGATCGGAGATAAATTGCTGACGTACTGCGGAAGCTCCACACCGACGTTAATGATAGGAGTCCACATGGTTCCGAAGTCCGAGGAGAATTCTGCTTGCATCCTGGCTCGGGGGATGGACAAGGGCGTGGACGTTATGAGAATGGAATTCGCAACGTACATAATAGGCGCGACATGACACGTTTATGTCTATCATTCTGCCTAAACCATATGCAAGGAAGTGGGCCCTCCGCTTTCGGACAACGAGTGAGTGGTGATGTACCGCTCTAGATGAGATGCCCACAAGTGTTCGTCACATCGGCGGTTGTATAAAATCTTGTCACCGATTATGGTTAAAGGCCAGTTTGGTCACGATGCGTGGATGTTTTCTTGCTATGCGTGGGATCCGCCGTATCCGGTCTATATGTCAATTTATGCTTTGGTATCAGCGGAGACAAATTCTGATATCCCAGGATCACAGAACGTACATATTTCAGCCCTGACCGGCTACAATTCCTCGGAGAAAAAATACGAAATGTCCCTCACCCGTGCCAACTAATCATATCCGCCGGTTGCGCTTGCTGCGGTCGAGGTGATAGTCGTCCATCTACGGGAGCATCCGGAAGCTCACTGCCACTTTCACGTTGAACGCACCGTTCTTTGATCGATTAGATGAGAATTCCGACCCCTCGGTCACCCGTAGTAAATGACAGGTATGACCCAATCCAGAGGCACATCCAATACTTCAGCATTTGCCAGGAAAAGCAACAAGAATATCTGCAGATCAGATTCAACATCGGAATGAGGGCTTGGAATGATTAAACGGGCATACCTGACCGCATACATGATGAAATATTCGACTCTGGCAGTCTGACAACGTGCAAAGAACCATCGATCGGGTGGTCGCCTGCGCAGATGTAACCCACTCTCTTGGAAACAGCGGCGAACTAAGACCTGCTTGTGCGAGACAACCGCGTGAGCCCCGTGGCGATTTCAACCGCAGAAACGGATGAATCGACTGTATTCTGCACCTAGGCTTCGTTCGTCCGTCGAGAAAGGGCCGTTCATGCGATCAATGTCTCCACGGAGTTACATTCACGGCGATGTCAGTTGATCGACTTGCATTCAAAGAGAGCGCGAGCTCGTGCGGTACCGGCTGTATGATCCATAATGCCTTCGAATGGTGTCGTAAATCAGTCCTATCAGCTATGACCACAAAGCCGTACTGAATCGTCGATAGTTCTCACGGCGTTCGAGGAGGTTCGCGTATCTTCCTTTGGCTGTCGGATTAAGCTCTCGGTGAATTCAGATGCCAACATCCATGCACGTAGCCTCAACCTGTCGTGGAGGGACATTGTCAACGGAAATTGCTGAGAGGCATGGGAATCTGCTTACTCCACCTCTGACAGCTTCCGGACGGAATCGAAAGCGCCCGGAACGCGTTCCATTGTTGTGTAATGGAAGCGTCGCCTCCATGGACCATGCGTTGAAGGAACCACGTAGAACGTCCGGGGTTGAACATACGTGAAGGAGTGCCGAACCTCTCTCTCAGGCGATCTGTGTGGTGCAACGATCGAGGCGTACAAGGGCTGTTAGCGTGAACCAGGGATCTGGCGATCTCACAATGTTTTCCCTCGTCATTTTGTCCGAAGTCCGGGAATTGGACAAGCCACCCAGGTGTGAGACGCCGCATTCTCGCAAGTTCCGAGGCTCTGCAGATATTAAACCTTCGGCGATAATGCTCGCCGCCGGTCCGTAATCATGACTCACCCAGGAAACAACAACAGGCACCGAATAGCTCACCGCGTATATCCATCGAGCAGGTAAAGCGGTTCTATCCGGCGAAGACAAAAAACATCGAATAGCTTCCGAGACAAGGCACAAGCGGTCAAAGGCCTGCAGGAAACGCAACAAGGGAAAGACCATGAAGGTTTCTCGCGGAAAACAAGGGAGTGGCCAGGATGGGTACGGGCTCGGAGATACCGGGTGAGTCTCGACTTTCCGACCGGAAGTGATGTACACCTTTGCTTGTATTCACTCAGTATGAATAGCATACGCCAAGTCCCTCAAGCGCACGAACAATCGCGCAAAACCTGAGTCGGTGTATGCGAACCAAGTGTCGTATGGCCGCGGGATGCACATCGAGTACCCGCCCCTGGGGCCATTAATGGCGAGTTAAGACACTATACAAGACGGCACTTAGCTCATAGCTCATCAGAACCTCAGCCAACGATACCCACATTTGTCACGATGCAACCAAGGCTCGATGGCTGGGTACGTAGTTCCCCGAGCAAGCCGAGCTACGCATGAATCTATGGGCGGGAGCCGAGCCTTCCTCTTGCGCTCCGCGCGAAACTTTCAGCTCCAGCGGACAAGCAGCTACGGCATCTTCAGAGAATCTTCAGGGCAGCGATGTAGTCAGTCAGTTTTCCGGAGGGCGAGCCCGTTCGCTGAGGGCAGAAACGTTGAGCTGCGCATCGCCACATGCCCCCGCGCGATTGCCATCAGCGAGCTTGACATTGATCATGACCTAAAGTCGGCGCATACACAGGGCATATATCTTTGAGAACGCATAGTCTTTGTCACCTACGCCAGCCTGCCAATTGTCGCCATGAAAGACTTAGTACTGGACGCGAGTGAGTCGGCGTTCACAGCGTCCTCAAAGCGATCGCTGACTCGGCGAATTATCTGTCTCTCCTCGACGCGTTAGATTTTCCCCGCACTCAGGATGGGCGCGTCTATCATCTTGGCGTTCGCTATGGGGAGGTGGCAAACCGGATAGTGAGCGCGCAAACATCCCAATCACCCCTGAGCGTTCACCCAACGTGCATACATCCAGGTCACGGTTGGCAGTCCGTCTCGAGCGCATGGCATTGCATCTTTCCTCGATTCCAGTCCAAAGCCCTTCACCCTCACTTCCGAACGCGGGTTCCTGACTATCACCGGAAGATACAAGGTGTGTTGCATACCGTTGTTCTCCTTCGGATCGCCCCTTTGTTGCCATCATAGAACAATTTACTCACAACGTCCAGTAGGGCGTCCCGGTCAGTATAGTCAGCATTGGGATGGGCGCGCCCAACGCGGACTTCCTCGTGAGGGAGGTAAGGGAAAGCTTGGACGGCGATATGATTGTGGTGAGGTTCGACCCTGGTTTCATTTCTAGTTCCATTGATGATCCATGCTCGGATGCTTCATGTTCTTCCTTCCATCTTCCGAGGTTCAGTTCCTGTGATGCTTATATGGTCACTTCAGGTTAGGTTCCTGCGGGGCACTGGCACCTATACCCGTCGGAACTGTAGTACTCCCGGTCGCCAGCGTAGCAGGTTGGCCGTCTTCGTCGCAGCAAGCCATGGTCATGGCCCTATTACTTATGATATTCTTTTTTGGCCCTAGTTACCCGAAACTACGACTTCGACTTCCGGAACTGGACAGAAACGGATGACGAGCAGCCCTACCGCATATCGAAACCCGTACGTCCATGCCCGGTGTATACATACACACTCTAGGGTCATGTTTTCCTCGTACTTCCTAGGTTCATGTCGATGTCGACTTGCATCAAGTCGTACGTCGCTTTACTCTTCACCGCTAGTCGTCGCATCACTGATCCGATCATTCCAGCTCAAATCTTCTCTCGAAGCCGCCAAGCCGCCCTCATGGGTCCCCGAGGTCGTGAGCGACACGATCAACGCGAGCGCAGACAGGTGAGAATATATATTCGCCACGTCGTCCCTCCCTGCTGACACATGCACTCATGAACGCAGTTTTTACTCCTCGCAAGGCCGCCAAACTTCCTTCCCTGATCACAACGCGGACCTCATCGACGAGATCCAGTCGAGCGTCCCAGGTGTCGCGACTTTGGAGGTATAATGCCTCCCGCCTCCATTTCCTGTTCCCACCTGGCTGACGTTGTCCCGATCAGATGGAGACGTTCCACATCCTGCACCTCGCCGCCTCCTGGCCACGGCACGCCCCACGCCAGCCCCACACTGAGCCGAACGACCCGCCGCTCACCGCCGGACCAGTCTCCGCCCACATCGACGCGCCCGCTGCCCATCAGCCTGCGGAACCGCAGCCCTCCACAGCGGAGTCCACCGCTGCCGACCCGACTTCTGGGAACGCACCAGCCTCCACCACGGCAGAACATGGCCAATCCGAGCACGAAGACGGAGTCGAGCTCGATATGCCTCCCGGCGAGGACAAGCCGGCGCCCTCCACCTCCCGCTCGGCGCGCTTCGCGCCGCTCGTGCCCAACACCCACATCCGCGCCGCGGCGGCGCAGATGGTCTTCGCCCAGCGGCTCTCGCAGGACTTTATCACTCCGGAGAAGGTCGCCGAACTGGAGGCGTGGGCGGGCAAGGGCGTGCTAGACGCGCTGGTCGCGTTCGAGATAGAACATGGCGTGAGTGTGGTGTCCTCTAGTGCTAGAGAGTCATAGTTCTGATTTGCTTCTGACGATGTAGCGTCTTCATCCCGAAACGGGTTCTGTGTGGGCTCTGCCGGCCGTAGAGGAGGTGAAGGCAGTCTGAGCTGTATCCTGGACGCGATGCATGTGACGGGCTCTAGTTTTCATCGGTGTCTTAGCAATATGAATGACATCAGGTTGACGAGAGATTCCGGATGAGTTGATAAGTTACACGCTGTTCAAATCGACAAAGTCAAGACACGCTCTGCGTAGTGTGGGATATATATAAATATGTGCGTATTGGCATTATACTTTTCCGAGATCCGTTTGTTCGCCTGTCTATTGAAGAATGCCACGACGAAGTCATCGCCCGACGCCGAGCCCCCCTGCAGGGTCCATGATCACATGCGGCGCGTCGTCAAGCCCACCTGGCAGTTGGTGCGCGCCGTCGATGTCAGCTGTCCAGCTTCGGAAGGCCTCGTAGAGGTATATAAGGCCGAAGAGGAGGAAGAGCACTGCTCCGCCGAGAGTGACTGCAGAAACCAAATCGTCAGCTTGGAAGGTGACCCGGGTGTGAAAGACGGACCATGTTTGACGGAAATCTTCGTTGAAACGTAGCGACCGCCGAGAACGGCGAGCGCAGTACAACACGAATGGCCGACGATCGTTCCGAACGACACTAACCATACATTCTAAACGATACGATTCAGCGACAACACTACCGCGATGACAGCGAGCACGTACATGCGCTGCGCCCAGTGCAATCGTCGCGATTTGACTCCGGTCGCCCCACTCGCCAAGGAAGGTGAGCACGAACGCTTGCACCAGCACCGGTCCGAACAAGAAGCTGCACAAGTTCCGTGCGCCGTCCACGATTCCGCCACTCTTCTTGGGCGTCGCGTGCCCGTTCGCGTGGTTGCCGCCACCTTCTTCGAGCGTCTCCAGTGGGATGACTTCTCCGTTCTCCCTCACTGCACCGGTCCCATCCATCTTCGCGTCGAAATCCTCGATCTCCTCCTCCGCCTCACGCATCTCCTCCTCGATCTTCCCGCTCCCCGCCTGCATCTCCCTTCCCTCCTTCAGCATC
Organism: Punctularia strigosozonata HHB-11173 SS5; assembly: GCF_000264995.1. Classification (NCBI taxonomy): domain Eukaryota; kingdom Fungi; phylum Basidiomycota; class Agaricomycetes; order Corticiales; family Punctulariaceae; genus Punctularia; species Punctularia strigosozonata. The sequence continues at coordinate 62,966 of NW_006767433.1, forward strand.
TTCCAGCCGAACACGAAGAACAACGCGGCCGCGCTGAGTTGCGTCCACGCTTTCGGGACGAGCGTGGGCAGTATGTGGCCGAGAGCCGCAGACAGAACGGACATGAGGGCGAGGGAGAGGAAGGCACCTGCGAAGACGGCCATGCGGGGGTGGCGCATGGCGAGGATGGCGGCGATGAGGAACGTTTTGTCGCCGATTTCCGAGAATATGATCATCGCGAACGAGGAGAGCAGCGTCTGGGTCGACGAATCATCCGGACCGGTTGGCGCGGCCGTGGACATGTTTCACTGTACTATTGTGAGTGTATGGTGTCGTCGTTGTGAGCAAGTTAGTCGTTCGTAGGACGTCAAAGACGTATTATAGTCTATAGCGAGAGTGGATGAAAATAGTGTAAGAGCATGCGCCGGGCGAGTTAGTGAATAACCGTACATATGCGTTATCCACCGCGGATGACGCGCTCCTTTGCCCAGCGAAGTGATATCCGAGGAAGATGTCTATGTCGTAGTACCAGCTTTATGTCGGGAACGACAACTGCGGGGACGGCGGGCGGTAGTGGTCGTTACGATGGAAAGAGAAGAACATCGCGTCCGCGTCGCGCTGGCCGACACAGCGGAACATGGACCGCCCGCCACGTGCGGCGTCCGATGCCCAGATTCAGTCGACGCCACTGGTCAACGTTCCGAAGCACCGCGTACGTGAACGGACGAGTGCTGAAGTGACTACGGAAGGACATATCGAAAACTCGTGACGACGAAACCCGAGGGCCTACCAACTCGTTCAGACGATCAGTGCTTGCGGGAGCGCCAACCTCTGTACACGACATAACCTCGCGAAGACCGGTTCAACCTCAATAGGATCTGGTAACGGAAGCCGCAGGCATGAAACTCAATGGAACGTGGAATGCGGCCCGCTCGTATTCGTGGGGAGACGCAAGGATGTTCAGGAAGAAGCCCGAACGACACTCCCTTGCTACTGTCATCGATGAATTTTCGGCTTGTAGATGACCAGTGTGTGCCTATTCTATGGCGTGCTCGTGGCGGGAGCGTCTCTTCCAGTTGGACCCCTGAACGTTGAACACTCAAAGCTAGCCCCAGCAACCGTCAGGTGTTCCCGGTCTCGCTCGTCGGTGACCCAGGCAGGCGGCCCTTCTCAAGGCGTACAACCCTCCTGTCGCTCAATCTGCATCACGCCGATGGCCTACCTGCATTCCAAATATTCACGGCCAGCCACGTTTCAAGCAGGTCTCAGGCTCAAGTCGCTGGTAGGTCAAGCGTCGATCTGTTCCTGGCAATCTCCTTCATCGGCACGTTCCTTATGGCACGCTAGATGCTAACAACCATGTTTCCTCTAGTTATCGTCGCCCTATTACCGCCCTCGGAAGATGGGTTTTGTCCGCCTGGCAGTAGCACTTATCTGCCCCTGCTACAACTGGCTTCTCGTGCTCCTATCCTGATACTCGCATCCTTCCCTTCTCCGAATGCGGGGTTCCTCATCTCTGTTCCTCCAAATCATCGCACCTTTGCGTGCTCGACCTGTAACCCACGAGAAAACTGAAAGAACCCGCGACGTTCGTCAAGATCCATGTGTTTTGTTCCAGTGTTGAATTGACAGATTGCAGGGCGGTGTTTGTCGCTACATCGGTACATGCTAGTGCAAGTCGTTAGACGATGCGTATTTACTAACAAATGGAAGGTATAGGTAGCCTCGATCCAAGAGCGCATCGTGAGTATGGTACATGTCACGCTCTCCCTGGGATGAGCGACGTAAAACCTTAAATACCCAAATGAATATATGGCGCCCATCGGCTTGTTTCCGGATAGACCCTGCGCAACTTCTGCACCGCGGCGTCGAGCGCGTATGCAACGTTGTCGGGATCGATGTATTTAGTGTCGCCTCCAAATATATCCTGATAAACGGACGTCGCGATCTCAGGTCCATCAACATCCTCCATCGACCTGCGCGATCGAGGTCAGTACCTCGGTGACGGATGATGCCACGTTTCCTGGAGTTGAACGTTATTGCTCACCACAATAGGGGGACTCAAAGTTGGCGATTATGCACTGATTATGTGTTGGATTATGCGTCGATTCTGTGTCGATTCTGGTGTCGCTACACGACTATAATCCGACTCTCAACTTTGAACCCCCCGCTACACCAGCTGATTATGTCCGGATTATGTGCGTGATTCCTTGTCTGCCGACACTTCGGCACGTCCATCGGAGCTGCAATATATTGGATCCCGAACAATGGGCTTGCCACGAGATTGAGTTAGATACCGCGTGTGTCGCTTTCCCCCATGCCTCGACACTCCGTACGAGCACGAAGCATACGCGACCTCGTAGAGGGATATACACTGCAATTGCTAGCAGAAGGCAGGTCAGAAGAGCAATCATCCTCAGATAGCTCTATGGACACCTCCGGGTCATCAGCATCGGAGTCTTCGAGCTCATCGGGCTCATCAGAGCAGGCCGATGACTATCAGCCGCTTTTGCAGCTCTACCTTTGTGAGCTTGCAGCAATCCAGGCCTCACGGTACATGAACGAACGCGAGGCCATCATTAAAACC
>NW_006767433.1:73203-181845 GCF_000264995.1 Punctularia strigosozonata HHB-11173 SS5
TAGAGCTATCTGAGGATGATTGCTCTTCTGACCTGCCTTCTGCTAGCAATTGCAGTGTATATCCCTCTACGAGGTCGCGTATGCTTCGTGCTCGTACGGAGTGTCGAGGCATGGGGGAAAGCGACACACGCGGTATCTAACTCAATCTCGTGGCAAGCCCATTGTTCGGGATCCAATATATTGCAGCTCCGATGGACGTGCCGAAGTGTCGGCAGACAAGGAATCACGCACATAATCCGGACATAATCAGCTGGTGTAGCGGGGGGTTCAAAGTTGATGTTGAACTTTGTATATCGTACAAATATGGAAATATCACACGCTCGTTACCTATTATGTACAGATTCTCTCACATGTTCTATTCTTGTGTTCTTCTTTGCGATCTTCTATCTTTCCTGATTGATATTACCGCTTTAGGCACATTCTTTTGTTCCCTTTATGGAAATGCTTCCCTCGAGCTCCCTCACATATACCAGGAGCTCTCCCTTCGCATCTCCTCAGTCTTTTCCCTTATACTTGACTGAGGAGTGAGTCTGCCATGTCCCTTCATGTCCCTTATGTCCTAACGTACTTATGATGCCTCTGTAGTCATATATTAGGTACTACATGCGTAACTCAGTCTTTTCCCTTATACTTTGACTGAGGATCATATATTAGGGAATTATCGCTCTTGCCTTCAGATCCAGAAGTTCATCAGTTGAGAGTCGGATTATAGTCGTGTAGCGACACCAGAATCGACACAGAATCGACGCATAATCCAACACATAATCAGTGCATAATCGCCAACTTTGAGTCCCCCTAATGTAGCGATGACACTCTTGAAGCCGGCGAAAAGCATGGTAGCGGCGAGGTGGATCGCTTGGTCCGGTTGTTTCTGAATGGTGAGCATTAATCCGAGTAAACACCCTTGAACGCATCGAAGATCTCACTATGTCTCCCTTGGCAGTCTCGCATGCGCTCAAGAATGCCATGAAAGCGTTCGGCAGCGGGATTGGCATCAACCTCTCGATCGTGAGGGTCTCGTCGCACATGACGAACCCGCTGTTCAGCGGGTCATCCGCATCTTGGTGGCCATGGCATGCCAGATGCACCATGGTTGCTTGCAGCAGCTTCTCAAGAAATGCGGCTACGGTGACACCAACATCTCCGCTTTGAGAGTCATCGTCCGAGGATATGGTTATGGCGGCCCCTTCAGGCACGATCGCTTTGACAGCCGCAACATCTTCGGACGCAAAGAGCAGGTCCTTCCACTGCGCAGCGTACGATTGGGGTACTGCGGCAGCAAGTACCCTAACCCTCTGTTTTTCGACGCGTGCATACGCTGACCTCGCCGCCAGTAGGGCGCCGAGCGTCGGTGTATACGATGAAACGACGTAGTCGGAGCACCGTGAATTCTGGACCCCCGCGGCGTCGATCGGAAGGTGCGCAAAGGGTCCGGTTGGACACCACCACATGCGGGGGCGGTCTTTCCCTCGATGCCTGCGCGATCCCAAGTCAATATCCCGTCCGTGTATTTATAGGTGACTCGTACCGAAAGTCCCAGGGCATCCAATACAGGCCGAACGACGTCTGTCCACAGGCGTGATAAAATATTGTTTATTCTCATCACTCTTGATTCCACGACAATAGCTGACTTAGATATCTTCAGATGCTCTCCGACAAGTGAACGAGCCTCTGCGATGTCGGATTTCCACTCCGTGCTCGACTCCACCAACCAGTGGTACGTGACGTTCTTCAAGGGGATTGCGATGATGTCTCTATCGGATTTGGCGATCATCGCGTGACATCCCACCACGTTCTGCTTCTTGAACGAGCGTCCCGAACTCATCGGGCAGGAGAAATCGCTCGAAGCCCGGCATTCTACGGATTTCGTCCAACAGCGTGTTGAAGTCCTCACTCTGTATCCTTATTCTATCTACTACGGCTTCGACGGCTCGGGGATTGGTAATAGAACCTCGCCTCACGCGGACTGCCTCCAGCTGTCTGGCAAGTGAGGACAATCGAACTCGTAAGTCGTCCGGAACGGTGTCGAACGTTGAGCGGAAACGAAGCATGTGCATCCAAAAGATAGCACGTCCCTGTTCGATGATTTCAAGAGCCTTTTCCGGGAGTGATAGATGTAATACCGCTAGGTGACAGGTAACTGAAGGAAAGTTTGGGTGATCAACGGGGATCGTGTGGAGTAATCCTTCCGCCAGCACTATGGCCTCCTCTAAACTTCCCGGAGTTCCTAGTAACTCGAAGCGCTCGCATAGATGAGATATCACCGACGCAGCAGTATTCGCGTAAGCGGTATGCGAGATCGGGGTTGCATTCAACAAACGTCGGTCGCGGATCAACGCTTCCTCGAGAGAAGATCCAGGTGGATCCGGCTACTCCTGAATTTGGCTGCCTGTGCCACAGCGTTTTGCTGCAAATCAATGACGTTTTGCAGATTATCAGAAGAACCGGTTGACAAGAAGATTCGGTAGAAGATGAATGCTAGGATCCGCTGAGCCGTAGCTCGCATTAGGTTTCCGAAAGCGCATAGGTCAATAGACTTTCGACACAGCGACTCTGCGATGAGCCCGTCTTTCGTGCGGAAAGTGTGACGCGCGTTTTCAGAGAGGATACGTGCGTAGAACGACATCACGATGGGGCAAGCGACGCGTTCAGTAGAGCAGTTGGCTAGTGCTTGCTGACCATATTCCACGGCGGATCGTAGATCAGAGAGTTCATCGGCAAAGATGTAACGTTCATAGAGCGTGCTGGCTAGTTGCATGAGTCCGTGATGGCGGGTGGCAGACGATTCATCCGGGGTATCTTTGTAGGATGGATCGTCGAAGGAAGGACTTGAACATGCTGTGACGGCATCTTCTGTAACGAGCGCGGTGCATATATTGATGCACTCGGTCGCGGATCCGAGGTCGCTTCGCTCGCAAAACTGCTTGTGCAGCTCCAGCGCTTCTGCATATCGGCCGGAGGGCATGCGAGGGTCATCTGTCAAGAAATTTGTGTCATGGTGTGCTTCCGAAGCATATGGTTCATACCTGCTGCACAGTGGGATATGCGGGGCGCATCCGGGTCGGAGGGTAGGTCGTGAGCTGTTCCTTCAGGGACTACGTGTATCGGATGGAACGTTAATACAACGCGCTGGTATGAAGCTAGAAACATACGCGCTCCTCCTTCGTAACCCCTGTTACAACCCCCCAGTAGGGAATGACAATCGGTCGATGGTTCCATGGGTACATTGAGCAGTCTAGGAGAGGGCCTTATATGCCTCTGGACACAAGATCATCATCAGATTCAGAAACGAGATCGCGCCCGGTAAGATTAGCACGATAAGTCTGATGACCATTTCACTTCGGGTGTACGTTAGGGATACGGACGAGATATAGAACCTGTACACCACATTCAGGAAGGCTGTAGTTTGAGCTCGAGGGGACGATGATTACTCGAATGACGGCATTCGTCCTTGATTCTGAGCTGCGGCGTCTAGAAAGCAGAGCGGCGATGGTTTCTGAGACAGAAGCTGAAGTGTGTCTCGCTTACGTTCAAGACCACCACGCCCTGTGCACATATTTAGGCAATCCGACGTATTTCTCCATTTTCTCTGCTCGGCTTATGGGCAAGTTGGCTGGGAGACGTAGAAAAAGAAAGTCCTGAAGTTCAGAGAGAGTCTTTCAACGGGAAGATGGATACTGTTGAGTGAGAGACGAAGATGGTTGAGGGATGAATCGATGACGAACTTGAGGAAGGCCGTCCGAGACAGAAGTCGCAAGATGCTCGACGTCAGCTCGAGAGGTTTCTTGCTCTCAACTTCCACTCACATCGTCCTACGGCCCGGTAATTGCTCGACGTCCGACTGTCCAGCGCGGAGTATGTGAATCGCATGCATATACACGATTTCCGACCAGACAACCATACAAATTACGGGCGTTCCGACAAGCATCCTTGCAACGCAATACTATACGGACAATGGCTTGCATAAGAGATCTGCCTCCGAGCGGATCAACTACATCGTCCGGAGAGACCTCCGCGTCCAGAAATGAACCTAAACCCGGCGTCTAACCTCGATCATGTTTGCCCTTCGATGTCAGTCGCTCACGTTGAAAAGGTTGCAGGGGATGTCGGACTCAGCCAGGTGTCGCCCCCCCTCTGACGACTCGGATTCACGACCACCGCCCGCAAGATGACGGCGACGAGCAACGCTGACGCGACGGGCGCGACCATCCCTTCCTTTCTTTCAGGTGAGTGTCGATGTTTACTGCGGCAGGAGTCGGACGTTGATCAGTATTTGACGCAGCACTCACATTCGGCGTGGCCGTTTTTATCGCGTGTATCACCATATTCTACTGCCTTCATACCAAATATCGCAACATATACCAACCCCGCACGTTCCTTACTCCCGTCCAGTACGTGCTCGTATCTACCTCACGTCGCTCTTTCTGATAAGGAACGATCCCAGCAAACGCCCCCGTCCTCTCCCACTGTCCTTCTTCCCCTGGTTCGCGGCTCTCGCGCGCGCTCGTGATGCCCACATCCTCGCCATGAACGGCCCTGACGCCTACTTCTTCGTCCGTTTCATCAGGCTGCTCTGCATGATCCTCATTCCGGTTTGGGTCGTGGCCTGGGCAGTGCTCATGCCCATCTCTGCCATCGCGCCCAATGGCGGACAGAAGGGTCTGAACATGTTCGCATTCGGCAACGTACCGGCGGACAAGCAGATCAGGCACGTCGCGCACTTGGCCGTCGCGGTCGTCGTTATACGTACGTCTCCTACTCTCAACCTGCCTTCGATACATGTTCACTAAATCATGCATTGTCGCGCAGTCTACACGCTCTTTTTAATATATCGTGAATACACGCACTTTGTACTCATTCGTCATCGGCACCTCTCCGGGCCCGCGCACACCCGCCTCGCGCGCGCCCGCACGGTGATGCTCACCCACCTCCCGAAACCGCTTTGCACCCCGGAAGCCCTCCGCGCGCGTATCCCCTCTCCCGTGACGCACATCTGGTTCCCGCGCTCGACTCCGGGGCTCGACGCGCTCTTCGCCGAGCGCGAGCGCGAGTGCATCCGACTCGAGAAGGGCGAGGGTACGCTCCTCCGGCGCGCGGTCAAGAACGTCAACTCCAACAAGGCGCCCTCGCCTGATGCCTCTGGCGATGCGGAGAAGGGCGGGAGATCGTTGTACGCAACGGCGAGCCGGTTCGTCGCGCGCGAAGACATGCCGACGCATCGGCTCGTGAAGTTCGTAGGGCCGAAGGTGCAGACGCTCGACCACTCGCCAGCCCTAATCAAGGAACAGAGCGATCGTATCGAGGCTGGGAGGGAGGCTTATCGCGCGGCGCAACGAGGCGAGGATTGGGCACAGAAGCGGTATCCGCTGACGGGCGCGGCGTTTGTGAGGTTCGAGAGGGTGGAAGACGCGCATGCATTCGTGAGGGACGTCGGGCCTGTGACCGGGGTGAAGGGCTTGAGCGCCGCGATGGAGGTCGTGCCGGAAGACGTGAGTTCGACTTCTCTTTGTCTGTCTGTTGACGAGGTTGTTGATTGAGGAATCTTTGCTTCGCAGGTGATCTGGGGAAACTTGGGAATGTCGCGTAGCGTGCAGATCTTCCGCTCGGGTGTCAGCTGGGTGCTGACCATCGCCCTCATCGTGCTCTGGGCGATCCCTGTTGCTTTCGTTGGCGTTGTGTCGAACGTCAACGCACTCTGCAGCGAAGTCCAGTATGTCATTGTGTTCTTCCTCCATAAGCCTGCTCTCCCTGACAAACCTTCGCGTGGATAGCTTTCTCTCGTGGATCTGCAAGCTTCCGGCGCCCGTTATCGGCATCATCGAAGGTGTCGTTCCGCCCGTGCTCCTCTCAATCCTCTTCGCGCTCCTGCCCATCATCCTGCGCGGGATGATCAAACTCGAGGGAACGCCCCGACATTCGGAGGTTGAGCAGGCGCTCTTCCCTCGTCTGTGGCTCTTCCAGATCGTCCACTGCTTCCTCATCATCACTTTCTCTTCCGGCCTTACCATCTCACTCTCTCACCTCCCCAAGACAACATCCGACATTGTGATACAACTCGCGACGCACCTCCCGGGCGCGGGAATGTTCTTCGTCACTTACGTCACTACGAGCGCCCTTACGATGGCGGGCGTGGGTGTCGGTCAAGTGGGATCTCTTGCGATGAGGTTGATACGCAAGTTGCTCGGTATGACTACGCCGAGGGAGGTGTGGGAGACCGAGTGGGGGATGGGAAGGCTCGAGTTAGCCGCAATATGGCCTGGTGTGGCCCTGCTTGGATGTGTCTCCATTGTCTATTCGGTCATCCAGCCCGTCGTCATCGGGGTCGGCGCGGTCGGTTTCGTCTTGTGCGTTGTTCGTCCCCCCTGCTTTGCACCAGTATTGACGGATTCGTCTTCATAGGTTGTACGCGACGTACAAATACTTGATGATGTACATCGTGGACCAATCTGAAGAGCTAGAGACGGGTGGCATGTACTATCCTCGTGCGCTCGGGACCGTGTTCGTCGCTCTGTATCTCCTTGAGGCGTGCCTTTCCGGGCTGTTCTTCCTCAGCACCGACCCCACCACCGGAGGGAGAACACTGATAGGTCTGATCGGCGGTTCCGTCATGGTACGCGCAGGTTCTTCTCACCCTTATCTGTGACGTGCTGATTTTGTCCATTAAGGCCGGCACGATCCTATTCACGGCGTCCGTCCAGATCTGGATGGAGCGCTGGCAATTCCCACCTTCATCGTACACATTCCTGGACGTCAAGGCGCACCTCTTCAAATCCGGTTCGGTCGCATGGCTCAATCTCGCCCTCGATGGCGGTAGCGTTGCAGCCAGCACCACGTCCGGCTCCACCCCGCCCACGTCCCCGACCTCGCCTACCTTCTATGGCGGGCTGAAGGAAGAGCATCTCGCCGGCGCGCAGTACGGGCGCACGACGGGGCTGCACGCGACCGCGTTCGATCCACCGTCGACGTGGAAGGACCAGAGGCTGGTGTGGATTGCGGACGACGAGCAGGGTTTGGGTTTGGGCAGGGCGGAGGTGAGGAGATTGAGGAGGGCCGGTGTCGGCGCGAGTTGTGAATGGGCGAGGATGGATGACCGGGGTACGGTGGAGGTGGCGATGGGTCCGCCAGACGAGGCCTGGTATGGTGGGATGACGATTGCTTGAAATTTTTCAGTAAGAGGAACGGACGGTGGACGGCGATCAGTGTGGTGTTCTCCTTTGACGTCGTAGTTCTTTGCCCATTATATCTTATGTAATATCTACTTGTTGGACGTGTCTCTAAAGTCAAGGCGAACCCTCTGACAATGGTAGGAATCAGTAACATAGCTTCGAGGTTCTGTGGCGCCCACTCGGTATTGAAGTTGTCGCCTTCAGACCCCTTGACTTCGACTTCGCCCGCCTCACATCAACTCCCCACGTCGAACGCGAGGCAATGCTATACTATCATAGTCCGGCAACCCTGTGCTTAGCTGATCCTGCTTGATGCTGGCGTCCAGTATTACCAAGCTGTATCCGCCCAAGCACCGCCCGCGCTGCGGAAAAGCAGCTTCACATAGACACAAATGCAACGACGTGGTGCTCTCTTCCGTTCCACATTTCTATGCGCCAACTTCCCTCACTGCCAGGCTGGCGTCGCTCAGGTCGTTGCATTTAGTCGCTTTGTTGTGTTGCTCGAGACGCCGGTACTTCAATGAGCTGGTCACCAGGAACCTCCGCGCGGCGAGCGGCTAGCGCTCCCACTTCCATTCGATACTCCTTACCACCTTCTCCGCGCGCAAGAAGGGGTAGTGCCGAAACTTTTACAATTGTCATCGAACAAGAAGATGGAACGCTCGCGCAAAATTCCGCGAAATTCATCCCTACCCCTCCACATCCGGTTGGGCCAGGTCGGGCGTTTGACAGGTCTCGCCGCGAGGGCTTCCGAATGTCTATGCCGGCGCCGGCAGAACATCCTAACGAGACTCCTACTTATCCCTACCCACAAGCCTCGATCTTGGCCTTGCGTCGTTCACCTAATGCCAACTTCAGCTCGTTGACCAGTCTCGTGCAGCCAGCTCATGTGGTTAACGCGAATACACCACCTTCCTTTTCCCACACCGAGTTGGTCATACCAAATGGACCTCCGCCGCCGCTCGTGCTCGCTACGTTGCCCCCGTCCAACTATCTGTCCGTGGAATCCGTTGTGCATCTCGATGTTCCGGAGACCATTCAAATGGAGCAAATCGCGAGGGAATCTCAGGAGTGGGACCGTCAATGGCAACATGAGATTGCCTACGTGTTACATCGACTATTTCGTCTAGGACTGCGGATGAGGGAGCGAAAGTTCAAGCCCGCATTGAGGAAGCGCATCTTGAAATGGATGCGCAGAGAGAACGTCGAGGCGACGGCTTCCCCAAGAGAAGAATTCTCGATGATGTATGTGATACAGTGCCCCCTCTTGCTTGATAATCTCTTATTGGTTGGTATACAGACATGTGGCAATTCTCGTACCTTCACTGGTGGCAACCGCACCAGGACGTAGTTGGACGCAAATTACGCAACAGTCCGCGCTGAATAAAGCGAGAGAGATTTTGTCATCGAAGGAATCCATGAGGGAAGCAATGCTGCTGGAGGGGCAGGAAGCGTTGGACATGGTGGATCTGCTGGATCAGGTAAGCGCATAGATCTGCATGGCCCTGCGTAGGCGGCTGCTTACGAGCTCCTCTTAGACAGCGGACGTGTTCTCAGGCATTTATCGTCAACGGGCGATGTGGCTTCTAAGCAGACTCTGCAAGAGATGCGGCCTGCTTCCAAGCTCCTGCTGCATCTCAGAGGTACTGCAGCGCATAACTCGCGATCCATTGTTCACCGGAGGTTTTGCCGACGTTTATCGTGGTCAATTGGGGTCGAGGGACGTCGCGCTGAAGGTCCTGCGGGTATTCGGAGGGAGCTCCGGTAGGAATGACGTTCTCAAGGTGGGTAGAAACTCTCTATTAGTGGTAACATGCCTCAATTGTCGGATCCCGCTGTTCCGTAGGCATTCTGCAAAGAAGCAGCCCTATGGAAGCGATTGCGACATCCGAACGTGGTACCATTCCTCGGAGTGTCAACCACAGCGTTCGAAGGAAGGCTATGTCTCCTTAGCCCTTGGCTCGCACACGGGCATGTCAGGATGTATCTGGAGGATCATCCCGACTCGAATCGCCTCAAGTTCGTGAGTATTGGCTACATTCACACTATTCGCAACGAAGGCCCTAGGCTTATGTCCGTCACAGCTCTTGGACGTTACGCTGGTCCTTGAATACCTGCACAGCTTGCGAGTCACTCATGGGGATCTTAAAGGTGTACGTGTTATCAGCCCTTCACCCATTGTTTGACATTCAACGATTCGTTTATAGGTCAACATTCTCATTGATGATGATTTGAGGGCTCGACTTGCGGACTTCGGATTGACCGTGATCAGTTCCGATCCTTCCGTGGCACAAGCGATGGACGTCACGACCGCCATGCAGGAGGCGGGGTCAACCCGGTGGATGGCGCCCGAACTCTTTGACCCCAGCGTACCTTGCGCACCGAACACCGCCTCCGATATATATGCCCTTGCGATGGTCTTTTGGGAGGTATGTTTTCGTCAAATTGAAAATGTTCGCGACGCCTCACGCGTGAACACGCGACAGATCTTTGCCGGAGAAAACCCATTTCCCGAAATGCGCATGGAGCCTGCTGTAATTCAGAAGGTTTCTCGAGGAGATCGCCCCCCTCGTCCACTATTCGGTTTATCCTTAGGGCTGTCAGATCCGATATGGGCTTTGATGGAACGATGCTGGCAACATCAAAGTGCTCTTCGTCCGGGAGTGGAGGAGATCGTTCCAATTGTCCAAAAGGCGCATGCTGCGTTCATTCCAGCGCGCGCTACGATGCCGAGGAAACCAGATGCAAACGATGATCGTTCTTCGTTGGACGCATTGTTCGTCGACAAGTAGTACGGTCGAATGTTGAGACCCGACATTGATATACACACGGCAATACATTTGGGTACCGGAGAGCTAGCTCTGAACGCGCTCGGACGAGGGTTCGAAGAACGTGATGTTATAGCTGGGTAGAGGAGTAAAGTGTAGAGTGCAAGGTGAAGATACCTTTCAGATGAGAAGTGGAAGTCTAACGTCTAAGTATGTCCAGCAGCGCCACTATTGAGGAGTTACCATTGCTATGACCTGCGCCACAAAAAATGTTTCGATTTACAGGGCAACTCGTTTCCGAGCAATCTTGCGAGGACGCTCCTGATTGTATATACTCAATGCATGGGAGATGCAACTGAAAAAAAGGCGCCGGCGTTCGTCGCTGGTGAGTGGCCTCTGTCCCGCGTGCCTGGACAACCAGATTTGAGTTACCCAGAAGACTCAGATTGTCAGCATGGATTAGATGAGCACTCTACGGAGTGGGTCCTTGACCATGGCGTTCCCTATAAGCTTGCAGACTACCAATTCCCGGGTATTAAGGACAAACATGGAGTACACTACCGTGCCTCAACCCCCCGTGAAAGATCAAGGAATACTGAGATGTACGCGATACTAGAAACTATGGAGCCACATAATCAATGACGTGAACAAGAAACCGAGGCCGAAGATCGCGCCGACGACGATAATCACGGCGGTCGACGAGGATGCGGATACCAGGAATAGCAGCGACATGGGGACACACACCATGCCGACGATGTTCAGCAGGTTTGTCACGACGACCCGGCCGTGGTCCGAGATCAAGAGAATGCTGGTTGCAGCAATGCCGGCGACAAGGGCACAGATCGAGAGGACAGTTGCGACGGCGAGCACGGGTGAGTTCCGTCCGTCAGCGTTCGTAGCGCTCGTGATTATTTGTACTGCTAGCGCGATGATCCCCAACGCCTTGACGGAGCATCAATTTGCGTAGCAGCGTCTGAAGAATAGAAGGACTCACGTACTGCAAACGGAAGTCATTGCGAGCTCGCGCGGTACGGTCCGCTTCAGCCTGCGCCGGGGCTGCAAGCGCGATTAGAGGAAGGCGTAAAGGCGAGCCCATCAGTGACTGACCGGGCACAATGTGATTGACGTGCGCTTGGCGCTGTCCGGTCTCGTTTCCAGTCGGATTTGGGGATGGCATACGAAGGACGAATATCATGGCGGGTGAACAGGTAGACGGCTATTTTATGAGTTGTGCTAAGTAAGTGGGCGAAGGCGCCAAGCTTTGTAGATGGAGTGGACCTCCCCAACTTGCCTTTTTGTAGTAGAATCCTCGCGATAATTCATCGCCATGGACACCTTTCTTGGACGCATGACGGTCGAGGTGCTGCTGTCTGCGATGTTGACCGGAGTTCGCAGAAGAAGTGTTGATAGGAACGTTGGGCGCGAAATTTCAGTGCTGGATACTGGTTTTCAGTGTCACGCAAGGAACCGTTTAGTGCGAACTGTGGTTTGTTAGTTGCCGGCCATGAGAGCGATGCTGATTTTCAGTACTCAGTGCGCCCGTTTCCGTGATGATCTTGGGAGAAAGTTCTTCGGGCCCAGATTTTCAGTGCGAAAGCACTACTCTTCAGTGCCTGTCCCGGTTCTACGAATCGTGCTCCACCTTGCGCGCGTCCACGTGGCTTCGGTACGGCTGTTCCATTGTATCCGCTGTATAGCACCAAACATGCCATTCCGACCTAAATGCGTCGCCCGAGTTCTGGACATGATGTCGATCAGAATGATCAGTGTTGTCCTCTGGCGATGAACGAAACTCGAGCTTTTTAGTGACCGTGCGCTAAATTTCAGTTCTAGCCAGTGATCCTTCAGTCACTTCACGTCTTCCCCACATGCGCAATAATCTGCACGTGTACCGCGTGCCGTGTCCCTCACGTACAGCGTCGGTGTCTGACCACCGTCGAGGATCGAGTCATCGGTAGAAGACTTCACACTTCAAGACCGTGCGGCATTCGTGCCCTCGTGCCTTTATGTCGGGTTTTGATGTGAAGAACGCGACTGAGCTATTCCAGTGTGCGCAAGAGGTTATCTCATGGTCTTTTCTCAAGTATGAACGCGTTGGACGGCGGAGCAGGGCGGAGGAGTTTCGCGACTGGGCGTTGATGGAACACTGAAGGTCACGTGCATCATTAACGGAAAAACCGGGGGTTTTACCGACGCTCCCGCCGATCCCTTGACTTTCGAACCGTCTGCATCAGACTAAAGGCCATGTCCAGCATAGCTATCCGACATCAGGCAAGGCCATTTGCGCTATAACTTACGGTCAATACTCACTCTACGGATACAGCGTTTTCGAATCAGCCGTTGGAAAAACATGGCATCACCCGAATGGCGCTTTCTCCCGTGCTGCGCGGGCCAGAGTGATAGCAATGCACCGCCTATGACAGGGATCTCTCCACTTGCCACCACTTGCAGGTTGTCGGCTGCGGATGCTTGCGTCGCAGTCGGTCAAACGCTATCAACGGAAGTAGTTCACGTCGCGCATATTAACTCCACCTGGCTTCGTCCAATCTGCTATTTTTCCGTCGAGCCGCCCCTCACTCGATGTACACGCATGACGGGTTGACGAAGAACGTATAAAGGAGGGTTTCGAGCACAAGCCTAAAACACTTCCTCCACCCCCTCGTCGATCCCACGCCTCACGCAAATTCCATGGCCGGCGGTTTCAACTACGCGAAATACCTTAGCATCGACAGCGTTGCTGCTGCTGTCATCTTCGCTATTCTATATGTGCCTTTGGCATGCGTTTTTACCGTCAAACTATTCCGCGGATTCACAATGACGCGACTCCTTCTTACGCTCTTCTGTTTTCGTACGTCCCGATCTCAAGTCACCCATTTCAACTTCGACTTACGTTGTCCCTTGCAGTCCGCGTGGGTGCCTTCTCGTTGCGAGGTGTCTTGTCCGGATCATCGAAGGCGGGGGAGAACGAGACGCTGTTCATCGTTTATAGCGTGCTCTACAGCGCCGGGTTTTACTGGGTCCTCTACAGCGCATACAGCCTTGTCCTCGATAGGTGAGCCGTCATCTCCTATATCGTAGTCACGAGAGCTAAGTTCTGATCCTTTGTGCAGAGGCGATATCAATGGCAACATCCCCAATCTCGGTGTTATCTCCCGCGTCTCCCGCAATCGCCACCTGATACATATTGTGCTCGTCGTCGCTGTTGGTCTCGGCGTCAAAGCAGCGATCGACGCGACGAGCAGCAACGAAAAGACACGTAACGAGTCGCAAGGCGACAGGAGGATTAGCGTGATCATCTATCTCGTAGTCGCTGTGCTTCTGGCGATACAAAACGTTTTACTGGTCATGGTGGAATTCCAAAGTATGTGCTCTCACGTATGCTTTGCAGCAACGAAACCGATAGCTTGACTTTAGGTCCCACAGATCATCGCATCCCCATCGCATCCAGCATGTCGCTCGAGAGCGAACAACGAACCTTCGGCGCGCGCCATGCCTCGCGCCTCCTGGCAGTCATCACCGTCCTCATCCTCATCCGCGAAGTCTTCTTCATCGCCACCTCCTCTTCCTTCAGTACTCAGAATAAGGAGGTGCTATGGTACCCTCTTTCCGCGTCAACAGAGTATATCGCGCTCGCGGTGTTCTCCATCCAGGGACTGCTGCCGACTAGGGCGCAGCTGAAATTCGCGGAAGAGGCGAAGAAATATGGAAGCACTGGAGTTCCTTTGGCAACGCAACAGCATACCAGCTCACCGTATACTGTGGGGTCAGCGTACAGCGTGCAATATCCCTATTCTACCTCGCACGCGTAAAGGGTTATACCGTTATTTGGATAGCGTATCATGCTGTTGACTTGAAGCACATGAGCCTTCTGGACCTTCGTCATCCTACACATGTAATAATTTGTAGCATTAGACTCGCGACAACGTCGATACCCTTGACCGAAATTCACGTAGCCGCGCAGCCACTCCGCAATTCGGTCGCCGGTCGCCGGTAACTTTAAGTGGCGCTTGCCGTCGCCACAGCTTGCCCCTTTGCCATCGCGTTCGCGTCTATCCCATGCTATTGGCCTCGATGTTCTCGAAAACATGTTTAGAGTGTCCAGAGGAGCTGCGACGTTCATCTATGCCACGAAGGAGTCGCGTACGGAGGAAATCGCCAGCGGCTCTCTGCTCAGCGATATTCTGTCAATATGATCGTCCTTCACCAAGGTACGAGATTTTGTTCTTACAGATGCGCACATATCGCACTCCTATGGAAGGTGGTTTTGCGTATCTCTTTAGCGTAGCAACCACCCCTTCTTTGGTCGCATTTCAGCTGTGGCATTCATGGTCGGTGTGGCCTTCCCCGAGCGACAATGCCACTCGAAGACACACTCGCCAAGACTTTCTTTGGAGGAACGCGCTCTATATCATGCATGCGACGGTGGCCAGATGAAACGTCCTCTGTCTTAAACCTCACCGTCAACGTTACACGATCCTTCCCCCTCAACGATGCCGTTCGGTCTGTTCTCGTCCTCTTCCAAGCAGAAGAGCAGCAAACCCTCGGCACCGCGTCCAACACGCGCTCGCTCCAACTCCCTGGTCGGATCCGGACCCGTTCCCTTGTTCTCCAGCGGCCGTCGCTCTCGATCACATAGTCGCCAGGCCGAAGTCGTCCCCGCTGCGCCGGCGCAGCAGGGATACTTCCCCCCGCCCGCGGCGTCAGCTCAGTTCGATGCTCACCAACGCGCCCACGAGGGAAGCCACCGTCACCCCGACGTCGTCATGGACGCCTGCGACATCCCCGCGCCGAAGATCCACGAGCCGCTTGACCTCCGCTTGTACGACGCCATCGTCCCGCGCGACCTTGCCTTGCACACCTTCCAGGCGCAGTGCTTTGGCTGCCTCCGATGCAAGACTGTGTGGCAGTACGGTATGAAGATGGAATGCCAGTGTAGCGAGGGGGGCCGCGACCCTCGCGAGCCGGAGTACGGTATCATCGGCCAAGGTCAACGAGGAACCACTGGGGATGTGTTTCGGTTCACCATCCCGTTGATCATAAATGAGGACAAGAGGAAGTGGCTGATGAAAGAGCGGCGACCCAGCAAGTACCGCGAACAGATCACAGCTAGGGACAGCACGCTTGCCATCCTCGACGGGCACATACCTCCTACCCCCGGGTCTCACCGCGATCGGTCCTGGTCGCTCGGCTACGCGGGCGAGCATCACTCCGATCCCAGCTCCTCCAGTCACAGCGGCAAAGGCACGCGTGTTCAAAGCTGGGTGGCTCAGAATGGCCAACAACCTCCCGCTTCGATGCCGCCTCCAGCTCCCGTGCCCCGCTCGAGGCACAGGGACCAGAAAGAGACCAAGGAACAGAGAGAGAGACGTTTGACGCCGATCCCCACGATGGCGGGGCTCTCGGACGATCGACATCGCCGCATTGCAGCCAACCCTCCACCCGTTCCTCAGATGCACGATCCGCGCGTCCAGCCCAAGTACGGCGACCTTCCGCCGGTACCGCCGCACGTCGACCCATATCAACGCGCGACCGATCCAAGGTTGGATGCTTCTCGTGGAACGAAGGCCTCGAAGAAGCCGGAATACGCCCCTAGCGCGCAGGACTTCAATCCTCGCGGCCACGGGACGAACACGCATGGAGTTTCCCCGACCGGGATGCTTATCCCTTCCAAATCGCAGCCTATTACGACCGGTCCCGTTTCGTCTCAGTCTCACGTTCGCGGTCACAGTTCCCAAGCGCAAAGCTCTTCGACATCTCGCCCTCCAAGCGCTGCCCTGATGGCTAACGTGCCACCGCAAGCGCCAGCCCGTGGGTACACCAAAGAGCGTCGTCACGAAGAAGGCACAGCACCTCCCATTCCTCACCCGTACCATGACGCCGGTCACTCGCAGGATCGATCCGGAGCTCGCGACACGGTCAAGGCGCAGGCGCCGGCCCAAGCTCTCCCTCTTTACAGTTCAAACAATCACTCGCATGGCTCGTACGCCAAGGCGCAGGCGCCGGCACCCCCTCCTCTGAGTGCCCGCAGCTACTCATATGGCTCGTCCGATCCTCGTGCCCCAGACCCTCGCTCAGCCCCTAAGACGTCCGTACCAGCTCCACCTCCCATGGACGCGCGTAGCTACTCGCACAGCTCCTCTAATCCTCGCGCTGGGAGAACTCAAGCGCCCCTTCTCACAAGCGCACGCAGCTACTCCCAAGGCCCGACGGACGCGCGCGTTCCTCTCCCCGTCCCCCCGCCTTTGGACAGCCGGAGCTACTCACACGGTTCTTCCCGCTCGCGCGCTCCCAGTGCCCCGCCCCCGCAGGCCCATGCACCCCTGCGTTCGTGCATGAAAGGCGGCCGGTTCGATGCGCCTGCGAGCGGCAGCGACGACGAGCGTGGGCGGCGCCCCACCCGTGAGCCCGTGTATCGTGGAGCCTACCCGCCGCCCGCTCCTGGCGCGGCAACGCAATCCACGCGCAAGCATTCCCGGCGTTGAGCGATCTCCGGTTGTCCCTTTTTCCTACTCCGCGGGCGGAACTCCTGTAGTATTTCGGACCTTGAAGGACTGATCATGGACCTTTTGACTCTTTTACGACCTTACGACCTTACGACCTTAATGAATCATGACCCTACTACGAACCCGCAACACTTAGAACACGTATAATCAACCCCTGTAACGTATATTATGCACGATATTCATGACATGCCTGGTGCAAACAATTCACCACGGGGAAGTCGTAGTTCTTCAATCAGATTGCATGAAGGCTTCCATGTAGTGTTACACAATGAGCGAACCCTCTAACCATCTTCCCCGCTTTCGTTCAGCTACCATTAAAACCGGTTACGCTTCCTCTGCCCTCGCGCGCCGAAATCAAACAAACCCCTGCGGCTCTTCCCCTTCGTCGCACCGCCCTCCTCAGTGTCGACGTCCATCATCATCGCGTCGTCCGGCCGCAGCGCGCCGCGCAGGCTGCTGCTGCCGCCCCCACTGTTCGCCGGTCCCCCGCCGCGCTTGTCGGCGGTCTTCTTGGCGAGGACGTCTTTGAGCAGCGCGTCGACGGACGCGGTGTAGGCAAGCTGGGCGTCTTTGGTGACTTGGGCTTGGGCGGAGAGGGAGGAGAGTTTGGCGTCGAGGGTGGCGAGGACGGAGGAGGTAGTTGTGGCCCTGTGAACGAAGTAGGGACGTTAAGCTGCGATCGCCATGAGGAAAGATGAGGGGAGAGAGGAGGGTGTAAACCCAAGAGAGCGAGAAGGACGTACCAGTCCTTGAGCGCGGCGAGAACATGCTCCACCTTGCCCGGTGCGAGGTCGCGGCCCATGGTGTATTCAACCTCGAGTTGTTGCTCTTTCTGGTCGAGTTTGCCGCGAAGGATGTCGAGGTAGATGGCGTCAATAACCAGGTCCTCGAGATCCCGAATTGTGGGCATATCGAGGAAGCGGAGCAGGTCGGCGTATGGGAGGATCTTGATGGAAGAGCCACATGAGTATCGCCGCGAACGTGTCACAGAAGAAAATAATGGAGGATTATCCGATGAGGACACAACGTACCCGACGGTCGGCGGCGAGGGAGACGAGGGAAAGGTGCTTGAGCTTCGTGATCTGCGCCTGGTTCAGAGGCGGATAATCGTCTTTGTGCACTGCGTTCCAGACGATAAGCGCATACACTCACATCATGAGAAGCTTCAGAACGTACGGGAGTAATCTTGATATGTCTTGTACGAGAAAAGCTGCAGCAGAGCGTACTGCTTTGCGTACTGAGCGTTATTCGCAAGCTGCATCGAAGCAAATCAGTCCAATATCCTGCGTCGGCAACCACTCTGCAACCCATTCAAGCACAAGGAGAAGATGTGGGTAAGCACCTCCCGAATGCCAGGCAGCTCGAGCAGCTCGGCGAAGACGAACACGCCTGGTGCGGCAGTGGCGTCTTGCGCGAGCTTAGCCGCCGCGGCTCCCTTCGCGGATTTGCCCATCAACAAGAAGGGCTCGAGCTTTGCTGATGAATGCGAGCCTAGTTCCATGTTCGCAAGTTTCGAACCACTATATGTGTTGGTAATGCAGACGAAGGGGAGTTGAGGGGAAATGTGGCGTCAGAAGAAATTGGGCGCTTATTGGCACCCGTTAAGCGCTCGAAAACGGGCCACGGCGTTGAAAAGGACTCCGAATGAACTTCCGCAGACACTCACACGAATCATCGCGCAGACTCAGATGCGCAACTTCGAACTCTACTGAGAAGTTCTGCAGCTTATTGACGGACCTCAACATTCGGCTGCACTGTGTATGACAATGAATGGACCGGGTCTTGGGACGGATTACGCTCAAACCGTTTCTCATGTGCCGGGGGCCGTAGTCAACTGGTACGGCGATAATCAGTAGGCATGATCATCTCAAGACCAAGCCAACCAACCCAGTCATTCAAGATATGCGCACGATCATGAGCCAGTGCATGTCAAGACTGTATCAAAGGTCCTTTGACTGCATTCAAGGAACGGTCATATACATGATGCAAACGAATGAGAAAGCCTTCTCCGGAGCGCACCTGGCTCAGAAGCGTAAGTACAGCAATTCACGATCTGACGGCATGTGGAACTTGATACTCACATCGTAGCAACGTCAACAACACGCGCTTAGGGAAGCGGCTAGTCGGATCTGGTGACGCTGACGATAGGTGCGCTGAGGGTGACGGAGGATCCGCTCTGGGTGACGCTGACGATAGGTCCGCTGAAGGTCGCAGAGGAGCCGCTCTCGGTGATGGAGACGACGGATCCGCTGAGGGTCCCTGAGACGACAGGTCCGCTGAAGGTGGCGGACTCGGACCCGCTCTTGGTGATGGTTACGACAGGTCCGCAGGGGGTGGCCGTCCCAGACGACGCACTCTTGGTGACGGACACGATAGGTCCACTGAAGGAGGCGGACGACCCGGTCTCTGTGACGGAGATGACAGGCCCGCAGGATGTGGCAGACACGTACTCTGTCACAGTGACGGTGGTGACAGAGTTGACGGTCGTGCCGTTCACGCTGCTCGCCGTAGTACTCTCGATCACGTTGTGGGACGAGCTGGCGGTGGTGACAAATGGCCCGCTCGACTTGACATCCGGAGCGGGCGAAGCGAGGACGCTGTAAGACATGCATCTATCAGCGATAGATCCTAGGTTCGCTTGAAAAGATGTCTCCTAACCCGCTGAGCACCGTAGCGAGGAACACGAACTTGGCTAGCTTGAGCATACTTGAATGAGTAGGTTTAATGGATTGGATGGAGCGATGACCATTCCTCGCGAGCCTCTTTTATGTGCTCGTGTCGGTCGCCGTATTGCACACCACGGGCGAAACACACCGACGGTCCAGCGTATTGCAGTATGACGGGCGCACGCTATTGTATAGTATGACGATCTGGTGAGGGAAATGATTGTCAAAACCTGATGCTAAGACACGCCGGGGCGGTGAGTTGGTTGGAGTATCGCATTCAACATCCGCAGCCTTGCGCAGCTTTGCGTCTTGCTTCGGACCTTCGTTTGCAT
This sequence comes from Punctularia strigosozonata HHB-11173 SS5, assembly GCF_000264995.1. Lineage (NCBI taxonomy): Eukaryota > Fungi > Basidiomycota > Agaricomycetes > Corticiales > Punctulariaceae > Punctularia > Punctularia strigosozonata. The sequence continues at coordinate 92,639 of NW_006767433.1, forward strand.
TGTATTTGAACTAGTGCATGTCGAGTGCAGAATAACCTTACCAATATTCACATTCCCAAAGATCACGGTTCGTTGTGAAACGAGCAGTTGAAGGGCGCGTGTCATGTATCACGATTGCCGCTACGATCTTCTTGAGTCTGCCCGTACGCAGGAAGCGCACCCGGGATATACCAGTGAGCGTAAATAACTCTGTGAGCCTGGATGCCGCTCATCAGCTTCTTGACCACTGAGCAGTAAAGTGCGCAGTTTTCAAGGAGTTTACTCACCGTCATCCCCGCGATAGCTCCCTAAACGCGTCAACACGGCGACATAGATATCTCGTCATTGCCAAGTCCAAGACCAGGGAGAAGCTTGAATCGTTTGAATGTCGAAGTCCTGCGTCGACAAGTTGAGAATACCATTGAGATGGAGGCGGCGAGAATCGCCGAAGATACAGTAAACCGCAGCATGTTATACATCCGTAGACGACTGAGGATCATGAGCATGGCGACACCGCTTAGGGAGACCGTGGCATAGTAGGGTGTGAGTCTCGCGACTGTTCATGCAGACCCCACGTGTTAACAGGCGACAACTCGCTGGAAAATCCGGTGGTTCGTATAGAAAGAGTGATGCGTCGTTAGTTCGGACAAACACTTGATTTTGAGCCGATTAGATAACATAAATGACCATCTTGCTCTTATTGCACACATTATGTATACTCACGGACCTTCACGGTAAGACAGGTACGTAGGTATTTCCAAATCATTCAATGCTTGCATTCAACGATTGTGCTGTCCTGCTGTCTTTTCCACCCCCACTCTCTTGGCTTTCATCGTTTGGCTACAGTAGAACCTTTCTCAGTCTTGAGATCTACGTTCCTCATATTTCCAACTCTTAACATTGAACGTTCGCTTTCGCTCAGCGGGGCAGGATGGCGTTCATAAGACGGTCGCAAGTCTGAGGCTGATCAAGGACGGGCAACAACATACTTAAGATTGGTGCACGACGGACTCTTGCAATACAATGCATGTGCAAAAACGGACTTCCATTTTCAAGGACTGATTGTCTCCACAATGCAGACGCGTGGGCAAGCCTTGCCAGGAGGGCAGCTATCTCGGTTGCATGATTAATCTTGTTCAATTTATCGAAGATATGGCAGCCCCACTCACGTCGGGCAAATGATAGTAGTGGTCGGCACACGCCTGGAGGGCGGCGACGTCGTGCTGATCGGTCCTCCAGGGTTGTAGAGAAGGGTCGAAGTCGCGGGAATTATCGGTCCCCCTGGGATGAACGGCAGTGGAGTGTCAGGCGCAGGGGCAGCAATGACACTTCGACACAAATCTATCAGCAACAATGGTCCGGCCGGAGGGTGAACCGACGGTGACTTACCTACTGAGGATGTATACAAGCACAACGGAACTGGCGAGCTTGAACATGCTGGGATACTTGGGAACAGGCCGAACAAAACAGTGGTCCCGGTGTCACACTCCTTTATGTACTCGTCGTCGCGGTACTGCGCGTCGCGGCCTGAAACAAGACTCGCAGCCTGACGTTGCATATTGTATTCCAAGGCATAACGGTGCGAGCCCCGACTGCGACGTCTCCGCTGAGTCCGCTCCGGTCCCGGGAATATGGAGGTCATTGCCCCCGATGGGTGCGGGCATTTGAATACCCATGGGCGGCGCTCTGGCTGAAATGATCCATTCAGGGCGCGCAGCTCTTCTCGTCTACGTGAGATAAAGGTTCTCTAGGTAAAGAGACGTAAAATTGGTCATCGGCGTGATGGTTGCCGATCATGCTGCATGCCGGGAGCCACCAGAAGAGGACTGACGGTTCAAGTCGAGTACTTCGGTTGCCTAGGTCCCGCTCCTGTCCGGACTTCTCCTACGGTGCGATATGAGAATAATGTGGATATTCCAGGCAAGTGTAGTGTATTGGAGGAAGCTTCCGGTGTGGAATAAGCTTGGATAATCGTAGCATACTCATCCAAGAACCCATTCAGAGACGCACAACAGCCTCAAATACCGCCGATGCGCTCTCCGTAGTTCGAGGCGTGATCAGCTGAGTGTTTGCTCCATAGTTTGTAATGTTGACAATTGAGGGCGTCGCCTTCTTATCTGTGACAACGTTCCTTCTGTCATAGACCGCCGCTTCAATTCATTCGTCCGAGTTGCCGAGTGCAGATCTTCCGATTCATGCTGATCACGGTGGTTCTTGAGACTCAACGGATTTGGTCCAGTATGCATGCAGGGCGGTGACAACTTGAGAGACGACTTCTACGATGTTAGCGACCGCAAAGTTCAAGAACTGCAGTCGGGCGCGAATATAATAAGCCTGGCTCAGAAACGACCAACATTGTTGTCATCGAAGGTCGCAAGCAGGTTGAAGTAGGGTCGTCGGCAAAGCGCCGGTCGCGTCACATTATCACAGATGTGACCACCGTTTGTCACGCTACAACTCAGTGGACGAGCGCGTGACGATCCTCTCAGCAAGCAGATCATACGCAGGACGATTATCTATTGCAGACCTAGTTGGAAAGACTAGCAAAGAAAATTGATTTCTGCATCGTCGTAAGGAATCGCGCAACAAGGATCGATTATTGTCTGCACGGTGTGAATAATGGACGAGCCTTGTCAAAGTCCACGTAAGCACATAGCTGCAACAAGCCATATGCGATAAGGGCCTATACTCACGTCGGATAAGAGAGGGTCGCCGACGATACGCGCCTGAGTGTCGAAAGACCACTACACGGATGTGGTGATGGTGGTGACAGGTCCACCGGGGGTGGTGGTCGACGGAGATCGATCCAAAGTGATGGTGGTGATGGCATTGGTAGTCGACGTGCCCTCGGTAATAGTGACGATGGACCCGCCAGGAGTGGTGGTCGATCCGCCTTCGGTTATACTGACGATGGATCCGCCAGAAGTGGTGGTCGCCGTCGTTTCGTGCACGGTGACGGTAGTGACCTGGTTAGTGGTCGATCCGCCTTCAGTGATACTGACGATGGATCCGCCAGGAGTGGTGGTCGCCGTTGTTTCGTGCACGGTGACGGTGGTAACCTGGTTGGTGGTCGACCCGCCTTCGGTGATGCTAATGATGGATCCGCCAGGAGTAGTGGATGCGCCCTCGGTGACGGTGACAATCGAGCCGGTGACCGACGTCGTCTCCGTAACGGGAAGCTGGCCGTTGAGGGTGGTCGACCTCTTGGCGACGGGATTGCCGTCAGGGGCAGGAGCAGCGAGGATGCTGGGGATCGCAAATCCTGTCAGCGACCAGGAGGACCGCTCGGAAGGAGGAGTCACGCATTACCTGCCGAGCGCCGAGGCTAGGAGGACAAACTTGGTCAACTTGAACATACTTCGGTGAATAGACGGTAGGGGCTGGATAGAGTGACAGTCAAACGTCGTGCTCCCTTTTTATGCTCGCGTCGTCACTGTATCGCGTGCCGTACGGGTGAAACAACCCGTCGGCCCCGCGTACTGCAGTATAGCAGGCCCTCGCTGCGGTTTGGCTTGACAATCCGCTTGGGGAAATGAACATAGAGAATGTGCCAAGAGCGTCCATAGGAGGCGGTTGGTATGAGCATCGCATCCAGCACGCGCGGCCTGGCTTCGTCTACGTGCGAACTGAACTTCGCGCGCGAAAGAACGCGAGCCATCCTGGCCTCCACAACACCAGGCTGCTGGGATCCGAACAGTTTCAACGACGAGCCACATGAGCGTCCAATGATTGCCATGGAGCGTGTCGATTTCTTCAAATAGGCTCGAATGCGACGATCCTCAGGCACACCCGCCGAACTGGTACATGAACGTGAATCGACCTGTGAGACTGGAAGCCGATAAGAGCTTCTCTTCCCTTGAGCAGTAAAGTACGAGTAATCCTGAAGGGGTTGTTGACCTAACCTCGCCTGATCAGCAGTGCCCAATATGTACCGGACAGCAACAACAGTCAACACACCTGAACTCAAAATCCAGGGATGAATTTGATGCATCTGCAATCCTGATACCCACACTCGAATGTCCAACTGGAGATACATTGTAGGCAGAGACAAAGACAGGTCACGGTGGGGATCATCGCAGCAACCTGGTGCGGTGGTTTGCACCCGTAGACACCCAACAGACGTAACCGAAGCGGCACGGCTTACGGCGAGCGTGGCAAGGCAACGTTGACAGTCTTCCTCATCAAAGGTTCGGGTAAAGGCAAAGGGTGAAGCTGGTGACGCTCTTTGCAAGGCGTCCCCTGTGACCCATCCTTGAGCAACGAATTCGTTTTCGAGAGCTTTCAGCGGATACAATGAAGGCAGAGTTGATACAGCCCAACGTGGCCATGGTGGTGGTTGTTAAGAACAAAGTCGCGCACGAAGTGGCTGAATTCGCTTGACTGCGCCGTCTTGTTGTCTCTGGACTCTTTGAACTTCACTGCGCACTCCGTTGGCTTTCATCTGGTTCACCTACAACATCCCACCAATTCTCGCATTTTCATTACCCCCTGACTTGCATCCGGGACAGTACCTTTGCGTCGTTTGTTCGACATCGCTCCGGTCTTGCGTCCGTTCTCACTCAAACGACCATCGTCAAGATTAGGACATTATGGCTGCGGGCACTAATCTCGACGTTCGTCCCATCCTGAGATCCGCAACAAATCCACGTCTTACGGATTAGATAGCGGGCGATCGAGCTCGTCCAGCGTGCCATCGACGAGGACCTGAAGCAAAACTACGCCGAAGCATACAAGCAGTATCAGAACTCGCTCGACTACTTCATGCTCGCCCTCAAGTGTGAGCACATTCTCCGTCCCTTTTCGTTAACTCCTACGCACGCGTCCGACGAAGCACTCTACCCTTAAAGATGAGAAGAACGACAAGGCGAAGGCGCTCATCCGGAGCAAGATCGAGGAGTACCTCAAGCGCGCGGAGACGCTCAAGCAACACCTAGAGAATCCTGCGGACAGCAAGAAGAAGGCGGTCGGGATGAGCAACGGCGGGGGCGACAAGAAGTGCGTGGCGACCGGCATCCTCTCTATGCGCTTGCTCATACCAGACGTGACAGGGATGGCGACGAGGACGACGTGGATCCCGAGACGAAGAAACTGCGCGCGGGGCTTTCCTCTTCCATCCTTGCCGAGCGACCAAATGTGAAATGGGACGACGTCGCGGGTCTGGAGGGCGCCAAGGCATCGCTGAAGGAGGCCGTCATCCTGCCCATCAAGTTCCCGCACCTCTTCACGGGCAAGCGTACACCCTGGCGCGGCATCCTGCTCTACGGCCCGCCCGGCACGGGCAAATCGTACCTCGCGAAAGCGGTCGCGACCGAGGCAAAGAGCACGTTCTTCAGCATCTCCTCCTCCGATCTCGTCAGCAAGTGGCAGGGCGACTCCGAGCGGTACGTCCTCTCCTCCTCATTTTCTCTTCTCTTTCTCTATCCACTATCCCTTTGCCTCTTGTGCCCTGGGCCTGACGAAGTACCCCAGGCTTGTGAAGCAGCTGTTCACGATGGCGCGCGAGAGCAAACCGTCGATTATCTTCATCGACGAGCTGGACTCGCTCGCAGGCTCGCGTGGCGAGGGCGAGTCGGAGGGCTCGCGCCGGATCAAGACAGAGTTCCTGGTGCAGATGAATGGCGTCGGCCACGACGATACCGGCGTCCTCGTCCTCGCCGCGACCAACATCCCCTGGGTGCTCGACAACGCCATCAAGCGTCGGTGCGTCCCCTCCTCCTCCCCTTCCCTCCTTCTGTTCTGATTATGCATCCAGGTTCGAGAAACGGATATACATCCCGCTCCCGGGCGCCGACGCGCGACGACGCATGTTCGAGCTTCACATCGGCAACACTCCCACCACGCTCACGCCTCAAGACCTCCGCGAACTCGCCCAACGCACCGAAGGGTCCGTCCGTCCGCTCCCTCCCTCTCTCCCTTTCTATCTCTCTCTCTCTGCCCTTCCTCCCCTTCTCGCTAACCTCCCTCCCCTCCCGCAGCTACTCAGGCTCCGACATCTCCATCGTCGTCCGCGACGCCCTCATGCAACCCGTCCGCAAAGTCATCTCCGCCACGCACTTCAAGCCCGCCCCCTCCCCGGACGGTTCCGGCAAGCAACAGTGGACGCCGTGCTCGCCCGGCGACCCGGCCGCGGTCGAGAAGGACTGGTCCGAGCTCGAGGCGGACGAGCTGCTCGAGCCGCCGCTCAAGATGGCCGACTTCGTGAAGAGCGTCGAGAGCGTGCGGCCGACGGTGACGGAGGCCGACATCCGGCGGCACGACGAGTGGACGAAGGAGAGCGGGGAGAGCGCGATATGATGACGACCCCCCTCGACATTCTTAGAGATGCGTCTATCGCGTTTTCGCCCTTTTTTTTTTGCCCTTGTGGACGCGAGACCAAAGGATCTGTAATATTATTGGTGGACATCCGGTCGTCTTCGAGGGAGTTCGTCTAAACGCGCTTTTGACTCCGGGCGGCCTGGGCCAGCAGGGGGAAATCGTAGAGTACATTATATTGATGAGGTGGACCTTCCGGCAAGACAAAGTAAACACAAGAGTATAGAAAGTAAAAGAAGAGAAAAGAGGAAAGGTTATGTACGCAGAAAAAAAAAAATCGGGAAACGAGATCCACAGCCGGAACAGCAGTGCGACGAGGAGAGCACGAGCCGGAGAGAACAAAGCGGGCGGCAGCGATATTAACAACCCTGTCCGCACGAGAGAGCTCCACAGAAGAAAAACAACAACGGGTTCCCGACAAGTCTCCCCACTCCCATCCCGTCCCCTCACTCTCACACGACCGTCACCTGCGCCTGCGCCAACGCCTGCGCGTTCACATGTATATGCCCCGGCCTCTCCTCGTCGTAACACGTCCTGATCTCCTGCACCCACGGAAACTGGACCGCCTCCTCGATCACGATCCGCTTCTTCGGCTCGGGCTCGAGCATGCGCCGGATCAGCGGCCTGCACGCGCGCGGCGACAAGTTGGAGATCGTGGTGGGCGAGGGGGCGCCCGAGGCGCAGGCGGCGGCGTACGCGGCGTAGAGCGGGTCGGCGGGCTGGGCGACGCGCCAGGGAAGCTCTTGGAAGAGGAGGCAGTAGTAGACGATGCCGCAGGCCCAGATGTCGACCAGGCGCGCGTCGTACGCTGGCGAACGCGGGGTCAGTTGGTAGGAGAAAGGAGGGGGGCACAGGAGGAGCAGGGGGGGCTTACGTTTGTGGAGGAACTGCTCGGGCGCGATGTACGGCTCCGAGCCGCAGAGCCCGGTCGACATGTGCACCGTCTTTTCCCAGGGCAGGCGGTATACCGTCGAGGCGCCGTAGTCGCCGATCTGCGACGGAACACGACGTGAGCGACACGTCCCGGCAGCGATAGAGCAGAGCGAGGGTACCTTGAGATGGCCTTTGGTATCGAAGAACAAGTTCTCAGGTTTGATATCCCGATGGGCGACGCCCTGGCCATGGAGGTACGCGACGCCGGTCAAGATTTGCTTGAAACAGCACTCGACCTCGCTCGGCGACATCCCGCCGCGCTTGATGGCTGCGTACAGGTCGCCTCCCGGGCAGAACTCCATGACCTCACACCAGTGCGCGTTTTCGTCCTGGACGAGGTCGACGGTCTCGACGACGTTGACATGGTGGAGCGTGGACGAGATGCAAAACTCGGCGGTGAGCTTCTTGACGTACTCTTTCTCCGTCTCGTTCTTTCTCCGCTTGCGGAACTCCTGTCAGGCGAATCGAAATGTTTAGATTCGCCCCGCGTTTGTCGAAAGAAAAAAAAATGGGAAGTCGAACGCACCTTGACAGCGTACAGCTTCTCCTCGCTCCGGTCCCACTTGTGCGCGAGCCTGACGACGCTCGTCGCGCCCTTGCCGATCGCGACCTTCCCGCACACCCCGTACTTCTTCAGCAAGCTACCCGCGCTCTCTCCGTCCTCGCTCTCCCTCGACTTGCGCGAACTGCCCCCGCCCGACTTCTGCGAGCTCCGGCGCGCGAGCTTCGGCCCGCTCGCGAGGAGATCCTTCAGCGTGAACTTCTGTCCTCCTCCGCCTACTTCTTCGGAACGTAGGGAGGGCGGGCGAGAGGGAGGGCGCGACGCGGATTTGGAGGGCGCGTGCGCGGAGAGGGCCGGGCTCGGCGGCGGGAGCTGGCCGTCCTTCGACTTGCTCGACTTGCCGGACAGGTTCCACGGTATCTTCGGCCGGATGCTGGAGGACGTGCTGTTCGCGCGCGAATGGGGCTGCGTCGGCGGGCGCGTCGGCGGCGGGGAGGGCGAGAGCGGCTCGACGGAGGACGAGCTGTCCGAGGCCGAGGTCGAGAGCGTCGACGTGCGCGAGACGGGTTGTGGGTTCGCGGCGGCCGGGGCCGGGGCCGGGGCGGGGGTCGTCGACATTGCGGGAGGTGCGTGGGCGGGGTCGGATGACGGGGGCGACTTGGAGAGCGCCTCGAGGTCGCGCCGGGTCCGTTCGGGCTGCTTGGGGAAGGACGAGTGGTCTTTCGGCGGGAGGGGGACCAGCGAGGGCTGTGGCGCGGGCGTGGCCGGCGTAGCGCTGGGCAAGAGGCCGCCGTTGGCCTTGATCGCGGTGCTGATCTGAGGCCGTTGTTTCAGACCGTTGACGATGGTCGTACTGGGGTTGGGGGTGACGTGTTGGGTTTGTTGGGGTGGCGGTTTACAGTCGGCGCCGTCGGGGCCCTCGCCCTCGGCCTGCGCGGCGTCGTCGGCGGCATCATGCGCGGCCATGGCGAGCATTCGTCGACTACTCGGTGGTGTGGTGAAAGGATGTTGGAAAGCGATGAAAAAGATCCGGGTATGGGTGGTGCAGGCGACAGAAGCGAAGATATGAAGTGCGTATATGCGGGGGTGTGTGTTTCGTAGTGGGGCTGCTTTAGGTGCAACGGAGCTCGCTGCGGGCGACGAGCGGAGGCGTTTACTGTTTAGCTATCATGGCGATGCGTATGGCTTGAAAGTGGCGGCGGACGCGATGGACGACGGCGAAGAGGACAGAAAGAACAAGGGAGGAGGAAGCGGACGGGACGGGAGGAGAGAGCGATTCAATTTGCGATGGCAGGGGATATAGTGTGATTACATCAGCCCTCGCACACCACTGCATCAGTGCTTTTGTGTGCTGCCCTGACACTGATCCGCGCCATTATTAGCACACCCACCACCATAATCCATTCCCCTCCACGCCGCTGGGCATGGCGGGCCCGTGGTCGTCGCTGGATGATAGAAACAGCACGGACCGCTGTTGCGTTATCAGACAAAGGGACGACTTCGTCCCGGCCTTGCATCACGAAGGAAGCTCCTAGAAGCGTCTATCGGCCCCTTTATCCCACTCAATTACTCAATCCTCGACTACGGTCTTATGGGAGCGTTATTCTCGTAGGCGATGGGAGTGCGCCCGAAGGATGACGAGAGGCGTATATCGTCCCCCGACAGATTTTCTGCAGAGTTCGTCGCGCCACGAGCAGCGCTGGCGTAAATCGCGCGCACCTTCCCCCCGTCCGCGCGTCCGCAGCCCATCACCACGATGCTGCCCCCCCTCGAACACACGTTCTTCGAAACCGACGCCACTGCCATCTCCTGTTTACCCGGGCCACCGCGAAAAAGAAAACACACCCAATCCTCGCTCTCGCATTACTTACTGAGACTCGGCGTACGTACACGAAACGCCACCCGATCAGTAAGCTTCACTCCCGCAAGCAAGAAACGCGGGCAGCGCGGCCGAATCTAACATCGAATCCGACGTCCTTCTCCTCGCGTTCTCCCCTCCAGGCCAGCGCCGATCTTCTGTGCACGCCAGCTTTCCTTTTCCAGGCAGATCGGATAGTGCGCCCGAGCGATCCGACGTCGCTGTGCTTGGCTGTGCGTGGTCGCGCATTCGACGCCACCGACCTTGGAACCCGCGTTATTCACCGTCTAATTACTCAGCACACCGTAAGTATGTACTTGCCCGAGGGGGCACAGGTAGTCCCAAGGCGGATCTAAACGCGGATACAAATGCTCAGCTGTCGAAGTGCCACCCGACCACCTCCGAGTCCATCTTCCTCGCGGCAATAAACGGTCCAGGTCAGCGCACTCCCAAACGGAGTTGATGATTTGACGCCCATGCATGTAGAGTGTCGCCCTACTTCTTCAACGCCGGGTTGATGAACACCGGGCCGATCCTCTCCACTCTCGCCTCCGCGTACGCCGCCACCATCGCCGACGCCTTACGAACGAACCAGACCCTTCTCTTCCTCCTCTGCCGGAGTTCGCCAGTGACTAGTTTGTTCTCGACAACCATCTGCGTCTATGCGAGAAAATGGAGTGGCGACAACGAGAGCTGAAAGCGGCGATAGTAGCAATAAATGCTGAACGTTTTCCCGGGCGAACGTACTCTTGAACATTCTCTGGACTAACGAAGCGAGAAGTACGATAATAGACGAGTGCGGGCTTCGAGTACTCTACATTGACCACAAATACTACCTGATATTGCGTACATGCGAACCGAGCGCGAGCGGAGACAAATCAGACGAAGAAAAAGCAAGCCACGAACACCAGGAAACGGATCGCAACATTTCCCATCAAACTGGTCATTGTAAACGAAGATAAACTCTCTGAAACCTCAATACCGGAAGGTTTTCTCATACCGCTAGCTGTGCTTGCGGGTGACGCCCATTTCCTCCGACGAGATCGAAGAGCGTTTCTCCAGCGCCATGGCCAAATCTCGCAGGCTTCCGGCTCGATCGGGGTGAGGAGCAGGAGTGAGGGCAACCGACGCCCGGAAATTCGCGATAGCTTCGTCCAGATCGGTGACTTGTTGTGTACAGCGGTAATAGCGGAAGAAATCCCAACCGAGATGACGAAGCACGTTGTAGCGTTTATCATGTCCATCAGGGAGTAAGCTCAGAGCTTCCCGATTGAGGGCGATGAGCTCTTCGAGGCCGACCTTATCCCATGACCTTTTGCTCATACGCGAGCTGATTGCCGAAGTTAAGATCTCAAGAACGCTCGCGCGGGAGAGATTATCTTCTCGGGTGTGGATCAGCATCGCACGGCACAAGGCGATCGCTTCGTCAATGCTGGTCAAATTACCAGACGCAACCCCTTGGCGAGCTAGCACCCGAGCGAATTCTCTCTTTGTGACGGAATGGCCCCGGTGTCCCTCTGGTCGCAAAGCTAGTGCTTTCCGCAGGAGTGTGACAGACTCTTCCAACAAGGAGTTATCCACCGAAAAAGATGCCTGATACCCCAACGCGATGCCCAGGTCGTGCAATACTCCGTCGCGGTCTGGCTGTAATTCAAGGACTAAGCGGCAAGAAGAGATGAACTCCCGGAGTATGTCTCGATCCCAGGTGTATTGGAAGTGATCCCATAATATCTCATTGATAGTGTCGTATGCGTGGATGCGATGAGGACGTTCTTCTGCGTAGTGGTCACGGAGTTTGCGGCAGAGGTACATAATCTCGTCAAGGTGATTATATCCCCGTGTACGTTTGTTAAAATCGCGGATTGCATCGGATAGTCTGCGTAGAGTGTGGAAGTATGCCGGGCCATCCGGACTCAGCAGTTGAAGTGATTCGCGATAAAGCGTAATCACTTCCGTATCGCTAGTGGACCCAGGAGCCGTGTTTGAACGAGGAGTCAACACTTCATGATTGGTGGCCACCGAGGGCAAGGGATCTGAGGAGATGACTGGAGTCAGAGGGGATGCTACGATGCTACACATGCGTTCGAGTAGCGTGTGTGCGGTCGGACGAGTGGAAGCTGGCTGCCAGCACTCGTATACAAGAGACTTCAAGACACGTGATGCATCATGACCTTTGAGTGGTGCTTGGGGCCATGCCGGCCGCGCGCCAGATTGAACCTGTGCGACGACAGCTATCTCGGCCACCCCGGGAAAAGGTGGCAGTCCGGTATGCGCCTGATTGTGGAGTATCATCAATGTTACGCGTGCAGGGTTGAAGTCGAAGCCTACCTCCAAACATGTACACCCGAAAGCATATATATCACTCTCACGGGTTCTGTGACAGGTATCCTGCGTCAAGAGCTCTGGCGCACTCCAGGGATAGGATCCGGCACTTGTCGTCGCTGTATTGGCTCCATCTGTCAATATGATTGAGAGCCCGAAATCGGCGAGCTTGGCATATCCGCCCCGATCAATGAAGATATTAGACTGCAACAAAATATCGGAACATCATAGCAGACTACGAGTGGTGTCCACTCACGCAACGAATATCTCCATGTACGATGGAACGTGAATGAAGATAGTCCATCCCTTGAGCAGATTGATACAACTGTTGATACATCAGAAGGTATGCTGTATGTCTTGAAAGTTTTCACTGACAAGCTTGTCTACGTCCAGATTAGATCTATCAACCTTCTGTATATATTGCAGGAGGCTCCCGTTGTGCATCCAAGGTGACACCATGCACACGAGTGGACTAAAGGAGATGCCATCTACGCCGTAAAATGGAAGGACGTGAGGGTGATCTAGGGATAACCATATGATAATCTCCCGATAAAGCCGCTAGAGTATGAATCAGTGTCGAGTTGTTGACTTGGTAGAGTAGATTAAGTTACCGGATCAACAATGATTTGACCTTCTTTCTGCCTAACGCGTAGTCGCTTCACAGCAACCTCCTTGCCAAGATAACTGCCCTTGAATATGTCGCCAAATCCTCCCGAGGCGACGGAATCACGAGAATGGAGCTGGACACCATGAATAAAGAAGTTCGAAGGAAGGCGACGAGACTGGGCGACGATCCGTACGAGTGTACGCGCAAGCCCGTGTCGGAATGCGGCATCTTCTCCCATCACTTCAACTTGCACTAAGGTCTGTAAAAGTTCAAAGAATATTGCAAGAGCTCATCATTATACCGCAGCTTACCCTCTGGAGAAAGTCAACTAGAATTTCAACGTCGGACACCTGAATCTTCAGCATTGGTGGTGAGTCCAATATGCGGGCTTGGAAAGGCAGCCGAAGTCTCGAGAGGTTGGGTACCACATGTTGGTCTAAAGCTAGATATATGGATGTAAGCCGATCAAACACAACACAAATCACTGGTAGTAGCATACGAATTTCGAGATATTCCTGGAGGTTGTTCTGCGAGGCAGGCCCTTGAGGAGGACTAACTGGAGATGAGTCGGATGGAAACGTTGCTGAACGCAAACTGATCAGAGGCGAAGAAGCTGGAGGCGCGTCCGATGGCTCTGTGTCTTTTCGACGTGTTCGGGAAAAGGACCAGGTTTTCAGCGGCTTCTTGGTCATCATAGCAGGAGAAAGTGCGCGCGTTGCAACAGGTAGGATGAAGTCGGAATAGGGTGCGGGTGAAGGGGATGATAAAGGTCAAGTGGCCGTTCGTGTACACGTCTCTCTTTATAGCGCCCACCGCCGAGCTATAACACTGCGCATGGCCATGCGAACACCGGCGGGCTGTGCCAACAGGAGCTAGATAGGTTACTCAGAGCCAGCGTGGTGCATCACATGATGATATATCTTGTCGCATTCTGGCGCGGTCCCTGTAGCCCTTGTCTCGTCTGACGACAACGAGGTGCATAGTCGTACACTGCACGAATATACTTCTGAGCGCTATTTGTTGAAAACTACTCGGCCGCTGCTGCGTTGAACGTCTTCGAGATATCTAAGACCCGTACATGTTCTCGAACATCCGGGCGTCGAAGCTCTCGTTCTCAAACTATACAGTCTCGCAAGTCTCGTTTCATAAGTACTGAACGATTGAACAAAGATGTGACCCGCTCTGCCCTTTCACGGTCGCCGTAAGCCATGTCTCCGCACTCAGGCCGTATACGTGTGTACAAAGTGTTGCGGGTTGCTGTTATCTTCTTCGTTGATGAGGTCCTCCAGTAATCCGCATCTTAATTCACGGCCATCCTCAGACAGCCAACGCCAGTTCTCGGTATTCAAATGAGCCTTCACCTGGACTTGGCAATAACGAGAGACTCGCGACGCCGTGTTGACGCCTTTAGGGAGCTATCGCGGGCACGACGGTGAGTAAACCGCTTCAGAAGCCGCTCAGTGGTTAAGAGGCTGATGTCTGACATCCAACTTAACAGGGTTATTTGCGCCTACGGGCATATGCAGAGCGCACCTCCTGGTGATCGATAAAACACCAAGCGGGATCTAGAGGGACGACTTCTTCCTGCAGGCTTCCGAGAGCCTCAGCAATTTGCACTAATGTTTCCGAGATACGCAGTGCCTTATGCATGGCTAGAGGAGGTTGTGAGTCCCAATGACGAGTGAAGCTGGTTGACGATAATCATAGTCGGCTGATCGATGGTTGCGTAGTGGAACAGCCAGGATTGTGTGAGCGATTGGAAGAAGAGCACCGCAGTCTCAGCAAACTTAATTCAGCTCGGTACGGCAACCGGCTGTTCCGCTGCCGGGACCGAGTCGGTAATCTACCTACCTACCTACATCGTACTCTGTGTGTCGTTTACCACTTCGTAACAGGAGATAGCATATGCGTTCCAGGATAACTGTGCGTATAGGCGTTCATTTCCTCTGACATTGACATTAATCGGCCGGTTTCATGCGAAGGGTACCGTTGTGCTCACTACGACAGTCCGAGGTTAGGGAACAATCTCGTCAGCCATCCGATGAGGTGTTTGTACCGACTTGCAGGTTTCCAGTCACCCCGTCCACCGCAGAGATACAGCTCTTCTACGCTCGTATTGCATACAACATCGCGCGATACGGCCAGGAGACCGGGAGAGAGACGGTCTGCCGACGGTAGGGGTACCCTCAGGCTCCGCAATCGCTTGCAACGCGTCGCGAAAGAGACCAGGACTTCAGATGTGAGGCGAGCTCCGACGCGAGCTCGGGGGGATCTGTGCACGAAGCTCATGCGCGTCGCGTTTGGGCACGAGCGAGCGATGTGGTCGAACACGTCGTCCGTCCAGTCGAAAGCGACGTTTAGGATCAGCGTCTGAAGCTGTTCGAATCGGGGCATCTGCAGTAAGACGACGGCCGGTCTCGTCATGTCTTGATCGCGCTCCTGCTGGACCTCCAGATGCTCGAGATCGGAGTGCCTGAACACCGACTTCATCGTCTGATTCCATTGTGTATCTGTTGCACGGGACTGAGGGAAGATCTGCAATCGAGTGGCACGAGGTGCAATCCGTACGACAGAGTGCAGTGTTGCAAGGTTTCCTCTGTAGGTTTGCACAGCAAGTACCGCGCGGTCGTCTTGCGATGCACAGATGTTGGGGAGTTCGACGTCCCTTTCAACTAGGTGGAATCCTAGTGATAGAGACGAGACAAACGGCATACGCCAAATACAGCGCATCGCATCCACGAAGGCTGCAATTTCCCTGGCAGTAGGAACATCAACGGCTATAGATATCGAGCGCAAGGAGCGCAGTTGGGATAAGAGGGTCAATCCGGGAGGATCAAGTTCCGGACTTGATACCTCGATATGTTCAAGGTGCAGAGGTGCAGCTTCGACCAGCGCACGAAGCATATCGGCCCGGGTGTTGATGGTGACATGTGTGAGATGAGACGTTATGAATAGTGTTGCTGTCGCATCAGAAGGGAAGTGCCCCGCACGTATGTCTAGGACTCGAAGTTTATGGCATAAGTATTCCTTAGATGTATCGATGATGGTGTGTACAGCGTCTGGAATGGGTACGTCGGATTGAAGGCGGAGTTTTCTCACCCTCCTCGAATATTCGAAGAAGCGACTAAGATTGACAGGCCGGATAAGTGAGTTTTGAAGGAGATCCTGTAGATAGAGAGGGTGGTCAGAGTGCGCAACGATCGATAGAGCCGTCCTGAGCTAGTGAGGAGTAACTCGCCTGTTGTTGCAAACGGAGTTGCAGTTTTGAGTATAACTCGTATCTGTCGTCCTGATCTGCGTAAAATGCATGAAGCAAGCGATCCTGCAAAGGCGGTGAGTGGTCAGGTTATCAGGGCCATGATTGATGGCGTATTTCGTCCTGAGCACTCACTTGTGCTCGTCTATACTCCTGCCACTCCGGGATCAAGATCAGCAGGTTGCTGAGGTCCGTGATTTCTTCCCAGAGCGCATCCAGGCCAACATCCAACCACGCCTTGCAGGTGAGGGCCATGCTGAGCAGATCTCGCCGCCGAAGTGCCTGGGTATATCTATGCATCGTCTTCGGCTCGTACGTGACCTGTTCCATAACAATCGCGATGATGTCGTGAATACGTAGAGCTTCGTGCATCGTCTTGTTTCAAGCAGAGGAGATCAGGGCAGTCGCCACAGGTGGTGTACGTGGACAAGAGTTTGGCAGTGATTCCACACACAAGTACTGTCGGGCCGTTCGTCAAACTCGTCTCGTCCAGCCATCATTCGAAGTCACTGTGCAGTGTACCAACTATCACAAACTCAGACAGGCGTGAGGGTCATGGTATTCAGGGGGGTCGCGTGCGTGTGACCACACCTCGACCCGCGTCAACGCGTTCTTGAAGCTCTACCGATCACCACAGATGAAGGTCAACATCAAACACTGGCACGGCGTCGCCTACTGGCGCTGGGACACGGGCAAAGACCGGGGCGACGGCGAGGACGAGGACGACGTGTGCGGCATCTGTCGCGTCCCGTACGAAGGCTGCTGCCCGAGCTGCAAAGTGCCCGGAGACGACTGTCCGCTCAGTTGCGTCTCTTCGATACATCTTGTCCGCGATGCCCGCCGCATCTGATCGAACAACGACGTCTCACAGTATGGGGCGAGTGCAGCCACGTCTTTCACATGCATTGCCTGCTCAAGTGGATCGGGACGCCGTCGTCGAAGCAGCAGTGTCCGATGGACAGGAGACCATGGGGTGCGCGGCCCTCTTTTGATCATCGTCGTATGTTTTTCTTACGAACTTACGCTCGTGTCACCCAGTCACCGCCGAAAGGAAAGTGGACGGGTCGGCGCCTGCGGTCGCGTCGCGTTCGTGAAACAGCCCGCAATCGCAGCGTTTCTCGCTGTGAGCGACATGAATATAAAAACCCAGCTTTCCGGATCGTCGACGAACGAATCAAGGTCAGGCCCGACGTTCAATGTCGTTTTCAACTGCAATCTCCTCCCCCCTTCTGCACGTCTCGTCGGAGAGTGATATGTACAGTAATATCAATACATTCGGATTACATCGAGCGGCGATGACCCATACCCACGAACCGTACACAACGGGAAAAAGCAAAGAAGAACGCGGGAGCACTAGGGAGGATAAGGGTGGTGAACCATAATAGAGTATATACTACCGGGTCCTTTTCCGCCGCCGCCGAGTGAGGGCGACGGCGTCACGAGTCCCGACGACGCGCGAGAGAGGGGTACAAGTACATTTTTGTGGGACACTGCATGGAAGATTGGGAACGGCCGGGTCCAGGACAAAAAAATCGTGATCGTGCGAGGGCGTGAAAAGACGGACGGACAGAGGCAGGCGGACGGGCCACGGGTCGGGTGGTATGCATATCTAGGGTATAGATATGAATCGATGGAGTCGGACCGGGTGGGTGTTGTAACAGTGTATTAGTCTTCGCATCTTGGGGGGGCATGATCTCTCTTTCTCGAACGAACGCTTTCTCTCTCTCTCTCTCTCTCTCTCTCTGTTTTTGCGATGCGGATGGCGCCCAGCCTTCTCATTGTTCGAAGCCTCCGGGGTTCGGGCCCTGCAGCGACGCCATCCAGATCCTCGTTTTGTACAGGCTGCGATATGAAGAATAGGGAAGGGGGAGAGCCCGTCGTTAGCTCTATCGCCACGCGTGAACCGCATCCAACATGTAGCTCTCTCACCGGAACAGCTCGCGCACGAGCTCGCGAAAATCTATCCTCTTCTCGGCCACAAAGTAGAACGTGAGCTTGCGGCGGTCCCTGTGCGGCCCGACCTTTCAGCTTTCCCTGCGAAATCAAGGAACGAGGAAACGATCAAGGCCACATACCACTGGTACTCGGCGTCGATGACCTCCATCGGCAGCTTCTTCTGCCGCACCTTCTGCTGGCACAGCTGGAGCGCCTTCACCTCGTCCTGCATCTTCGCCAGCAGCAACCTGCAAGTCGGCCCGTTCGTCCGTCAGCAAAAGAGAGAAAAAAAAAAAAGGTCCAGAAATGATGCTCCAAAGCTCGCCACTCACGCCGTATCCTGCGGACCCGCCTTACTGTATATCATCTTCGGCGCGATCTCCTTCCCTCCCCCTCCCCCCTGTCCACCAGCCTGCCCATCCCCGCTTCCTCCTCCTCCTCCTCCTCCTCCTCCTCCGATACCCCCACCGACCCCCATCCCGACCCCTCCTCCCCCCGCCGCCTGCGCCTTCTGATACTCCTCCACCTCCGCGAGCGTGATGGTGTCGTTGACGACCTTGCCCAGATCCTTCCCCCTGTCCGCCTCCACGATCACCAGATCGCCCACGCGCACGTCCAGGCTCAGGTTCGTGCAATAAAACAGGTCCGTCCGGCCCGCCTTGAACTCGACGATGTACAGCGGCCAGGACGCGGGCACGGACGAGAGCGGGACGCCGCGCCCGAGGCCGTCCAGGTGCGGCGCCGCCGCGTCCGACGCGCGCCGCGCGATCTGCGGCGAGCCGTACTGCTGCTGCTGCTGTTGCTGCTGTTGTTGCTGCTGCTGCTGATGGTGATGGAGCTGGCGCGAGCCGCCGGGCGAGAGCGGCATCCCGCCGGCGCCCTGCGAGTACGACGGGCGCGAGAGCGACGGCGGCAGACCGTCGTACGCCGTCCTGCGCGTATCGGGGCTGCGCTGGTGCCCGCGCACGAACGGCGAGTCGAGGAGGTACTCCTCCGCCGCCGCCTGGGGCGACCCGATCCCGATCCCGACGATCGCGCGGTTCGCGAACGGCAGCGGATGGTGGTACGGCGAGCTCGGGCTGCGTCCGAGCGGGGCGTACACGGGCAGCGACGCCGGCTGGCTCGACGGCGCCGGCTGGTCGTGCACGCTGAGCCCGCCGAGGTCGGCGGCGAGATCCTCGTCGGACAGCATGAGCCCGCCGCGCGCGAACCCGGCGCGAAACCCGGGCGGGCGCGCGGGCTCGTCCTGGTCCTGTCCTCCAAAGCCGACGACCGTGCCCCGCCGCGGCTGCACGACGCTCACGCTGTGCCGCCGGCTCGTCGTCCCGCTCCCCCTCCCCCTCCCCCTCCCCCTCCCCCTCCCCCTCCTATCCCCCCTATCCCCGCCGGATCGCCCGCGTCCGCCCAGAGCTCGCGGAACGCCGAGCCGTCGTCGAGCAGGATCTGGCCGACGTCGCGCACGAACGGCGAGATGTTCGAGATGTCCTCGGACACGTGGCGCGAGACGCCCGCGGCGGGGACGTAGCGTCTGCCGGGCGGGTGGAGGTCGTACCGGCCGGTCGACGTCGGGGGTCCGGGCGCGCCCAGAGGTGGGACGACGAGCCCGAGCCCGAGGGCGAGAGGGGGCTGCCGATCGGGGGCTGGCGCGGGCCGGCGGCGAGCGACTGGGAGCGGCTGCGGGTCGGGTCGATCGCCCACGTCCGGCCGCGGGAGGGCGAGGGCAGCGCGGGCAGGAAGCGCGCGTCGTACGCCTCCTCGTGCTCGTCGTAGGCCGTCGGGTCGCGGTCGCGGTCGGGCTCGAACTCGTCGTCCTCGAACGTGGACGCGAAGGCCATCTGCTGGGCTTGGGTGGAGGAGGAGGTGGCGGAGGAGGAGGAGGAGGCGAAGGAGAAGGAGGAGGAGCGCGTGGGGACGGACGAGGGCTGACCGCCGTGCGGGTTCAGGCCGGAAGAGGTGCGCGGCATCCACGGCGCGCGGCCGGGCGCGCCGGTGCCGGGGGAGAAGTAGGAGGAGGTGGCGCCGGTGCTAGCGCCGGTGGGCGAGAAGGAGGAGGAGGGCGAGGAGGAGAGCGGGGAGGTGCGCGGCGGCTGGCTCGCGGCGCGCGGGGTCCCGTCGGTCGAGCGCGGCGAGAGGAAGTGGTTGCGGCGGTCGGCGTCGTCGGAGACGTGCTGGTGGTGGTGGAGGGACGAGCTAGGGTTGCCGCCTAGGGGGTCCATCGTGAAGTAAGCCCTGAGAGCGTCCGCCCTGGGAGGCTAGGCGTGGACTCGGCTTCGGCACGAAGGTGATGGTGGGTGTCGGGCTCGGACCTTGGAGGGTCGTGTGATCCGCCGAACGCGAGAGGTGTCGTGGATTATGCGTGTCTAGGGAGGTATCTGTATGGCGGGCGCGGGCGTCAGAAGGCTGCGCGCGAAGGAGGGGACGGCACCAGCTGATCAGGGATCTGCCGACCGGACAGAATGGGGAAGAGGCAGAGGAAGGGAAGGCGTGAAACCTCAAGGGTGGTATACACGTAAGTTCATCACGGAAAGGCTAAACCAGCCATCGACGTTCCCCGGCGCCATGATCCGTACATCCCAGTGGGGTAGGACCACGATGGCGCGATGAAGGGAGAGAACGCGGGCAGATCCCTCGGGGAACGAAGTCCTGTTCTGCCTCCGGCCATCCCAGCATGGCGACAGCAAGCGATGGCATCCGGCAGAAATCACACAGCTCCGCGGTACCCAGAGACCATTCCAACAGAAAACTCCTCGCGCAGTCGCCAGCAACACCCCAAAGCCAACGAGAAAAACCTTGGGAGAAAAAAGAAACCTTCGGACTCACCGTATATGTTCTAGTGTCCCGGCCCCGTCCAAGAGATGTCCCGTAAAAAAAAAGGTGATGTGCGAGGGATTCGCCAAAGCCCTCCTGTATGACGGTGTTCTCTAGCGATTCTTCTAGTGCTTTGAACGTCGGAGACGGCGAGCACGACGAGCACGGTCTAGCAAGGACGGTCGAGCAAGGACGTGGAGAAAAGCAAAGGGACTCGGGCAAGGTCCGGGGACGGAGGAGGGGACACCTGATCCAGCGGCGCCGAGAAAACTCGCCCCGAGCCGCGTCGCCCGTGTGCACCGGGGAAGGGGAGACGGTCACGCGCCCCGTCCCTGATCCCATCGAGATTGGACCCCTGTGCGTACCATCCGCAGATCCAGCTAACAGACAACGCGAGATTGAGTAGGGGATACAACCAGGTCTGGATATCTACACGGATGAACCCGATCTCCTCTCTCCATAATCATGACGCAAACTGGGGTAAGATGCCTTTGAGTAAACAGCGTATTTGATTTGTCCGCTGCTTCTCGTGTCCACCTCGCGAAAACCAACTCTCGTATTGCATTCGCGCACGTCCTCGTACGTCTAACTGATCGGAAATCCCAACAGCGTAGAATAAACATCCGTATGGCGTCGTCGATTCACGTGTGGAGACCGCGTCGCGGGAGAAAGCGCCGTCCATGCGAAGAATGCAGCCCACGCCGGCGCCTGGAGAGAATGCAGCACAGAGCCCACGGGCCGGTGCACTACTGGGGAGGACGCCATCCGCGGAACCCAGCCGCCCACCGCGTCGCGTCCAACGACGCCTGTATCCTCATCGCGCCCGCCGATGTTCGGGAACTCCTTCACCGCCAGTTCCGCGCAACACTAGATCTCATCGCGCCCTACACATCGAACACGACGTCCACCGCCTTATACGCCGTATTCCCCGGCCAGACCCCGACCGGCACCTCGCACTCGACCGTCTCCACCCTCACCTCCTCCCACCCCTCCTCCCCCTCCCCCAAATCCACCCCCGCCTCCTTCTCGTCCCTCCCCTCCGCCGGATACGCGTCCTCGATCTCCTCGTCCCCGTCATGATACCCCACCTCGTCCGACACCCCGAGCCAACTCGCCGCCCACGCGCCCCACGACCTCACCGCTCCCGCCCCCGCCCCTGCCCCCTCCTGCGTCTTCCCCGGACTACTCGACGGCATCGGCGGCGGCGGCGGCGGCGGCGGCGGCGGCGGCCTCTTCTGCATCGGCGCCATCCCCTCCGTCGCCTTCCACGACGAACCCCACTCCCCTCCCTCCCCATCCGCCCTCAACCCCTTCACCTTCGCCCCCTCCTCCGCCACCGCCACCAACAAATACAACCTCACCCTCCACTCCAACCCTCCCTTCCCTTTGCCCTTCCCCTCTCCTGCCCCTCCCCCTCCTGCCCCTCCCTCTCCTCCTCCTCCCGCAATCTCCCCCACCTCGACCCCAAACGCCGGCGCCGCATCGGACGGGATATCCAACGCGAACGTCGTCCTCAGCGCCGCCTTCACGAACGACGCGTGATGCTCCGCGTGCACCCGCCTCGCGTGCTTCGCGCTCGTCGCCACCGGGCCCGCGATCTCGCCCGGCAACGACTCGTGCGCCTCCAACGTCGCCGAGAGCTAAAAATAAAAATAAAAAACCAAACCAACCACCATCCACGCCATCTCAGCTCACGCCCAGCAAAAAAAAATGAAAATGAAATAAAAAAATGAGGGAAACAAGGAGGAAAGGAAAGGGAAATAAGGAACGAGGAAAAGAAAGGGAAATAAGGAACGAGGAAAGAAGGAGGGATCGAATCGCTTACCTTCAACACCCTCGCCCGCCCCCCACGTCGATTCAGCTCCACGACGCCCAACACCGTCTCGCCCAGCCGATACGCCGACTTTGGAAACGTGAGCACCGCGACCTTCACCCCGTCCTTGTTCACGTCGTACGACACTGAAATACCAAAAAAAACACAAAACACGGGGGATCGACCTCCATCATCAGCCCCTCCCCTCCATCGTTCACATCAAGAAGGACCGGGGGGAAAAAAAACGCACCCTTACGCGGGTTGCGCGTCAATATCTCGACCGCCTCCCGACAACCCGTCAACGCGCCCTCGTCCTCATGGTCCCGTTCGACCAGCAACCCCGCCGCGGACCCGACCCCGACCCCGACCCCGACCCCGACCCCGAGACCGCGCGCGTACTCGCGCACCGCGCCGAGCGATTCCCGTTCTCGGTCGTCAAGGGGGTATCCAAAACCTTTAAGATACGCCCCGGCGATGAGATCAACAACAACAACAATGATGAATTCAAGAGAAAGAAACATACCGGGCAAGGACGTCGTGGCAGAACCGGAGGACGAGGCGGCCAAGGCGCCCTCCGTCACCGTCGGCGCTGTCGGGCCCGCTTTCCGCTTCGCGACGGGCCACAGCAAGTCGTACGGCCTCGGCGCGCGATTCACTACGACCGTAAAATAAAAAATAAAAATAAAATCAATCAAGAGTCACACGCGCGCGCCGGCCATTCGCCAAGAGAGAAGAAGAAGAAGAAGAAAAGTGTCTCTCTCTCTAAAAAAAAAAAAAAAACATACCGGAGATATGGTTGTACACCCTGATCGGGACCTTCATCACCCGACTGCTCGACGCGCTGCTGCTTCCCGATCCCGCGCCGGCGCGACACGTCCCGACGACGAGCTGGTACGAGAACTGGAGCGCGCGGCCGCGGAACGTCGGCGGCAGGTTATCCGGGAGCACGAGCGAGTACGTATCTATATATAAAAAATCAAAAAAATCAATATTGAGATCGCGTCGCGGGGGTAACACGGACTCAGAAAGAGTACGAGAGAGAGAGAGAGAAATAAAGAAAGAGATACGCACAGGTCCTCGACTCGCCCGGCGAGAGCGCCAGATCGACCGCGAGCGGGGCAGGCTGAACCTCGAGCGTCGGCAGCGGCTCGTCCGGATCGACCTCTTCCTCTCTATCCCCCGCCGCGCCGTTCACCGCGATCCCGAGGCCCAGCCCCCCGTGTCCGTTAGCAGCTGCCACCGACGACGCCGCCCTGCGGTGCCCGCCGGGCGACGACGACGACGATCCGGGGGAAAGCAGCGCCGCGGGCGACAGGAGACCGAGCAGGCTCCCGGATCTGGCGTGCCTCTTCGTCGTCGTAGGCGGCGCGCCCAGGCGCGGCGTGGTGACGGCGATGTCCATGCTGCCCCCGCCGAGCGCGCGGCGTTTGAGGAGCGCGGCGCGGAGGCGGGATAGGGCGGGCGAGGAGGAGGAGGAGGAGGAGGGAGGGGGGGGCGGAGGACGCGAGGACGAGGGTGCCGGTGAGCTGGGCGTAGGCGTACAGGATGAGCTCGGTGTTGGGCGCGGTGGAAAACGAGGCGGAGGAGGAGAAGGCGGTGCGTGGGGCCGGGGGTATGTTCAATGAGGAGGAAGAGGAGGAGGAGGAGGAGGAGGAGGGCGTGGAAGGAAGGCCGAGGCCGAGGTGCGCGGGCCGTCGGGGCGGGTAGCGGTGCGCGGGCGGCGGGGATGGCGAAGAGGTCGAGATCGAGGGCGTGGGCGGGATGGGGACCGGAGGCGGAGACGGCGCGCTGGTGCTTTCGGAGATGGGCGCGAGCGAGAGCGTGAAGGAGGTGCTGGGCGTGGGCGGGACCGAGCCCGCGTCCGAGGCGCTGGAAGAGGACGCGGTGAGGATGACCGAGTCTTTGCGCGCGTGCGGGTGGCCCGGGCGCGCAGGGAAGGCGGCGGTGCGCGCGAGCGGGGAGGAGATCTTGGGCGAGTGCGGGCCTGCGTTGCGGCGGGGGGTCAGCGCCGCGCACGATGCCGTCAGGATATGGAGGACAACTCACTGCGGACGTCCTCGGGCGTGTTGGGCGTTACGGGCGACGCGGGGCGCGCAAATTCATGCGGGGCGGTGACGGACACCGAGAGCGCCTTGCCGCCCATCTTATGTCTCCTCTGCTCCCCATCGTGCTCCGCCCCGACCTCCTTCTTCCTCTCGGGGCCAACGAGCCCCTTCCGCGCGTACGTCCTCCCTGCTCCTGCAATCTTCGTCTGCGTCGGTGTCGCAGACGCCCTGGGCGTACCCGGGCTGGTTGGCGGGCGCGCGAGCGGCGCAGAGCTGATGGAGTGCGCGCCGCGTCGGTGGTGCCCGTGCGAGGCCGAGCGCGCGACGGAGGGCGCGGGCGCGGTGGGCGAGCGCGTGTTGGTGAAGGTGATGGTAACCGCGAAGGGCTCGCCGGCGAAGTAGGACGACTGCGAGGGCGTGACGGAGACCCGGATGCCGGTGTCGGTCGCCTCGGTCTCGGGCGTCGCGTTCATGGTTGTTTTTCTTTGTGGTGACGGACTCTATTGGGGATCTAGATGCCGTTGTAATGTGTGTTTAGGTATAGCCGAGGTGTATCGAAGACTCGAGTATGATACGTCGGGGGGTATAGATGCGTCGTGTTGTTCTGCGGAAGGTGGGCAGAGAGTCGGGGTGGGCGATGTCGGCAAGGTCGGTACGGGTTATAGCTCGCGTTTGCGGCGTTCCGGACCAGGGTCGGGTCGAACGAGTCCGGCTTTCTTGCGTCGACGAGCAGCCGATCCGGTCGAAAGCTCACAGAGTGGGCACCGCGCCTACGTGGCGGGCGGGAAGGACGGAGCGAGGTTCGGGTCGGAGGGGCCGTCACACACGTCCCAATCGCGTCGTCCGCCTGCTTCGGCTCTTTGCACAGGACGACGACGACGACGAGCTGCTCACTCTCTTTTGCTTAAACATACGCGCAAGCTGGTACCGACCTGCTTCGCGCTTGGCTTGGCTACCTTCGATACGTCTATGCGCCCAGTTCATGAGGCTCATGCGTGGCTGGGAACACGGCGCCGGTTCATCGCGCTGGCTCTCTCGGTACGGCATCCCTCGGGGCCGACACCCACACCTCCACTCGGATTCCCAAGAGCCGCGATCCGTGCCACACATACGAGCGCGTCTGGGCACGCCTAGCACGGCCTCACCGTCTACATGCTCTCTGAAAATCTCCGTCTCGCGATGCTTGGTCGAAAGTTCGCGTAAACCACACACACTCGTTCCACAGCGACGGCGGCGCGACCCCCGTCGCCCAGCTCTCGAGGCGGCGGCGGCCATTCTATCGTGGCGAGCTTGAATCAAATGAGGTCGTGGCTTTCATGCGAAACGCGATAGGCGCGGAAAGGGCAGTCAGAACGGTCGACGAAGTGGAGCGGGGCCATCCGGGCATACTTGAATTCTTTGCTTCCGTGCTCTCGTAGCCGATAGCGTGCAGGACCAGACTGCGTGAATGGGTTTCGCCTGCGGTTTTTGATCGTGACTAGGGCGAATGATATTCGATCTACGCTATGTCGCGACCAGCTACTACTGCCCATGCATGCAGAAGCCCCGACGCCAACGGCCACGTTCATCTGCCAGAGCATGTGTAAATCACAGATCGACTCTGGTTCTTGTCGGCTTTGATTGTCGAGTGTGATAGCTGTCCCGTCGGAACTACATGCACGGCTACCTGCACTGTTTGAGGTTGTCAACGCGAGTGGATGAAATGGCTATCACGTTTTGCGTGCTGTTTCTTCCATGCAGGCGGACAAATACGGCTCTATACGAGGTGGACTACGTCAACGCGCCGACTCGTCAACCAACACTAGATCGAACTTCTCTGAGCAGAATCGGATTACAAGTGCCATACAATGAATAGAACGAGATCGGTCGGCCACCTACGCCGTCGATGTCAATCCGTCTGTGGGGTTCTGTACGTCCGCTGCGCCCGCTTCATCGACATCATCCACCTGTACGTCCCAAATCTTCACCGTCGTATCCTTGCCGCCCGAAACAAGCCGCTTGCCATCAGGAGAGAATCCGACGGAGTAGACGAAACCTCCGTGCTCGCCCAACGTCTCCATAACGCTCTCTCCCGTATGCGCATCCCACAACCGGATGGTGGTGTCGTAAGAGCTAGACGCGATGTACTTGCCGTCCGGCGAGAACGCCACCGACGGGACCATGTCGGTATGCTGCATTATCCTCCACTCCATAGTCCTCGTCTTAGCGTCCCAGATCGTGACCGATCCGTAGGTGGAACCTGACACGATGCGCGTGCCGTCAGGCGAGTATGCGATGGAGCAGATCGGGTCGTCGTAGCCGTCGTCGCACGGTGTCGATCTACATTGGATAGCACTTCTTTCAGGACACGCTCGCGGTACTGCTTAGCGCTTGGCGGCAGCGAAGAAAGGGTGCTCAAAACGAGAGCAAGGTCGGTCACGTTCATCCGCATCTGCGTATTCGTTCCGTAGCCGTCGATCAGGGTGTCGAGAGCTGCAAGAAGGCCGGTCGGGTCCAACTCGGACACATATCGCATCGCCTGTTTCCCCGTATCTAGCCTTCTATGTCAGCACAAGAGCAGGAGCGGCCAAGGAAGAGGTTCGCTGACCTGAAGCCATCAGTGGATCAAGTATATCACGTTCCGCATCAGGAAGTCCTCCGCTCGTGAGCTTGGTAATGACTGCCTTGGCCTTCACACCGAAGAATTGGGATATCTCGTACATAAACGATTCGACTCCTGGCCGAGTAGCGTCAACGTCTGGCAATGCCTCGATGAAGGCGCTATCCAGAAAAACCTCCTGATCGGGCTTGGCGGAGAGAACGCTGCACGCGACAATGGCGCTTATGAGATCTGTGGTGCGCGCTATGCGCACATCACGCTCGATGGATCGATCAGCCCGTAACACCTTCAGAGTCTCGTATAGTCGCGGTCCATTGGCGAGCTTCGAGATGGTCGTGAAACCATACCCTATTCCGGTATAAGTCATATCAGAACCGTTATCGTATATCAAGAGCTGGAGGGCGCACCGGGTGTCAGTAATATGTTGAAAATGCTCCGCTCGGTGCCGGAAAGTCCACGAATGATAAGAGCGTCCAATATCCTGGCTACTTTGCCGTAAAACATATCTGATAGTTTCTTCGATGCCGGTGCGATTTTCAATTTAACCCAGGAAGCGCTGAGATCCCGTCAAAGCCAGGCTTCGTCGCACAGAACTTCCCCAGCCGTCTGCATCCAAGTATGAGACATGTCGTCGTCGTCTGGGAACGCGGAGAGAGCGAAAAGGACGTTGATGATTTGCGGCAAGCGTATCCGTGGGTCTACTTCGATTTCTTGTTTAATTGCAGTCAAGGCCTTCAAGAAGGCGGAGGAATCCGCATTAGCTGTGGTAAGCTCCTTTTCACTATCTGGAGGGCGGTTGAAATCAATTGAAATTCGATATCAAAGTGCGACCCACCTGATGATAACCATGTGATGAGAACCCCGCGATCGCTAGACGAAAGCTGACCCTTCAAGACATCCTGAACAACCTTAGGGGCCGATATATAGTGGTCATTCTCGATCCTCTCCTTGTCGTCGGCTATGGTTTCCCAAGTCAACAGGGGTGACATCGACGCCATAACCAACGTGGTGTGATTAAACAGTTGACTTCGCTGAATAACACGGATATGACGAGTACGAGTACATAACGCAAGCATTTTCGCGACCACGCGACAGATCGTCGAGCGTTGACAGCATACACCTGAAAAAAGAGGAGAGGGTCTGAGGAAAGCTTGTGCACTCATAAGCGTGCGAACTTGCCTTCTAAGTCGCCTACGAAGGTTTGCGCTCTGTAAGATAGCCTACAGGAACCCACCACTGCTCCCCGTCCCAAAGCGATCTTTCAGTCCCGCAGAATCCTTGATAATGCGACTGCGCGTCTTGTCGTCCATCAGTCGACCGCCCATGCCCAGATCGCGATCGCGGTCCCAGATGCCCTTGAACTCCTCCTCCTTCGTCGTGTTTTCGCGCTTGGCGTGCTTCGCGAGGAGGGTGTCGCCCCGGCTAGTACGCTGAAGTGAACGAACGACGTCAGAGCGGGCTTCCGCCCAGAGACAAGACGACGAGGCGTACGGTATACTCTTCGACGCCCCTCCGGATCTCCGCGTCCCGTCTCGCCTTCTTGGCGGCATTGACCGCGTCCTCGTCGTTCGTCGACGCGTTCTCGACCCGCCGCCGTTTTCCGGACACTTCGTCGGCGAGCCGCTGCTGACGCTCGGCGGGCGTCTCCGTCCAAAGCGAGTTGTCCGTGTCTCTCGTGCCCGATGTTTTGGTAGACGTGTTGAACTTGCGAGGTCGGCTGAGTTTTGTGGGGTCGAGAGCTGCGGACATCATGAAATTCGTGAGACGGGCGAGTCAAGTACGTCGAGAGGGGCTACTCACTGGCAAGGAGGCCTGAAGACGAAGGCGGCTTGAGCATCCACTCGTCACGTTCCAGTTTCTTGGGCTTTGCAGCTTCCTAGATGAGAAACGTACTCGATCAGCTCACGTCGTGCACACCACAGTAAGATCCCGACTTACCTCCGCCGCCTTCCTCATCCGCTCCTCCCTTTCCATGAACTCCGTCACCGCATCCTTCTTTTCTGCGCCATAGCCCGCAGGAAGAGGTCGGGGGCCGAAATCGTCATCTTCGTCATCGTCCTCGTCGCCGTACCCAGGCGCGCTATGCATGGGCTGGCCGAAACCAGGTGGCATGGCAGGTCCCACCAGTCGTTTCGATGCAGTACTCGAACCTCCAGCACCACCTCTCGATACAGCAAGATCCGGCGGTAACATCGGCACGTAGTCATCCTCGTCGTCGTCCTCGTCGTCCGGCGGAGGTTTCACGGTAGCAGGAGTCGGCCGTGGGGCATCGTCCTTTTCTCGAGATAGCACTGTACCAGTACGAGGGCGTTCTGGTCCTTCAGCATCTGATCTAGAAAGACTTTCAGACCGGGTGGCACCTGCTGCGAGGATGTGAGCTGGGATCTCCGGGCCAATGGACGACATGTTGCAGGTTGCGCCGCGCGGGCGCTTACCGCCGGGCTGCTGGGCGCTTGAGTGGCGCTTATTGTGTTAAACCTTGTTCACGGTGTCGGCCCGACGATGCCCGATGCAGGGGCCGGACTTCGCAGGGCTGGAGCTCGACGACGTCGACCGTAAACCCCCTGAGCAATGGCGCAACGGCCTTCAATGCTACGGCCGTCTGTAACTTGGCCAGTTCATCATCCTCCGCCAAGTACCTAAGAAAAGCTCGGCAACGCATCTTGGCTCGGCCATAGACCGGTGAAGACGAAATCATGTTCCCCGGTTCGATACGGAGCTGAACTGCCGAACAGTTTATAGGGACTTCGGTCAAAGAACTTTGGACTACACCCACTTGACCGCCTTCACGATTTCCCTCCTCAAATCCTGTCAAATCCCGCGAGGCCATGTCGCAGCCAGTTCAGATGCGATCCGCGACGACGTCCGCGACGCCCACCATCGCGGAGCGCCCTCGACCATGGTACCGAAAACTCCTCGCGGCCGCGCTCTGGTTCGCCATGGACCAATGGTTCCTGATCATGGTCGGCATCCTCATCATTATCGCGTCCCAGGTTCAAGTCCCCGCTGCGCATCAGTCCATCAAGAGCGAGGTCATCAGCTACCTCTGCGTCGCGATCATCTTCCTCATCACCGGCCTGACGCTGCCCACCAAGATCCTCATCGCGAGCGCGTCTAGGATATGGTTGCACCTTTTCGTGCAGTCCTTCTGCTTTCTGTTGGACTCGGCGAGCGTGTTTGCGGTGGTGTCGATCATAGGGACGAACCACCATTTCATGGACGGCGGGTTGATGGTCGGCCTCATTTTTATGGGATGCATTCCTACTACGATATCATCGAACGTCGGTACGTCGTATACGCCCTGGATTACTCAGCGCGATCTGATGGAATACACCTAGTCATGACCCGCGCCGCGCACGGAAACGACGCCATCACCGTCGTCGAATCTACTCTCGGAAACGTCCTCGCACCCTTTCTTACCCCGCTTCTCATCAAGATGTACCTCGCGTGCGACGCATGGTGGACCCACGCCGTTCCGCCCTCGGCAAGCGACCTCTCCGACCTCTACCGGCGCGTCTTCAAGCAGCTCGGCCTAAGCATGCTCGTCCCCCTCTTCGTCGGGCAGCTCGTTCAAAACGCCTTCCCCGCACCCGTCAAGAAAATCATGACCGGGTACAAAGTGTCCAAGCTCTCGAGCTTCTGTCTGCTCGTCATCATCTGGTCCACGTATGACAAGGGGTTCGAGACCGGCACCTTCACCTCCGTCCCGGGGTCGAACATGATCCTCGTCGTCTTCGTCTCCGTCGGCTTCTACCTCCTTTGGCTGGCCCTCTCCGTCGTCCTATCCAGGCTGCTCCGATTCAGCAAGCGCGACACGATCGCGGTCGCCTACTGTGCCCCGGCGAAGACGCCGGCGATGGGTGTCCCCCTCGCGAACGCGATGTTCGCCCACCTCGACGGCGTCACCGCGTCCAAACTCCAGATCCCCCTCGTCATCTTCCAGGGACTGCAGATCGCGGGTGGCAGTATAATGACCATTCCGTTCCGGAGGTGGGTCAGAGACGAGGAGGAGCAGGCTAAGTTGCAAGCCGCCGCCGACCGCACCAGCGAGACCACGGGCAACGATCAGGACGCTCCTGTTGGCGACATCGAAAAGCGGGGTGAAACACTGTCAGACGCAAAGCAATGATGATCTTCCTGCATGCCGTAACGTTCTCCTTGGATCGCATTTAGAGAACCTTGTGAGTCTGCATTGTTCGATCACCCTGTTCACTCGCTCACTTCATCTACAGAATCTACGCTAATCTGTTATGCTCACGTCAACACTCTAACGCATGCTTATCGATTCGTCACCTGTGTACAGTCTCATCTGAAAAATGCAGCTCCTTCAGCATGTGAACATGGGGACCGAGCGTCCTGCTTCTAACCGCTCCGGCATTGGCGGAGTCCGGTATTCTCGATAGCCTTTGTGGCGCTCCGGCGCATCCGGCAGATGCCGCTGCTGCGCTCTACCGTCGGGAGCGCCTTGCTGACTTGTGTCTCCCTTTCCCGCGATCGTTCTTACTGCGAGAAGCTTGGCATTGGCTGAGACTGCACGTTGAAGTCGACTGCCCACAGTGAGGCGAGAGCGATTGTCGACGAGGTTGGAGTAAACCAACTGAACCCTCGTGTCGGTCGGCCAAGGCATCGGATCTCGATTGCGACAGGTTTTGAACACCCTGGTACAACTTCGTCATGAGAGAATCCGTGGCGTTAGAGTGGTCTCATCCAATCGTACGTCTTGGCTCTCTTTTCAAGCTCAGTCAACGTTGCTCTCGCGAGTCTTTCATCTAGACTGCTTTCCGTTATGCTTTACCCACAGCGACACACGTGACGGCATTCCGTTCTTCTCCTTTGGAAGGTAGTCAACTCTCTGATTCGCACCGTTCATAGCCCCTTGACGATGAACGCTTTTCCCGAAAAGCGGGGTGGAGCGGAAACATGGCCTCTTGCCGCCACGCTTGACGTCGGCGTGGCTCACTCCATTGCCCCCTCTCAATGTCGGAAGGCGACTGCGCATAGTTGGGGATGCGAATATTCGCCATTCTCCTTCGCGCAGTGGTGCGCACGGCGCTCCGTTGAGTGGAACACGAGCCATAGAAACACGATGCCAGCGCCTTGCCAAGGCTGATCTGGTATTGTCATGCATATTTCCGGTCGTGCAGAGCAGCGCCAGGGTGCATATCGATTCGGCACCTCTCATACGTTCTGCGAAAATCAAGTTCGCATCATCCTATGGTGTCCGTTATAAGCAAACCTCGATGTTCCAGGTCATGACTTTAGGAAATCCCTCACTTTCGATAAATAGTGGGTGTCCGTACCTGATACGCTCTTTGATGTTATCTCATACGTCGCAACCGCGTTGTCCAGAACAGGATGAGCGAGGTCAAAAATCGAAGTTCAGGCACTACCTCCATGAGGACGTCGACAGAGTCGTCCCCATCCCCAACCACATCGTGCAGGAGCGACCACTCTGATTTCGACGCGCCCTCGCCGGCATGATATGGCTCTTGATGGACCAGTGGTTCCTGATCATGGTCGGCGTGCTAGTTCTGCTCGCGTCCCAGATTCAAGTCCCAGAATCGCACCAAGCATCGAAGAGCGACGTTGTCAACTTCCTTTGCGTCGGGATCATCGTTGCGATCACGGGTCTTACGCTGCCCACACAGGTGCTAATCAAGAGCGCCTCGCGGATATGGCTACATCTATTCGTGCAGGTTTTCTCGTTCCTCCTTGATTAGGCGACCGTATTTGGCGTCGTCGCGTTGCTGGGAACGAACCACCATTTTATGGATGGAGGCCTGATGGTCGGGCTCGTTTCTATGGGTTGCATCTCAACGTTGGTGCGTCATCTCGAGCCACCGGCCCTCTCGCCCAGATCGCTGACGTCCTATGTAAAGTGATGACCCGAATTGCACATGGAAACGACGCCGTGACGGTCGTCGAGTCCACTCTGGGCAAAATCCTCGCGCCCTTCCTCACTCCCCTGCTTATGAGCATGTATCTTGCTTGCGACGCCTGGTGGACGCACTCCGTCCCGACCTCCTCGAGTGACTTCGGCCCGCTTTATCGACGCGTCTTCAAGCAGCTCGGGCTCAGCATGCTGCTGCCCCCTTTCGTCGGTCAGCTCGTCCAGAACATCTCCCCTTCGTACATCAAGACGATCATGACGAAATACAAGGTGGCGAAGTTATCAAGCTTCAGCCTGCTGGTCATCATCTGGTCGACATATGACAAGGGGTTTTCTTCGGGCGCCTTTACGTCCGTCCCCGGGGCGAACATGGTCCTTGTCGTCTTCCTTTCCATATGCACTATGGCTCGCCACCAGCGTCGTCGCATCCAGAGTCGCAGGACTGAGCAAGCGGTATACGATCGCGGCCGGGAGTGTGGCGACGATACCGTTCAGGAGGTGGGTAAGAGAGGAAGAGGAACGACTCGGAGGGGGTCCCAAATCAGTCAGTTGTATCTCCAGGGAGTTGTCCGACCCCATGAGGCTCGCGGACGGGTGGGATTCGGAATAAAGGGTGTGGACCATGAGGCAGGTGGATGCCGAGACTGGGATGCGTGATGCAGAAAACTGAAGGCTAGCAGGGATATGCAGTCGGGTCAGATAGCATAGCTCAACAGTAGCTGCATCGTGTTCTCCTTATCTATCGATATAAAGCATGGGAAGACTGACTCCAAAATATACTTATTACTGACGCTGCAGCGGTGAGAGTTGCCGTGGGACGGAGGAGTAGGAGGCATCCAATAAGGGATCATCTGTACGATGCTCGCGTTTTCAAGAAGAAATGACGGGATGGGTAGCTTGAGGCCGGAGCAGTTCGATATGCTGCCACGCTGATCAATAATCTCTCGTGCATCTATATACACGACGCCGACACATTTATTCGATACAGATTAACATTACTACGACCAGTACATTGCGGTGGTCAGACACACAACTTCGACGGCTTCCTATATATGTCATCTTCATTGTTATGCGACTCCTTTTGGTCTCCAGTCAGAATACTGAGAGAGATGCCGTAAAGCCAACAAACCAGACTCACAGATTCAACCGTTTACGCCCACAGGACGCCCATTACTGAACGCCGATTCCACCATGTATCGCAGGAACGTGCTATCGCCTGTCGCGCACTTGGTGAGCTCTCTCGGCGCAGCGCCGGGCGTATCAACCCTCCACACGCGCGTGTCCTCGCCGAGGACAAGCACGACGAGAAAGCCATTGAGCATCGTTGGGTCGGCCAGGTTCCCAGCGTAGTCCCCTGTGTTCAGAGATCCGCCACCCGCATCGCTTGCCCGTCGCTTCACGTCGAACAGCGCGACAGGCCGACCATGAAGTCCACCGTCCACGGGCTCGAAGCCGTGTTGCATCGCCCACGCGCCTTCGACGCGTGTGACAAGGTAGTCCGGGCGTGCCGCGCCGTGCTGGACAGGCCCGCGCGTGGCGGATTGCGGCGGCTCGATCATGTAGGAGAAGGAAAGGGTGTAGATGGACGAAAGGATGGCCCCCAGTGCGCCGCCGAGCGAGGAAACGTCGCGCTCGGGTTGAACTGCTTCGGCTCGGAGGCGGCGGAGAGCCCAGTCGAGCTCGCGTTCGACGTTGGCGACCGCGGCAGTGATCGAGGCCGGATCAATGTGGTTAGTTGTGGCCATCGCGAAGAGGAGTAAGAGATGGTCTGCGGCGCTGCATCGATGGAGCTACTGATGTATAGACCAAATAAAGCCACGAAGAACAATGGTGCGCCTTAGCTTGGCTCAAGCGCTGAACATCGTGACCATATTTCAACACGTCGCGTCACAGGCGTCACACTCCTAAAGCAACACAGCAAGTCTACTTCAGCAGAAGCAAATAATATGACATTGCACATTGCAACAATACGCTTGCAGACGTTCGCCCCTTCCATTCCTTGAGAACGGCACCCGACGTGGTCCCATCTCAAGCCGTGATGGTTATCGTCTCGCCGCCGCAAGTGAAGGTGCACGTAGAGCTGGATGGGCAGCTTGTGAGGATGTTCAGCCCTATGCACAGTATACGCAAACCCGCTCTTAACACTCACTTAGGCAGCTCACAGATCGGGGGAGTAGGAGTGGCCCTGGGGTAGACGGTACTGGTGATGCAGGTAGCCGTGCATGTCTCACCGACCGTGCACCTGGTGTACAAGGTCACGTTTGGAAAAAGAGGACGATTGAATCATGTCTTACAGAGGCTCGTGACAGATGAGCGTGGTGGTGGGCACCGGGGCCTCCGTAATGGCGGGGGTAGCCAAAGCCCTGAACCGTCCATTAGCACACTTACGAGAAAACGTATAGAGCTCACCCACCCAACGCAGAGAGCAGCAAGGACGACGAAGTTGGTGAGCTTGCACATGTTGCGAATCAAATGTGTAGAGCCGTGATGTTGTCTTTCTACGATACCTTGCACGTCTTATATAGTCCAGTGTTGCGTAGTGAACGGACTAGTCTCTTCCATTCCAGGTCGGCCGTGCCACGGCTGGTGCCCCAAGGCACTAAACTGGTACCCGTATCTACCCTGATTACGTTCGTACGCGGGATCGCGGCGGCAATTAGGAGAAACTGTGTATTCGACCATCATATTCATGATGGATTTAGTCCTCCCGCAGTACAGTCAGCCTTCGGAGTCGCCGTCCTGCAGTCCGAAGCGTCATCTCCCGTAGTTGAAGGAGCCGCACACTCAATCCAGACGGTTACATACCCAGGACCCTATCCCATGCAAGAATGTCTGGTGGGGTGTAGGAGTAGACCAACACGGTGGCAGCACCGACTTCTGTCGTTTGGAAGTGAGTGAACGTGCGCGGAATCCGCCTGGGTCTCAGCTGGTTCTGGGTTAGACACGCAGATATGCAAGCAGCGCCGAATCAGGGCAATCATTCCAGAGAGTGTTTGCCCTCTTGTTGCCGAGCATCAAAGCACAAGGAAAATCGGTGGAAGAGCCCGAATAGGGCACACTCACGGACTGCTACGTCAGTCCGAGTGCCTCGGGGTACGCTCCATAACGACTAAAGGGTATAACGCCGACCAGGCGGTAGCCCAAGGGAACCTAGTGCACAGTAAGCCTTGCGTCCGGCGCGCAGCCCCATGCCATCCTTGCCGCTTTTCCGATGAAGAGTGACGTACATCCGGGCAAGTGATCCCGTTGATAGTTTTTACCTTCGAGTACGGGGAAGATCGCAGTCTGGGGCTGTGGTGGCAGTTTTGAGATACACTCCGTAGTCCGCGGTTACAGACAAGCGCCAAATGCGGACGATAGTAACGCCCAAGCCGTGGAGGCATCCAGTTATGGAATGTGCAGCGATGTAAACCGGGGCGGCTAAGTCTTTTAGGAAGCGACGGTGATCTGGTGAACGTCCGTTAGGCCGGCGCGTTGGACGCAGTGGACACGAGCAAAGCGAAAGAGGTGACCAAAGGCCTGAGAGAAAGTCACTGAATGGCTCATCCGATGCTGTGACTATGTTACGCCGTGACTTGCACGACCCAGATGTTCAACTCCCAACGTTCAAGAGAAGGCATAAGCCGAGTTCAGTTTGCAGCAACGGCGATGCCATTCCATGTCATATATATACGAAGCGGTCACAAGGGCGAATATTTTCAAAAGGCGAAGATCTCTTGACAGGCCCACAAGATATGTGTATCACTCTCAATCTGAACCCGTTTTGATTTCAAGCATTACGGACTAACTGTTTCCACGATGCAAACCAACGGGCATGGTCCGCCTCGTGTACACCTGTTCCTGGCTCGTGAGCATTCATACTTCACATTGCCCGCATCTTGTAATCCACTCACGCCGGGCAAATAACGGTGGTTGTCGGCGCGCGCTTGGAAGACGGCGACGTCGTAATGATTGGTCCTCCGGGATTGTACGGCAGAGGTGTGTCAGGTGCCGGAGCAGCGAGAACGCTATGAAGAGCATTCTATCAGAGACGCGGTTTCATTGCTGAAGAAAGATCGCGGCTTACCTCCCGAGAGCTGCGGTAAGGAGGACAAAGCTGGCGAGTTTGAACATCTCTGGGCCCCTCAAAGGTAGAAAGGATGGAGCGGTGAGTTGTTATCGCGCTCACTTATGTACGCCGCCTTGTACTGCGTCCCACGACTGAAACATACCAGCACGCGGGACTCGCTCCGTGAAGAATGCTCCTGCACTGATCGCAGCAGTGCGCTTGCGACTACGAGTATGCTAGCGCGCTCCGGTGAATGGAAACATAGAGGTTACCGCCGCCGATGAAGGCGGACCGCTATAAGCGGTGCTCTAGCCCGAGCGGTCGCAAGCGCCGGTATACGCGCCATAGGTTAGCGGTGGCGGCCCTCTAGGCACCGTAACAGCGGTAAACGGCGTCTCCACAGCTAATCGGACTACATTCCAGGAGCAAGATACAGCGAGACGGTCAGAAAAGTTCGGTACTGCCATGTTCGTGGTCCCGTTTTCATCCCAAATTCCAGAGAATACGGCATGTAGACGAGAAATTCCCGTGTGCAGAATGAGTAGAAATCGCAGTAGAATATAGCACGCTCTTGAAGCCAAGGATGCGGGAGAGCACAGGATTGATCCCCCGAAAGCACGATGCTCCTCGTCATCGAGGTGCTGTTTTTCAATGCTGAGCAACATGTTCAACCATTTCCGGCGTGAGATCGCGGCCCATTGTGTACCTACCCTCGAGCTGATACGGCTTCTGATCGAGCCTCCCGGTAGAGAACGTCGAGGTAGATGGTGTCGATATCAGGTCTTCGAGATCGCGGAACATGAGTCTAGGAAGCGGAAGAGGTCAGCGTAAGGACGGACCTGCATAAAAGGTGTGAACCCAATAGGGGATTGACATAGCGAGGTGGTGATGACATACTTCAGAGGACACCGGCATGGAGACCAAGGAGAAGAGTTTTAGCTTCGCGTTCTACTCCTGGTCTGGAGGCGGGAGTCATCGCTGTTCCTGGATCCGGCCGTTCCCAACCCGTTCCATGCAAGCGTCTCCCCAAAATGTACTCGTACCCTTCTCGCGCGTCGCTGGGACTCGTTACGCCGTCACCCTCACTCGGCGGCGGAAAAGGACCCGGTATTATATGTTCCATCATGGTTCACCCCTATCCTCCTCCCTCCCGCGTTCTTCTTTGCTTTTCCGTTGTGTACGGTCGTGGGTATGGGGCATCGCCGCTCGATGTAATCCGAATGTATTGATATTACTGTACATATCACTCTTCGATGAGAAGTGCAGAAGGGAGGAGATTGGAGTTGAAAACGACATTGAACGACGGGCCTGACCTTGATTCGTTCGTTGACGATCCTGGGGCGGAAAGATGGGGTTTCATATCATTCTCGATCACAGCGGAATGCTGCGATTCCGGGGCTTTTTCACGAACGCGACGCGACCGCAGGCACCGACCCGTCCACTTTCGTTTCGGCGGTGACTGGTTGACACGAGCGTAAGTTCGTAAGAAAAACATACGACGATGACCAAAAGAGGGCCGCGCACCCCATGGTCTCCTGTCCATCGGACACTGCTGCTTCGACGACGGCGTCCCGATCCACTTGAGCAGGCAATGCATGTGGAAGACGTGGCTGCACTCGCCCCATACTGTGAACAATGAATCGTGTTTTCGATCAGACTCTGAAGACCGTACATATAGACAGTGGATGTATGGAGAGGAGAAGACGCAACTGAGCGGGCAGTCGTCTCCGGGAACTTTGCAGCTCGGGCAGCAGCCTTCGTACGGGACGCGACAGATGCCGCACACGTCGTCCTCGTCCTCGCCGTCGCTGCGGTCTTTACCCGTGTCCCAGCGCCAGTAGGCGACGCCGTGCCAGTGTTTGATGTTGACCTTCATCGATCGCGCTCGTCGTGGGCGAGGTCGTGAAGAAGGTCAACGCAGAGGGGGTCGGTTGTGACCGGCCGCGCCATCAATAGCACGCGTCGCGTCACACGCGCTGCGTCCTTTAGCCTGATCATGAGCGATCATCTTGGGCTACGCTGCTCGTACATCTCCCGTCATTAATCGCTATATCCCCACTGAGATGGTGCACATACTCTTTCTCCCTTACGAAATCATGGCGCATGTAGCAGAATACGTTGCCTACGTGGTCCTTGAAGAGCTGGATCCGGAAGACGTTATCATGGCAGATCTCGACCCCCACTGGCGCGACTACCGTCCATACAGGGATCTTCTCAGCATTTCCCTCACCTGCAAGGCATGGATAGAGCTCGGACTCAATGCTTTGTGGAAAGAGGTGGCCGACGTCGATCATCTCACAAAACTAATTCAATATCCCCGACGGTGGGATGAACTGAGACAGGCAAGTGTTGAGGACGAAGTACCCGAGCATTTCTGATGATGCTGTCTACAGTTCATTCCACCCAAACCGGAGGATGTAATTCTCGATCGCTTTGTCGCATACTCCCGCAGGGTGAGGACATTGAAATGCCACCCACGAATCCCCGTCCCAGGATCGGTCTTTGAGATCCTGGATGCCTCTAAGGAGAGCTTGTTCCCTCGCCTTCAGCACCTTCATTTCACTGTCACGGGATTCTTTTGGGAACATGCGACCGTCTTCATCACTTCTCATCTCACGCATCTGGAGATTAACTGCAGGGATGCAAGAAGCCAGGTCCATAGGATCCTCCACGTTCTAACAGATACCGCGCCTCCGGGCCTGGTCGGGTTGAAGGTTGCTGGGTGGACCTTTGACCCACTGGCAGCAATTATTCTATCTAAGTTACCCTCATTACGCGAGATATCCATCTCTCTACGCGACTCTGCCGGAGGGTCTTCAACTGTGCTAGACGCGGTCCAACACCTCTGGCGTATGCCCTTTCTCGATGACCTCTCCGTAACGCTTGGCGATGATATCAATCGCATAAAATTACCTCATAAGCCTCAATTTCACAAGGAGCGATTGACCGTCGCGAAACAGAGATATGTGGCACACCCTCAGGTGCTTGACACGATACTGCCCATCGCACCGCATGCCCATGAGCTGCACATTACGGCGAACTGTGACGACGAGTCAAACGCGACATCCGCGCAATTGGACCGGACACTCCAGGTCGCATTCGCGAACTCGTCGGCTGCCCTCCAGACGCTCGAGGTACGGGACTTCGTGCGCACAATGTCGTATCCCGCGACAATGATGCTGCAGATGCCTCGACTCGCAGGGCTTCGCACCTTGGTTTTCGGCATCTACCTTGAATGGACGGACGATGTCGTGAACCACATCGCTCGCTCTTGCCCAGACGTCACATTGATTGACTTCGGTCATGGTCATGGACCCGGCCTCACATGCGGCGCCTTGATCTCTCTTGCGACGCACTGTAAACAACTTCGAACCCTGACGATCAATCTCGGCTCACAGCCGGATCTCGTTGATATCCCGCCTGACGTAGAGCCCCATGATAGCTTGGTACAACTCTGCTGTTGGTATCCGCCGGAATACTTTGGCAAGTTTCTGCGGGATCTTTTCCCAAATCACCAGCCATATCCGTATTAGTAAGCGGTAAGTCGCTGAGTAGCCTATGACGAATCTGACCACAGTCTGACAGGATGCTTCTCGGAGAGGGTTTCAGGACTCCCCGTATATACGGATGCTGAGGCGCAACTCTATTAAACAGCGGAAGCTGCGCTTAGATTCCAGACAGAGCGTGGTACTGCCGTGATCACTCCAAGGAGATGATCTCGTCGTCTCACTTGTCCGGAGTGCTCACAGAGATACGTTGTAGTCATGGATGTGCTGCTCGTGTCACGCAAAGTGATCCAACGCACGGATATACTCATTGGGCCCCTCACCGAGCAATGTGTACACCAATCGGCAATAAATACAAGTCATCATTCAACATCATCAGTAGTCCCATATAGAATGACAGATTGATCATTCAACCGCGCAACTCCTTCTCCGCAATGATTACATATGATTTGGCTTCGCGGCCAGAGTGAATGCGACCCTTTTGACAGTCGTTGCAGTTCAAGAACCGCGGGATGCTAATTTCTTGAGCCCCGGAGAGAACACGATAGCGAGTCAGAGGGTATACCACGAATTCGAATATGTCGGGCGACATTCCAAGCTTCTCGACGATCTTGTTTTTCCACTGGATATCTATAACCTCCTCCCGCACTTTGTAGCAATCATTCCACGCCCCGTACGCGAAATTCAAGTCCTGAAATTGACGAGTAACGAACATGTAGCGTGAGTACTTCTCGAGGACTTCCTCCGTCGGATTTGAAGCTTCCTCGGCAGTGAGGGGTGGCCATCGAATGATAGTGAAGCGCACGTGTTCGCGAGGAAAGTCCGCCACATTCATGAAAAAATGGATGGGTCCCGAGATTATGTTGGAGCTATTATCAATTTTCGACGATACGATCCAGTCCTTGATGCTCCACGCGGAACATTCGTACCCAACTGCGAGTAGAACCATCTACGGATAGGATTCAGATGTGGCACATACGGTATTGTGGTAAGAAATACGTTGCGGAGTGTTGTTAAGCTGCTTATATTGCTGAACTGAAAAGCTCTGAATATCTGGGCAAATTTCGGAGCAGACAGAGGTACTTATTTGTGTTTTTCCTCTTCACGACCGGACTCAAGCTGTCTAGAGCATTTTGATGTTGATTAACTCCCATCAACGGCAGCAATTGTCGCAGACATATTAAGGTAGAAGCCACCCACGATTCTATGAATTATGTTTTTCGACAGCAGGAGCCAATGTGTGGCTATCAATTTCTGAAACAATGAATGAACACGACAAAAGCGATAGCATCAGATAGAATGAAATGCGAGTGCTGGTCTAATGTGATTGTCACTCAATATTCTGCTTGTGCTATGTATACTTGATTGTTCTGCCATATTGTCCGTCCGGAGGGGGCTCATCAACTAATCATCACAATAGGAATTCCGCTGTCCTACCCACTCATCTGCTACGCCACAGCTAGTATTGTTTATCGGACTCATACTTAAGTAGACCTGTATTACTGGCCAGACAACAGTTTCCCTCATTTCTGCATTCCTCCATCACAGGCACGCCATGAATAGCAACATTTCTGTGAGAAATATAGTGATTACTCTATGCTCTGTATAACATACTCACAACCACTGGGATGTAGCAACTACGAGCGGCTGCCGAACAACTTGAGCAAAAGCCCAGCTGGTTAATCCAACCGGGATGGGACGAAATCAGGCTCTACTGCCATTTAGCAGTCCTTCTGTCTCGTATAGCATCCTCAAGCTACCAACTAATTATCGGAGACCTAGTGGGGCCAAAGAATGACAACATAGACTACGACAATTCTAATCGCTCCGAGTCCATTGATTCCTACCAACGGTCGGTCGCAATAGACGATGGTTCACCACAGCCGAAGGCCCCGGACTTCACTATTGTTTCTCTGCCACATGCAAGCAGGCAGGACAGTGGGAGGACTATTACGGACGCAGTTTGCCAGCAGCAACCTGTGGCGTTGATATATGTCAAGCAGGTTCTTGACTCGGTTGATCAGGCCGCAGATCAGGCATTGAGCTATGTAGAGATTTTGCGCCAGAAGAATATGGTGGACAACTTCGTGGTGATGCTCATATCAGGGACTACAACTCGTGTGTGGATTATTCGTCAGAGATCTTCAGCCCCCCAGGAGCAAGCTGCTTGCACGACAGGCGGTCCCGAGTTCTTGCAATACTTGCAGTCAATCTGCTCTCACAAGGCGTGTTCTGATCCCCTCGCTTTCATGAAGGTACATCTTTATCAGCTTCTTAAAATCCACGCTGAGTATTGCATTGTCTCAGGATTAATTGTTACACGATCAAGATGTCAGGAGGAGAGAGGTTTCGCAAACAGTAGGGTTCTTGCCAGATGCTTGACCCTTTCCCACAAGAACTATATTTTCTACTACGAAGGTGTTTCTTGTACTGCACTCGTTCTGGTCATGAATTACTAGATGCCTACCACGGTTTTTCCCCGTGTCACAGCGCCAGTAGGCGACACCGTGACAGTGTTTGATAGAAAGACAACAGCGGGGTGGGACCATGTCACTCGGCATCCTCTTCTGAATTCACACCTTCGATAGCCTCCGCTTCAAACAAGACGATACACGAAGCTCTACGTATTCAGGACCTAGACTTTGGGTTCTAGACATATGCTCCTGTCCAGCTGTCACGTCGACAGATTTTGGATATGGCTATGGACCCGGCGTCACATGTGGCGCCTTGATCTCTCTCGCGAGACACTGCAGGAAGCTCAAAAGCCTGAGGATCAACCTCGGTTCGGCACCGGATCTTGTTGATCTCCCACCGAACGTGGATTGCAATACGAGCCTGGTACATCTCGCTGTTCGGAGACTTGGCGGTTCGAACGACTCGCTGGTCGGGATTCTCAGACAACTTTTCCCCAATCATCGAAGAGTAATTATTTAGTGAGTGATTTGGTTTACGCGCTGCATCATGTCTAACCGAAACGATATCAGGAAGCATTACCTGGTACTTTGGTGGTCGTATGATGACTGTTTTACGGTGAAATGATACGCATCATGGAGCATCACTCAATAAATGACTCTTACAAACGGTCTTCTAGATAGTATCGGCACTCTTCCACAATCACTAGTCATCCCACTGGAATCCACACGTACATGCAATGAAGGCGCCTTTATTGCACATAGCACGCTTTTCTTTGCATCGTTGGCGCATTGCATGCACTAGCTCCGCGTCTCTACAGTAACAATAAACACTGTATCCCTGGCTGAAGATACTCAGGTGCTTGCTTACCTCGTCACCCAATAAATCGCCGCGTCTGCGGATGTCGACGCTAAAATGTGTAATTCCATTTCCTCGTTTTCGAGCTCGTCAGAGAATGGGACGCCTATCGGATGCAAATTTTCTGAAAGAGTGAGGAGAGCGCCATCCTGATCGTTGCCGTCCAGTTGACGATAAAGGCCGATATGTTCGTGCCTCCTCCCGAACGGCAAGACTACGGGATGGTAACCGTCGCCCATTGAGGCGAGTGAGACCCGGCGCAGGTGCTCGCGGCCACGGAATGGCGCAATTAGTCGAGCATAGGACATGTCTTTGCGGTAGTGTCGAAAGGTGGGGTGCGGATGACGATAATGATCGTCGTAAACCTGTGCGACAGCTCGGTTGAGCATCAAGGTTGAGGGCAGAGGGTGAACACACGAGCCTTAGGCTGCTTTCTCCCGCAATCGGTCAGGGATCCGACGACAATTCCCGTACATCGAAGCTCCAATAGGTCGTCCCGCACGTCCCGAGATAACCACTCCTGCAGCACTTCGGGTACCTCTGTCGAAGTTTCAGCGGCGGCGGCCTTCAATCTCGAAGCCAGAGCTAAGCGGACGCGCTTATCCCACAATGGCGCGATGAACTCGACGTCTCTCATCATAGTGCTCGAAAAAGACAATCTACAACACCTTTGGATCAGTCAGATGAGCCTGGTCAAAGCGTCGGACCCACGATAAAATCAAGGAGACGGTGTTTTTACAAATCGCCTCCAGAGCGCCAGGTGGGATCTCACGCCTGATCCCGCCCCTGTTAATCCATCGCTCAAGATCCAAGGAAGACATTGCGCGTTCTCTGAAGGACATCTGGCACGGCCCGCCCAACGGATGGTCCTCCCATATTAGAAGGAGGCTCGCAGCGGGATCCGAAGCATCCATTAGGCCCATCAGCTGACCGGGTTCCAGACGATCCTTGAGGGAGTTGAGCTCCTCGCGCATCGGCGGGGCTGGATGCCATAGTATGTTGCGGCGGAAGCCAATTTGAATGGTCTGAGCTGCAGCTTGGACCGCTCCTCCGCCTTCGCAAAGGTCGGGATGTTGGGCTCTGTGAAATTTCGGTCATGGCACAGTCCACC
This sequence comes from Punctularia strigosozonata HHB-11173 SS5, assembly GCF_000264995.1. NCBI lineage: Eukaryota > Fungi > Basidiomycota > Agaricomycetes > Corticiales > Punctulariaceae > Punctularia > Punctularia strigosozonata. Next base: position 137,433 of record NW_006767433.1, read on the forward strand.
TGCGCAAAACTCAAAATGTACCTGAAGCATAACAACGGGCGCAAGAGGATCTCGAGGGTATCTGGACGGGCGGTCCAGAACCAGGGACCATATAACGATACGAGAAAGTCGGTTAATGCGGCTTGCAGCGTGTGATCCTTGCACTCGCCGAGACATCGCCACCAACGCTGGACGACGTCGAATGTAAGCTCGTCGACCATGCTAGATTTGAACCAAATTGAAGTCCAGGTGACGAAGAAGCGTCGCAGCCGAGTGATGGCAAGTATTTGCACATCCGGGTCACTGTCGTCTTACGCAGTTACATGTATCTGTTCAGTGAAGGATGCGACAGCTGCTTACCTCGTCAACTCGATAATGTGGGAGGATGTCCTTCGTAGATGACCCATATACTCGGTAAATATCGTATCGTCCCGGGTGAGATGGAGTTCCTTGCCGGACAGGGTGATGCAAGCGTCGAGAGAGTCAAACTCTTTGATTTGATTGAGGACTCTGCTCTGGGTAAGGCACGCAAGCGCTCGGCGAGATGAAGAGACGAGCGATGCGCTCTCGCATTCTTGCTCGAGGTAAAGAATAGTCCGTAAACGTAGCAACGATGTCACCGCGTTCAGGGAAGCAAAAAGGTCCAGGAACGCAACGTGAAATGATACCAAAGCCATGATGTAGTGAACGGATATGACGCGAGACGAGACGTTCGGTCCGCTAAGCATTAGAGTTAGCTCCGAGCTACTGGACTCGTCGAGGCGGAGTAGACTGACTTTAGAAGATGAACCAGTTCTTGACAAGCTCGTCGCACAGATGACCGAGCGACCAGCACCTTCACCGTACGGTCTCTACACATAGTGCACAGGAGCGAAGGGGCGTCAGAGATCCACTTCAGCATCTTGTCGAGGTTCGCGTGGTGCGGTATGCCTGCGAGCTCGTCGCTGACCGCGTGCTGGTGCCTACAGGACGACGATTGAATCGGGAGGGTACGCATGGTGGCACATTGCCGAAGGGCACGCGATACCCTTTCTTGCGGTCCATAGCCCATACGACGTGCGAGGGTGATCAACAGTCGATCCAAACGAAATCCCCACGAAGTGAGCAAGCAGTTGAGCGACCGGCCCGGCCCGAGGATGTCGTCTTCGGTAGCGTCGGTGTCTGTAACGAAGGAGAGACGATCCATGTCGATAGGTGGCGCGTTGTCAGCAAATATGTCGCTATGAGTTGACATTATTGGGAAATAGTATGAGGAAAAGAGAGAGGAAGGGGCGGGAAACGTATCTGCGGGACTTCAGTGGGCAACAGGGAGGTCTTTATATAAGCTTGCAGCTCACCGTAATGGAGCAACTTGAGCGTTCGGCGTCAATGGGTGAGTAGGAACATCGGAGGAAGACGTTAAGAAAGGAATGTAGTGTCCCAGATATCAGAAAATCGTGAACATTGATCTAAGCGGCGGTAATGGCGCGAATAAGACGGTGTCGTCGAGACCTACTGACAGCGCTTACAATGGCACGATGGGATCTGCGTGATAGATATTGAGGCAGTCCCTGTGTTTCAGCAATGACAGGTTGCGGCTAGATGGTCGAAAGTGAGCGCCAATGAATATACATATCTCCAGGCTGTGTGTGTGTACCTGACGCGGAGTAAGCATTCACCCAGCCGCCCACAGCAGAAGGCATATATGCGGGTGAGCATTCGCCCAGTTCGGCCGACACCGTGGAAGCATTGATCAAGGCCAACGGTGACAGGGAACAGGACTCAATATGGCGCTCGAGATCAAAGAGGTCAGACTTAGCCAAGCTTTTGCAAATATAAGAGCAGCATAGCAGTCCAGAGAGCTACAGTGAGGGAGCCCGAGTTTGCGGGTGTGAACAGCCAGTATGGTTGGTGAGATGAAACAGATCCCGATGCTTGGACAGACATCGCGGTAGGTATTCAAGGATTGCTGGATCCAATCATTCACCGAGTCCACGATATAGTTCTGCGCCGCATATCTTCCAGAGCCATTTTGGAAGGGTTGCTATTTTATGTATCCTGTAGGACGAGGAACATACTCGTAGTGATGTCGATCCGTTATGGAGAAACCCTCAGCGTCGCATTGAGGCAAGTGACGTGGCGTTCCAGCGGAGCTCAAAGTTGACATTCAAACACAGATCGTGTTCAAGAGAAGCGACTCATGCAGATGTTCGCAATATGTCCTGCCGTCGATACCTCCGAAGTAGTATCCCGATCAGGCAGAGGCGAGGAAGATAGTTTCATCCAACTGAGTGTGTACCAGAGGGCACAGATCGTTCTCCGCTCGCTGCTCGGACCTCCATTTGCCCGCCATCTTCGTTCGTGCCTCCAATACACTCCGTTACCGTTGTAATTTCGTACACACAGATCGCATGCACCGTGTGCCATACCCTGATTAAATGGCGGTCGTGTTCATTATTGTCACGCCCTCTGTCACACAAGAAGGCGTTCAAATCACCGCGTCTCAAGTGCAACAACGCATTCACCCCGCGCCCCGCGCAGCGAATAGATGACCTTTCGGTCTTGGCGTGGACGTCTTCGTTGTCGAGGAGCACATTGCACTGATACCCCAGAAATGATCTGACCGTTGTCATACGCCACTCAGCCATGGACCGCCAAGTAGGAAGGAGACGGATACGGGCGCATAGCACCGGGGAGCGATAACATGGGCTCTCACGGCGGAAATGATAGAAGCTATGACTGGAAATGAGGGTTAGCGGGACGCGTAGCCCTTATCGGCGGCGAGGGGTGTGTGTGCCCATGCACACTAAGTATACCATTGATCAGCCTAGGGGTGATCCGCCGCTCGCTGAGACAAGCACAGCTGAGGAGATAACCCGGGTCGCGATCGCCGTGGACGCTCGAATTCTGTTCATTTGAGCTTGTTCGCTCGAAACATCGTCGCAAATGCTGAGTTGGCGTGGTTCGCGGATCCGACAGCAAACGGAGCAATGATCCAATGTACCATGTTCGTCGGTGTTCGTTTATTGCGATAAGCACCGGCGGAATGGCGTCTAAGATTGAGCATCAGCTATGAGTCACAGCAAGGACTAAAGTTGACCGGTCATAGAAAATGACAGAGAGCGAAATAAAGGCAGGGTTGCGAAACCGGATCGAAGGAAGCGGAAATAATAATAAATATTGTCGCTGGCTGAGCTTCTTAGGAAGCTGTTCCCTAATCACCAAAGGAGACTGATTTAGTGAGTGACCTCGTCTTTGCATTGTGGTATGTATCACTGACAAGATCGCAGGAACCCTTACCTGGCATGATGATTGCCGTGTAATCCATTTCGTGCATGCAATGCAGCGGAGTAATATTTATCATGATGCGTCACTGGGCAAGCCACCCCTGCGAAACATCTAGATCTTACAAGGCAGATCGATGTACAGATCCACTCGAATTCGCATGTGCATACAATCGCTTCCTATATCCTTTTTACTAGGTTATGGTGGACCTTGTATTCTAGTAAATTCGAACAGTGCACGGTTTCCCAACGTTCTTATAGCTTGCAGACAGATTATGGCTCTACGCAAATCTCGAACTCCATCACAGTGGACGTTTTTGACCATGTGGAGGTCGCGCATGTCTTTGATTTTTTCATCTTTGCAATCTGTTCCGGCACATGCTGGTCATTTAGGTAGTCAGCAGGGTAATGCCCGCATCAACTGTACCACAAACTCACAGATTTATCCGTTGAATCAAGTTTGCGGATAACCCGTTCCTGCGGGCTGACTCCACCAGGTACCGCAGGAACTGGCTATCGCCTGTCTTGCACCGCGGAAGCTCTCTTGGGGAAGCGCCGGGTCTATCGACTATCCATACGCGCGTATATTCGCCGAGGATGAGCACGATGAGGAAACCATTGACCATGGTACGGTCGGCTAGATACCGAGCGTAGTCCTCCCGATGCAGCTTCCCGCCATCTGCGTCGCTCTCCCGGCGCTTCAAGTCGAACAGTGCGACAGGGCGATCGCGATGAGCGCCGCCCGGCGTGCGTGCAAAGATGCGCTGCTTGATGACGTAGTCTGGGTGTGCCGTGCCGTGCTGACGGTGCCCGCGCGCTGGGGACGGTGCCGGGTCAGTCAAGTAGGAATAGCGCCATTGGTGGGTGTGGAGCAAGAGCTGCGTCAGGCAGTATCCTAGCGAGGAGATCTTGCGTTGAGGACGGATGGCTACGGCTCGGATGTTGTTGATAAGGTTGCCGACTCGTTGTTCGAGGATGACGACTTCGGCAGCGGCCAAGGCCGTGTTGGCGGGGGTGACGGCGGACATGGCGACCGCAGACGAGGAGCCAGACAGCGAAAGGTTGAGATAAGACCGTGACCATATCAGCACATCACAATCACAAGTAGTCACGTAACGAGAATAAAAAAGCTGTTCCAATTACCACTCTTGAGCCAATTGGAAGGTCATTGAGACTGTGCATTTCCCGATGAACATTATAAAGTACACTCATAAAAACATGTTGATGTAGTTTAACTAGGATTAGTTGCTCCAGCTGTGATGAATACCGGTTTGCTCATAGTAGGTAAAGGTGCACGTAGACCTGTAACGAGTAAAAAAGCTGTCCCAACTCCCACTCTTGAGCGGTCAATGAAACTGTACATTGTTAAGTTAGCTCAAGTTGTGACGAATCCCGGTTCATACCGTCGAAGAAAAAGAGAATCAATAAATATTGAGACCCGTAGGTCTACCACTCCGGGAAAGCGTGTCATCCTTGTGCAGGGGCCATGCTAATCTTCTCTGTATCGTTCCAATTTTATCGTATGTCACCCCGAAGGGGACATCAGCCCTTGCAAGAGGCGGAGGATGCGAGTAGACCAGATTTGCAACTGGTATATACTACGATCTTTGACATAGATCTCGAGCAGCGTGTATTATGCTCCACAGTATCTCACGCATAGACAGTGTCTGGCTTAGGCTCGGTATGCTCATTGCCGACTTTTCATTCTGTCGTTGTTTCCTGAGTACCTTCAAGACGACCGTAGGTGGGCTCTGTCGATTGTTGCAACGAATAGCAGGGGCGGGGTATGGCGTGCGGTGCCTCCCGAAGGCCATCAAGCGTGGAGGCGAGACAAAGAAAAATACTAACCTGAGCGTGGGAGATACCACGATTTCAGAAAATACCAGCTGCAAATCTGGTCTAGTGAGGGAGAGCGAATTGTGTGCGTTTCGCGGGTTGGCGCATCAGTAAGACGAAGGTCTGACGTCATCGCCATCCCTCTCCGGGCCAAAGGACCAAGGACACACACCTCCCGGAGTAATTTTTTTTAAATTTACTGCTTGTCTTTTTTGCATGCGACCGAGTGTACGATTATATTCTGCGGTTATGAGACGGATCGAGTTTCAGGTGCGCGTATATATATACTACAAGCACCGGTTCGGCAGTTAGAGTCTCTCTGAGATATGTACTGAGCGGATGTGGGGGACGTGGAAACAGGTCCGGGGCGTGGTCCAGGGCGTCAACTTCCGCCGCTGGACGGCCAAGCAGGCGGGCGCGCTCGGGCTGGTGGGGTGGGTGCGAAACACGCCGGACGGGCACGTCGAGGGCGCGGCGGTGGGGAAAGACGAGAGCGTCGAGAAGTTGTAGGTTTTTTTTTATGCGTTTGAGATCTTCCTCTTCCTCTTCCTCTTCGAGCTGACTGGGGATATGTGGGGGTGTGTGGTGTGGTATGTGTGTATGCCAGTAAGACGTTGTTGTGGGAAGGCCCGAGCGTCGCGAACGTGTCGGCGGTGGAGATCGTGAAGGAGCATGAGGTCGGGGAGGAGGAGGAGGGGAGCGCGACGTTCACGAAGTTTGAGATTAGACGGTGGTGAGTTTTTTTCATCCGCGCGAGACAGGTTCTGGACGCTCATGTACGTTTTGCCGCCAGATCGGAACGCATGCATCCATCATGATAGAGCGAAGATGGGAACAAACAGTGTATATTACCACCGAAGATGGCGCATATCAGTACAGGATATATCTTGTGGACCACCGTATAACTATGCGGTCGACGCAATGCGAACTTCTCAAGTTCCTTTCGGGAGCTTCACCTGGAACGTGCCTGGCGCCGACGATAAGTATCAGTAAACGTTGTATACGCGTATGCCTTTGAGAGAGAGAAGAGGGACGCACACGATGGCATGCTGTTGATTTCTGGCGTCACGGTGACGTTGGCGAAGCCCATGCGGGTGAGGGCGCCGCGGATGATGCCCGCCGGGAGCGCGACATACTGTCGTTAATACGAATCAGCGCAGTTCGTTGGGTGAACGAGGAGCGGAGAGAGAGGGAGAGAGCACACGCACCAGTCTCGCTCGTCGTAGAGCATCGGGTCGGCCTTCCCACGACGAGAGACGAGAGATGGGCTTGAACGCGTTGTCCTGTAAGACGTACACGCCCTAGAAAACGCGATGGCGGTGGTCAGTCACGTCGGTATATGGGGCATATACGCGGGGAAGATATGGCGCACGCGGTGGTTCGTCCGCAGATTGTCGACCTGCTTGTCCCAGCAGGCGATCCAGACGTCCTTGCATATGAACTTGACCGAGTCGAGCGTGTCCGCGAACAGCCCGCGATCGCGACACAACCTGTAGTTTTCGTTTTTTATTTATTTCACGAGGGCGACCTTGTGTCCGTCAACGACAATCTCCCGCCGTGGCCAGCCCGGACGCACCGTTCTGCGAGATTGGCGCCGACGTGCGCCCCGATGCTCTCCAGCCGCACCCGCACCTCTTCCTCGTCCTCGTCGAGCGGCGCCTTCCCCGCGGTGACGGCGCTCGCGAGCGTGCTCCCCGCGCTCTCCCTCTCCCTCTCTCGTTCCCGTTCCCGTTCTTTCTTGAGCAGCGGCGCGGGCGGCGGAGGCGGCGGGACGAGCCCGGCGTCGACCATCTCACGCTCGATCTCGCGGGCGCGCGCGACGGCGACGCCCGCGGACGCGCGCAGCGCCGCGACGGTCTCGATGAGGAAGTAGTCCATCGCGGCGCCGTCCATGAGGCGCGGCGGCGCGTCGGCGAGCGGGCCCGTGCTGGTCATGGCTAGGTCGGGTGTTCGTGGCGAGCGTGGATGACGAATCGGCGCGGTGATGGTATAAGCCAGAGAGAGTGAGAGAGAGAGAGAGACGGCGGCGTCGACGGGTGGCTCTCCCACTGACCACGACCTCGCCTCCGTCGTCCCTCGCGCCCCCGCCGTCTACGACCGGCACGGCGACGGATCCCGGTGTCTGTGTCTGAGAGAGCAAAGCCGACCGTGCGCGGTCCTTGTCGACCCTATCACGAGCCCGAGGCCGAGCCCCATGTCCGGCCTCTCCTCCTTCCTCCCCTCCCGCCTCCTCGGCGCCGGCTCCCGCTCTGCCGCCGCCGCCGCCGCCGCCTCCGCCTCCTCGTCTTCCTCGACATCCACGCCAGCGACGGCGGCGACGCCGACAACGCCGGGCGAGACGCCGCTCGACGCGCTCCGGTTCGCGATGGAGACGATGCCCGGCGCGCGCAAGCACTTCTTCCTGCCCTCGACCCGCGCCGAGATCCTCGCCGCGCTCTACGACGCGCTCTGGGGCCCGTACGCGCATCTCTTCCTCCCCAACTCGAACAGCAGCCTCCCGATGCACGCCCTCTTGAGCGACGTCCAGGCCAAGCTCCGCTTCGGCGGCGCGGGCGACGGCGAGGCCGCCGTCCCCGGTCGCCCGTGCGGTCATATCTTCAAGAAGGGCCAGAGCTGCTTTCGCTGCAAGTGAGTAGTTCCTCCCTTTCCTTCCTTTTGTGTACCCTGCCCTTCCGATCTCGCCTGCGTGGCTCTCGCACCCTTTGTCTCTTAGTCTCTCAGACTCTTTGTAGCAGATCGCTGACCGACGTCGACGTCCCGCAGGGAATGCGCGCTGGACGACAGCTGCGTGATGTGCTCCAAGTGCTTCCACGCGACGGATCACAGCGGGCACAACATCTCCTTCTTCGTCGCCCAGCAGTCCGGCGGATCCTGCGACTGCGGCGACACCGAGGCCTGGCGCCATCCCATCAACTGCCCGCACCATCCACCCCTCCCACCCGACGCCGGCGGCCCCTCGACCTCCACCCTCGCGAGCATGCTCGCCTCCAAACCCGCCGGCGCCCCCAAGTCCGTCTGGGCCGCCGACGTCCCCCCGGTATCCAACTACCCCCTCCGCGCGTCCGTCCCCGCCGAACTGCACACCGCCATGTCGCGCACGATCGGCTACGCCCTCGACTTCGTCCTCGACACGCTCGACGTCTCCCCGGACGAAGTCGGCCCCCCCGCGTCCGAGGCCGACCTCCGCCTGCAGCCGACCTCCGACCCGCTCACCAAGGACGTCTACTGCGTCGTCCTCTGGAACGACGACAAGCACTCCTTCGACGAGGTCATCCAGCTCGCGATCGACACCACCGGCCGCCCGCGCGCCGAGGCGGCCGAGATCGCGCGCCGCGTCGACGAGCTCGGGCGCGACGTGCTCGAGTGCGGGAACAACGTCCCGCGCCTGCTCGAGACCGCGCGCACGTTCGCCCAGGTCGATCTCGGCGTCACCGTCCGGCGCGCGCACGACACCTTCCGCGAGCAGATGGCGGCCGTCATCGTCGAGTGGCTCCTCGACCTCACCCGCGCCCGCGTCGGCACGGACACGCTGATGCTCCGCGAGATCATCGCCGCCGAGCTGCTCTCGCCCCGCCGCCGCCGCGACGCGGCCGAGAAGCTCAGGGAGCACTCGAAGCTCATCCCGGACGACGACGGCGAGGGCACGGCGAGGATCGATTGGCTGTTCCTCTATCACGCCAAGCTTTGGAAGCGGCCCAGGTTGTCCCTGAAGGAGATGTACGCGAGCATCCTCAGCATCAGTCCGGACCACAAGATGGCCATCGGTGCGTACTCCTCGATTCCCCCGTTCGGGCGGTGTATTGACGGCATGCATTCCGTTTCAGCCGTGCGATTCGGGAATATATACCCCCGCATCATCGACGCGTACCTCCTCATCGACCGCGAGGCGGAGACCTCCATCAAGTACTTCGCCTTGCAACTCTTCACCGTGCCCTCCGTCGCCGCGCACCTCGTGCAACACCATCAGCTCGCCACCCGCATCCTCTCCATCGTCAGCGCCTTCTTCACCAACCAAATCGCCGACAAACGCGTCCTTTCCTCGTCGTCCGCCTCCGCCGCCGGCGCCGGGCCCAGCGCGGCCTCGCTCGACGTCGACGCCTTTCCCTTCAAATCCAAGCGCTTCATGCCCGTCTTCTCCGACCTGCGCTGCCTGTGCCACAACGCGCCCGTCCAGCGGCTGATCGCGAGCACCCCGGCCTACCTCGCCCACTTTGCGCGCACCTGCCAGCTCTTCATGTGCGTCAACCCGAACAAGCGCGCGGCGGCGTCCCACGTCGAGTACGAGACGGACGCGTGGATCAGCGTCTTCAACGTCACCCTCTCCCTCTCGCGCGTCATCAAGGTCTACGGCGAGGCCTTCGCGCACGGCACCGCCGCCCAGCTCCTCGGCGCGGTCGAGACGGTGCTGCACTACATCATGCTCGGCTGCACGCTCTCGCCCGACCGACAGGACCGGACCCGGTTCGCGCCCGTCGCGTTCCACGACGTCGAGTTTGGGCGCGGGACGTACCATATATGCGAGTTCGACGTGCTCGAGGGCTGGGTCAGCTTTCACCACTCGCTGCATTGGCTCCTGGCGGAGCTGTTCAAGCACGTGCATCTCCTCGGCGAGGAGCGCTTCGCGCGCGAGCTGGGGTACGCGAGCATCGGGACGGCGCTCGCGCAGAGCCATAGCCAGCGTTCGCTCCTCACGGTCGTGGACTTTCCCCTCCGAGGTGAGCGGGTTTTTGATATAGTTCATATTAAATATAAAGAGCGAGATGGCGATCCGTGGATGCTGACGAACTGCTCGTGCTTTTCCAGTTCTCGCGATGGTCGCCCAAATACGCGTCGGGCTCTGGGTCCGGAACGGGTTCGCGATCCGCGGCCAGCTCCTCCACTATCGCGACTTTATGCTCCGCGAGCTGTGCTACGACCAGGACATCTACGTGCTCCAAACGGCGCTCATCCTCATCGACCCGGACGTCGTCCTCGTCAGCGTCCTCGACCGTTTCCAGCTCCTCAATTACTTTTCCGGCATCACGTTGCACGAGGCGTACGAGGAGGCGCAGCTGAGCGGGATGGTCGAGGAGGCGCTGTACGTGATCGTCACGATCCTGACCGAGGGCGCGAACGCGAAGGGGCTCTCGCTCCCGGACGCGATCCGGCGCGAGGTCGTGCACGCGCTCGCCGTCGGCCCGTGCACGTTCACGGACCTCGTCAAGCGCGTCGCGGAGCGGATGGTGGACGACGTCGCGTTCGAGCACGTCCTCCGCGAGGTCGCGCACTTCCGACCGCCCGAGTCGAACCTCGACGCGGGCACGTACGAGCTCCGGCCCGAGTGCTTCGACGAGGTCGACCCGTTCTTTTACCACTACACGCGCAACAAGCGCGAGGAGGTCGAGGCCATCCTCCGCGCCCGGATCAAGAAGCGGACGGGGGAGGAGGACCCGGTGCTCGTGCCGCGCCCGACGGGGATGCCCGCGTCCGGCCCGTTCGCGCGCCTGCCGCTCGTGTTCGAGTCGCCGGTGATGCTCCAGATCGCGTTCTTCGCGGTCGACAACGTGCTGGCGTCGACGCAGGCGAACGGGAGCACGCCGCCGTCGGCGGAGGCGATCCTCGACCAGACGCTGCACCTCGTCATGGTCGCCCTCGTCGAGCGCGGCGCGTCGTTCGCCCGCTTGGCGGCCGAGACGGCGTTCGCGGGCGGGAGGACGGTCGTCGACGCCGTGTGCGCGCTCGAGGCGCACGACAAGTACAAGACGTATAAGGCGCGCGCGGGGTGGATCTTGGACCGGCTGGCGGAGCACGTGCGCGAGGCGGTCGCGAGCCGGCGGAAGGCGCCGGACGGGGAGGACAAGGCGAAGAAGGACGGGGAGGACGCGAAGAAGCGGGCGGCGAAGGCGCGGCAGGAGGCGATCATGCGCCAGATGAAGGCGCAGCAGGCGAGCTTTGCGGACAACTTTGAGGACGTGGACGACGAGGACGACGAGATGGCGGACGCGGCGGGCGCGGGCGCGGAGGAGGCCGTCTCGTTCGGGACGTGCATCGTGTGCCAGGAGGACCTGAACACGGCGTCGAAGGCGTTCGGCGCGCTCGGGATGCTGCAGCCGAGCAGGGTCGTGAGGCGCCAGGCGTCGGGCAGCGCGGCGGCGTTCAACGAGGTCCTCGCCATGCCCCATTCGCTCGATCGCGCGGCGCAGCATCCTCAGCGTACCGTGTTCCCTCCGCCCGAGAACGAGATACAAAGCTCGAAGCCGGCCTCGAACAACACGTTCGAGGGCTACCCTTCGCACAGCACGCGCTTCGGCCTTCACGCCTCGGTGTGCAGTCACATGATGCACCTCGATTGCTTCAACGTCTATAGCTTGTCGATGCGTCAACGCCATCGCAGCCAGGCGACGCGGAACCACCCCGAAAGCCTGGCGCGCAAGGAGTACATCTGCCCGCTCTGCAAGAGCCTCGGCAACGTGATGCTTCCCATCTCCGTCCCTTCGAACGCGGCGCTGAGCACGGTCCCGTTCACGGACTGGATCCGGGCGTCCGGCATCAGCATCCTCAAGTCCAAGCCGGACCCGCTCATGGAGTCGCTGCAGTTCAAGATGGGCACGGGCGAGTTCGTGTTCTGGAGCGCGCAGGACCCGGGGTACATCACCGCGTTGAGGAACGCGGACAAGGTTGAGAGCATGGAGCTGCATAAGATCGTAGACACGGTCATGGCGACCGCGAAAGTCTTATCATCGCAAACAAGGCATCTACGCGATCGGCCGGAGCCGGAACAGGGGGAACGCGGTGCGGGCCTTTACCTCCCAGAGGACCTTGTCGGATACACGATCGCATCGATGGAAGTGATGCAGCGCGGCACTGGTGCTCCCGGGACCCTCATCGCCGACAACCTTACGGAGCCGCAGACGAAGATGATCCGCGGCTTGGTATCCTGTCTGACCAAGCTGGCCGCCCTCCAGTTCAAGGGCAGACCCGACGAGGGGCGCGAAGCCGTCCGCCATGCCGTCATCAAGAGATTGCTGCCCGAATGGAGCAGAGCGACCCACGCCGCCTTCGCCTACCCTCTCATCCTGCGAGACCCGTTCACGCTCCTGGTGGAGAGTGCGGCCGTCGCGCCGGAAATGCTCCGGCACATCCTCACGCTCACGTACTACGCTTGTCTGGCCAAGGCGGTCATCGGCATCGTTCAGCTGCTTCAGCATAGAAACCGGAACTGGCACCATTCGGCGGTGCAGCAACGACAGCACGAGGGCATATTCGGGGACCTCCGGATGTTCTTCATGTCCGTCGTCCGTCATTCGCCAATGTTCGAAGGTTCGCTGGCTCTTGTATTCCGAGTTATGGGCGAGCCCCAGATGGAGAAGCTCCTGTACGCCTTCACGCTACCTTTCTTGCGCAAGGCCGCCATTCTCTGCCGCGCGATGCTCCCGAACGCGTTCCCGACCCCGGCCTTCGACGGTGACGAACCCTCGGAGTATGCCCGGCTCCTATCGATGCTCGGCATCCCTCCCCTGTCCGACCTGCCGAATCAAGACGCGTTGCAGAACGCTCTATCCGGATGGTGCGCGCACTACGGCCACATGCACGGGACGTCTTCCGGCATGGTCGCGGTTTACTTCGATTACCCTGCCGTCTACCGGATAGCGAAGCTGCCCCTCGTGCTGGACAACCTCTTCGAGGACAAGGCTCTCTCGTGTTCTCGCTGCAACACGGCTCCCTCGGACGCTGCGATATGTCTCATCTGCGGCACGGTCGTTTGCATGCAAAGCCACTGCTGCATCGACCAAGAAGCGGGGAGGGGCGAATGCAACATGCATACCCGAGAGTGCGTATCTTTCATGTGATTAATAGCTGGCTCCGCTAACGACGCATTTTTGGCGCAGGTGCGGCGGGGCAGTCGGCATATATTTCTGCGTGAAACGATGCTCGCTCCTATATCTTTACGCGGGCAATGGGACCTTTGTCGCTTCGCCTTACCTCGACGTCCACGGAGAGGTCGATATGTCCATGAGGTGAGGCTGCTTCGTACTCAATATCTCAGCTGTTCAGTTTCTCATGAAGTATACTCAGGCGAGGCCGGAGACAGTTCCTGCATCACGCCCGATGGGAAGAAATACGGAAGCTATGGCTCAGCCACGGCATCCCGACGCTTGTCGCTCGGAAACTCGAGAGCACGGTCGACAACGGAGGTTGGGAGACGCTCTGATTCACCAGATCATATATTTTCTGCATAGCTGGATTCACACCTCACGATGTAGTTGTATCGACGTAGCAAGCACGCATTGTATCACCAGGCTTAATACACTAGATGTCCCCCCCAATTAGACCCCTCGTTCCGGAAAGGCCGGAGCGCTCATCAACCGGTGGATGCTCCGCTCTCGGCCCAGCACACGGAATATATCGGGAACGCTAGGACCCGTCTGGAAGAGCGATATGGTGAGCGAACATGCTTACATCAGATGGGATGATGAGCGACGGATTTACCTTGACACCGCTCAATGCGTATCGGATGGTAGTCATGTAGGTTTTCGACTTGATTTTCGCGGCTTGGCATTCCTCGTGCAAGAGGAGATTGAAATCGACTTTCTCCCAGTCGTCGACGGCGACGGCCGTCAACGTTGAGATGGCAGATTGTCGAGATGACTCTGGATCAGGAGGACGTTAGTTCTGTTTGCGAAGATAAATCTCGTTGAGAGGGTGACAGTACGGTAGTCGTCCGATGATACGCCCTTCAGCATGCCCCGAGCCTCTGAGGAGGTGAAGTCGGGATCCTCGAAGAAGAATGCCCCATGTGCAGGGAGGGCGTTGAGATTCGTCAGCCGGCTCTGCGGTGGACCATGTTCGTCATCGCGCCATCATGGAAGGGGAAGGGTTTCAGATGTACCTCGAGCGCCAGAATGACCTTCTTGATGTATGCTTGCGATGTGTATGGGCTACACGCCGCGATTGCTATCAGCCTTCAATCCGTGTGCGCGCACAGAGGAGGGAGCGTTCCAAAACGTGCCTGGAGGGAAACGTGTCTTTGATGAGGCCGTGCGCTCGTCCCGCCAGCTCATCGAGCCCATCGGGCGTGTTCCATCGGCGCGCGAGGTGCTGCTTGTTCAGTATCTCGAGCTTGGCGGGATCCAGCACCGTACGTCGATGCGTCAGCGCCTTGAGATCGAACTGGGCGCAAGAAAATGGTGAAATTCGGTGCACATCGGAAGAGGTAGACGCGTACATCTCTGATCATGTCCGACATGGTGAGAACGGTCGTGCTCGATGGAGCGGTCTTAAACGCCGACCACGTCGACCGGAAGAGACCATGAGATGCATGGCCAGAGGGTGACGAAGCTGGATGGTCGTGCTGAACACCCCATCCGGCCAGGGCGAGCCAGTTTAAGACAGCTTCCGGCTCCCACCCTCGTTTCTACAGGCGACCCATCCGTCAGGACAGATGCCGAGACCAGGGATAGAGCGGAGACCGACCATGAAATCTGCGACGTGGACGTCCCCTTTGCGTTTCGACATTTTCGTCCCGTCCGGGTTGAGCAAGAGCGGCAGATGCGCGAACTCTGGTGGATGCAAGCCGAGGCATGCGTACAGGTCTAGATGAAGTGGTAAAGAAGGCAGCCATTCCTACGGCATCGACTATGGCCGTCAGTGTCGGTCTCGTAACGCAGAGCGCAAGATGGAGGGGGGCGTACCTCGCCGCGCAGGACGTGCGTGATGCCCATTGAATGGTCATCGACCACGGATGCGAGGTGGTAGGTGGGGAAGAGGTCCGTTTTGAGGAGAACAGGGTCCGTGGGGAGCGAGGCGTGCGCGTCGCGTACGTTTCCGAAGATGAGATCTGGAGGGGTAGACCGATGGGGAAGGTTGCTGTCCTATGTCGATCCCACTCACGTCAGGCTTTTTTGCACGCGTGAAAGCAAGGAGAGGATTATGTGGGCTCACGTTGAGGCGCACTATATGCTTTTCTCCCGCGCGTACGCGACGCGCTACTTCTTCTTCCGTCAAGTTGAGACAGGCCTTGTCGTATGTCGCGTTGGAGCCTACGCGCGCGAGTGATTCGCGGGTGGCAGCAAGACGGTCAGGGGAGCAGAAGCAGCGATAGGCGTGTCCTGACTGGGTCAACGTTCGTATGAACAAATGAATGAAGTATAGAGCATGATGCCGCGCACCTCGATGAGCTTCTTGGCGTGAGTGTGATAAAGGTCGAGACGCTCCGACTGGTAGTGGTTAGCATGGGCACTGAATGTTTTGAACTATAGGACTGACTTGAAAGTAAGGGGCATGTGGACCGCCCTTCTCCGGACCTGAGGGGACGACTGAGCACAGGAATCGCGGTTGTTGGAGGTACTCACCGTAGTCGTACTCCAGCCCTGCCCAGTTCAGCGCCTCCCTAATGCCATCCACCGACCCTGGTACAGCTCTGGTCTGAGCGAAATTGGTCCAGCGGTAAACCGCAACGCGAAGACCATACAGTCAGCTAATGCATCCGTACACTGTCAAGCATCGCAAGACTCACAGCATCTGTATCCTCTATACGCAAGATCCATTTCCCTCCGAGCTTTCGCGCGTAAAGGTGATTGAAGAGCGCCGTGCGCAGCCCTCCAAGGTGAAGCGCGCCAGTCGGCGACGGTGCAAAACGGAGCAGCGTCGTCATCGGCTACCTATTTTCTGTGCCTACAAAGGGTTCAAATGTTCAACCAATGGTCCAGGATGTGTCGGACTATGTCGAAGAGACTGGACGTCGAGCGCCAGATGCAATATGTAAGCAAGAGCTGGTTGAGACTCGGGAGGCAAGACGCGACGTCGCGTCCGCTCCAATCGGACATGGATTTGTGGAGGCCTCCCCCAGCCTCAGGCTTGTACAATGCAAATTCACCTAATACGTGTACCTTCGGAATTATACTCAATATGCAATGGTCCACGACATAATATATTGGCAAGATAGTCTCCATTTTCCAGCAGGCAGCCAACTTGTGATCCAGAAACTCGATTGTAATGACATCAAGTCGTGCATGCAACGTGAACATATTCGTCAAGTATACATACCCACCGGATCCGAGGAGGATCAAGACGAGCTGGCAAACACCTAGTCATCCCATTCAAAACCGCACGTACATGCGATGAATGCGCCTTTCGCGCACGAAACGGCGATACGTCGCTTCTGCTCAGGGCGGAGAGCGTGCACAAGCTTGGTGGTCCTGCAAGGGCATGTCGATAAGAAGTACGCATCGAGAAGATTTGAATATTCCTCCCGACCTCGTGACCCAGTAAATCGCAGCATCCGCAGATGTCGACGCCAGGACGTGCAACCCCGTTTCCTCGTTCTTGATGTCGTTCGTGCAGGCTGTCTCGACCGGACGTAGATCTTCCGAAAGGGTCAAGAGAACGCCGTCGTTCTCGTCCTCGCTGTCCAGTTGACGGAAGAGACCGATATGCTCGCGCCTTCGTCCAAACGGTAGGACGATGGGGTGGTACCCCTTGTCCATCACACTGAGTGGAACCCAGCGCAGGTGCTCACGACCGCGGAACGGGGCGACGAGACGCGCGTACGAAGTCTCTTTCTGGTAGTGCCGGAACGTGGGGTACGGATGACGGTAATGGTCATCGTACGCCTGAACGTCGATCAGCATCGCTATGATGGCCATATGATGATCATACGTGCCTTGGCATCATCATCGCCATCCGTGAGGGAGCCGAAGACGATTCCCGTGCATCGGAGCTCCGCGATGTTATCATGTACTTCCTTGGACAGCCATTCATGCAATACCTCGGGGACATTTCTTGAGGATGCAGCTCCAGCATCCTCCAGCCGCGAAGCCAGAGCGGAGCGAACACGCTTCTCCCATGCCGGCGCTACAAACTCGACGTCCCTCATTGTCGTTGCGGTAAAAGGCGACCTGGACCTGACGTTAGCTTCGTAGAATCTGAGAGTATCTAAGCTGCACTCGCGATAGAAGAGAAGACACCGCGTCTTCGCATATCGCCGCCAGAGCTCGTGGTGGGATCTCCCGCCTGATCCCGCCCCTGTTGATCCATCGCTCGATATCCAAAGAGGTCATCGCACGCTCTCTGAACGATGCTTCGCAAGGACCAGCCAACGGGTGGTCCTCCCATATCTCGAGGAGGCGCGCAGCGGGATCCGATGCATCCACCAGGTCCATCAGCTGGCCGAGTTCCAGGTGATCCCTGAGGGAGTTGAGCTCCTCGCGCAGCGGCGGCGCTGGATGCCACAGGATGTTGCGGCGGAAGCATGTTTGGATGCTCTGCGCCGCGGATTGGACCGCACCTCCGCCTTCGCACAGTTCAGGGTGCTGGACCCTGTGGGGTCCAAGTTACAAAAGACGTTTTTCATCCTCGTACCATGCCCTACCTGAAGCATAACAGGGGACGTAGGAGGATCTCGAGCGTATCGGGACGGGCGGTCCAGAACCAGGCCCCGTAGAGCGACACGAGGAAGTCGGTCAAAGCGGACTGCAGCGTGGGATCCGTACATTCGCCGAGGCATCGCCACCAGCTCTGGAGAACGTCGAACGTGAGTTCGTCGACCATGCTGGATTTGAACCAGATCGAACTCCAGGTGACGAAGAAGCGTCTCAGGCGAGTGATGGCTAATATCTGCACGTCCGGGTGACTGTGAGTATGAGGAGTCAGCCACGAGCGATCGAGGAACGAATAGCAAGGGCTCACCTGGTGAGTGCTATGAGACGGGAAGATACGTGGTTCAAATCGTCCATTCGCTCGTGGAACCGCTTCTCATCCCGGGTATGATGGAGTCCCTTGCCGAACATGGTGACGCAAACGTCGAGGGAGTCGAACTCTTTGAGCTGATTGAGGACCTCGCCTTGGGTCAGGCATGCGAGAGCCCGACGAGAAGGTCGAGCAAGCAGGGTGCTCTCGTATCCGGGCTCGAGGTGCAATAGAAGTCTCAGTTGTAACAGCGACGGTACTGCTTCTAAAGCAATGAAGAGTTCTTGAAACGCAACGTGAAATGCGATCAGCGCAGTGATGTAGTGGATAGCAATAGCCCGAGACGACATATTGCTTCCGCTGGATAGGATATCGCCAGTCAACCGCGTAGAGCATACACAAGAAGGGCGAAACTCACTTCAGGAGGAGAACAAGCCTCTGACAAGCTCTACGGACAGATTTCCGCGCGATCAGCGCCTTGGCCGTTCGATCTCTGCACATGGGACACATAAGCGAGGCGGACTCAGAGATCCACTCCAGCATGTCGTTCAGGCTCCCGTGGTTCGGTATCCCCGCGAGCGCATCGCCGACCGCATCCTTGTGCCTACAAGACGACGATTGAATGGGGAGGGTACCAATTCTGGCACATTGCCGAAGAGCGCGCGATACCGTTGCCTGCGGTCCGTATCCTAGACGGTTCGCGAGCGATATCAGGATTTGGTCCAAGCGGAGGCCGCAGGAGGTGAGGAGGCGGCTGAGCGAGCGGCCCGGGCCGAGAATGTCGTCGTCGGTGGCGTTCGTGTCGGTGACGAAGGATAGGCGATTGAAGTCGATCGGAGGCGGGCTGTCGGTAACGCTGCTGGTGTATGTTGCCATCCTCGAGGTCTTTGGTAGGCTGTCGGGCCAGAGGAGAGATTGACGTCGTGGTTCTGGGCTCTGGTACGGCATCTGGAGCTTATATATGTTTGCCTTGGGCGTCTGCCTGGAGTTGAAGACGGTGTGAGATACACGAACAGTGACAACGAGGAGCGGGAGCGGGCGATCGCATAGTAAACTTTGTCGACAGCCCCTCGTGATATATGGAGTCTGGACGGGGCAAAGAGGCGAAGGAACGGCTAAGGTTCGCTTCTTCGTTATACATATCCGTGGCGTGCGTACAAGGGAGCAACTCGCTTCCTTCTATTGCGGCCCCGTTGAGCGCCCATTTCGTGCTGCCGCCGGATCGATATGGAGGATGAGGTACAGAAGTCGCCCTGGAGGGTGTCGTCATGCTCACCGGTCGTTCTGGTTTCTCACCGCACATAGCTTCAAACGTTGTGTTGGTCACAAGCATGAGCGTTTGGGTGTTCATCACCGCGCCGCAGTGCTCATCGATGCGAGCATGTATATCATGTGTTTGCAGCGCGTTCGAATTAGAACGTGCATTCGGCTCAAGCCAAGAGGATTACGACAGCTAAGCATAATACAAAGTCCAAGCCGACCATGGTCCATAGGGAGAGAAGTAGATTAAGCCATATAAGGCGAATGCGGCGGGACAATTTGCATTGTTGTCAGGTGATGCAACATTGTCCTAAACTGACCCGCATTTGGAACGTTTTCCCTCGCGTCTTCCGTTTCTGGCGACTTTCGTCCTCACCTCCGCCCGTCGTCCACGCCGTCGCCGCCGTTGCCCGTGCATCGCGACCTCCGGTTCCACCCTCCGTCTCACCGCACAACTCATCCAGCTTGACGTCTCTCGCTTTTATCTCTTCTCTCTTGTCAGCTGGCGATTACTGCGACCGCCGAGCATGGGTATTCAGTTCGGTTCATTCGACAGCATCTGCGAGACCGCCGCGCTCGTCATCTGCCCTCTCGTCGGCTCAGCACAAGGCATTGAGCCTACGTGCTACAGCAGGAATGTGGACATTGCGGGCACGCTCATATTTCAGCCTTGTAAGTTCGCCTTGTTTAATGTTCCAGGCGCGTGGGTACGGGCGGGTATAGTGCGATGCGAGGGAGAGACATCGGGGGGGTCACAATGCAGGACGACCTTGGTCGATTCCTTGGAGCTGGAATCGAGTTGGCGATGCTGGGTCTTCTTGCTTCGCCACCCCGTCGATGTATCATGTCTGAACCGGTGCTGACCCTCCTCGTTCCCAGCAACATGTTTCGTCCACATCGTCGCCATAATAATGACCGTCATAATGATATACCACATCCGTAGTAAATATACCGCCGTCGGTACGCCTCAGTCTCATGCCATTTCTCCGGCCAAGATCTGACCCGCTTCTGCAGGACGAAGAGAGATCGTCATGTTCTTTTACCTCTACGCTATCATTGAGCTTCTCGCAATATTCCTCGATTCCAACATCATACCCACAGCCAATGCCAGCTATCCGGTGCGTTTCTCTTCTGATCGTTTCACATCGTTCAAGAAGCTAACGCCATTCCAGTGGTTCGCTGCAGTATACACTGGCCTGGTAGCAGCAGCGTACTGCTGCCTTCTCATCAACGGTTTCGTGGGCTTCCAATTCGCAGAAGATGGCACGCCGCTCTCGCTCTGGGTATGTCACAGCGCTCTCTGCCCTACTGCTACCCTCTTACGCCCTGATCCCCAGCTGCTCCGCATCTCCTGCCTGGTCGTCTTCGGCGTCTCGTTCTTCCTCGCCATCGCGACCTTCAAAGGCTTCGCCGGCTTCAGCTTCTCCAAGCCGATCGCGCTCTGGATCGTCTACATCCTCTGGCCGCTCATCTGCGCCGTCATCTACACCGTCTCCCAGCTCGTGCTCGTCTTCCGCACGCTCGACGACCGCTGGCCGATCGGCGACATCGTCTTCGGCGCCGCGTTCTTCACCATCGCCCAGATCCTCCTCTTCGCGTTCAGCGCCACGATCTGCGACGCGATCAAGCACTACATCGACGGCCTGTTCTTCTTCCACCTCTGCATGCTCCTCAGCGTCATGATGGTGTACAAGTACTGGGACAGTATCACGGTGCGTTGCCCCACCCCCACCCCCATCCCCTCTCCCTTCTCCCCTTTCCAGCCCCGGGTGAATCGATCGCTGATCTGAACACCCGCTTGTGTTTTTTCGCGATCAACAGAAAGAGGATCTGGAGTTCTCCGTCGGCTCGAAGCAGGCGGTGTGGGAGGTCAAGGACCCGCTCCTCGCGGACTACCCCGAAGACGACGTGCAGAGCAACTACTACGCCGGCGCACCCGCGAGCATCGTGGGCGGCGGCAACGGGCAGCAGATGTATGGCAAGGCGGGGTACGGTGGGCGAGGGTACCCGCCGAGCTCGGAGAGGTACTGATCGTCGTCGTCGTCGTCGGTCGTATCATGAGATACCGGACTTTTTCGTCGGCAAGGACGCTGTATCATCCCTTTGGTCGTAGCTACTACTTGATCTCTCTTCAACACGTACGCCGATCTGGACCCGCTTGATTATCGTGCTCGGTAGTGTTGACCTGGCATTTCGGTTTCACGCGGAGCGAGGGATCCGCGAGCAACGTCAATAACACTGACCATAGTGATACATCGTAGTTGACACAGATCGCGAGCACATGCATAAGACTCATCGGCCTCGTAGGCGCACAAGAAATGTGATACTGCAAAACGATTCATTGCACATCCGAAATCTACAAGCTACGACGGAAGACACGTATCGTAAGGGGTTTTCCAAAAATTGCTGAAGGCCGAAGCCAACAGACGGTACGGAAATTAATTTGCAATCAGCAAAAGACTGTGCCTCGGTAAAGACCTCACTGGCGACAGTACATGCCCGAGCACAAGAGATGAGGAGACCAATTGCGGAGTACGCCCTTATATATGGTGACGCGAAGGTACTTTAGGGCCGGCCGAATACGTCTGGTCCTTCCCGCGGTTCTGTGTTCCCCAAGCTTTTCCGTCTGGGCCAATAAGACGTATCAATGGGCCCATCTGCAGGGCGACAGGATCACCACCCTTTTTGCTTTGAGAACGATTCCCGCCGATCGGCGCGCGAGACCGCCCACCTGCCTATTATTCACCGGGGTGGGGGAGGGGGGTTGGGTTGCCGATTGATCAAAATTGAGGACTTCGTCGGACTTGGACAGGATCTCGGCCCCTGATACATGTCGCAGGTTGGGCGCTGTATTTCGTCAAGCAACATACATGGTTATAACGTTGGGAAAACATTCAAGATCCTTCGCGTTCCATCCCAACTTCCGGTGCCCCTTCATCACTAATGCTATGTGATGTCGAGAGCTCGCAGTCGCTCTCCGCGCTCCATCCATCTTTGGAAAAGCCCAGCGACGGAGTCCCTGAGATGTATCAGCAGGCTGAATAAAAGCATGTGATGAACAGGCTTCTCCATACTGGAAATTGGCCGTTGGCCAAGGTGTTGTGTGGATACGGGCTTGGCATCGACGACTGATAGCGCGTCGGAGGCACACTCTTCATCATCGTCTTGGTACTCGAAGACATAGTCTGAAAGGAAAGCAAATGGGTGAGCTAGACGACCAGCGCAATAAAAGGCGGGTTCTCATGCCTGACATAGCATCTAAGATAGTGTCGCGTCCCAGTTTGCCAGGATCTGGAACAGGGTCTCCGATGTGATCGTAGGGAACGAAAGTGTAATCGGGAGGGTTGTGCGGGGTTTCATCCTGAACTAATACTATAAGCAGTCGGCTGCTGGCCCTGTTTACCCGAGTAGCAGTAACACTCACTCTGCGGACCTAATGCGTCCCGCGCCGCCGCCCCAAGCTTCATCTGCTCTGCGATTTGCACAGTCATGCAGACTTCCTGAAGAGTGGTGCAG
The DNA here is from genome assembly GCF_000264995.1 of Punctularia strigosozonata HHB-11173 SS5. Taxonomy (NCBI): domain Eukaryota; kingdom Fungi; phylum Basidiomycota; class Agaricomycetes; order Corticiales; family Punctulariaceae; genus Punctularia; species Punctularia strigosozonata. The sequence continues at coordinate 159,953 of NW_006767433.1, forward strand.
AAGTATGTAAAGGGATGTGAAATCACTAAGTCAAGGACACAACGCACCGTAATATGGCTATTATATCGTGCCGCCAGCCACCGATACTGGATGGCGTGTTTTCGAGCGGTCGAGATGAGATTGAGTGGTAGGAGTTTAGTAGCCCCGATCCGTCGGATCATCCGCTCGAGTTGTCTCCGGTGATCCATTAGACTGCAATGGGCTGTGTGTCAGTATCAACGTGCTCATCATGGAAAACAGCTAACGAAGACTGCTCACGCCTGCCATTCCCTCTGGAGAGACTGCTTCGTCGCCGCATTCTCTATCATAAATCGATGCTCCATCCATGCATGACGAGCGACATTGACGATTTCCTGTGCTTCGAGATATGGGCCGCGGACGAGTAAGGGACATTCGCGTTTGATGAACCCGATGTCATATTGCTGCAGGCTCGTCATGTGCCCTTCGAGATATGGAAGCAAGGGTGGGGGCATGATGGTGAGGTGTTCAGGTAGAGGAAGAATTACGTGCACTGACGAGGGAGTACAGCAAATAGGATTGAGGTGGTGGGCCGTCCCGACGTACAGGATTTGAATGGCGAACCGTTTATAACCTCCAATTGTAAGGGAGATCGCCGTGCATGATAGTATTATGTACGCCTGTTTGCACGGAAAACGAGGCAAGGGTGGATTTCTTCCATGGGTGTACCCGAAGAACGGGCGCCGTCATTTGTACGATGGAATATGCCTTGGTCGTACCGTGTACCAAATACCCAGGTTGAAGGCCCCTTTTACGAAGGCGGGAGTTCCGGCATGAGAAAGCGGATCATATCACTGTCGAGGCTAAAGCTCGCTCAGCGATGCCAGCAAAGCGCGAGGGAATGGGCACCTTCCAAAGTGAGGACATTGCATCGGCCATCTTAGGGTCAGTTATTCCCACACATACAACGATCAGAAGACACCAGTTATAGCTCCGCCGACAATCCAGCCATCGACGCTTGGATCTTCTTTTATTGATGATAAAGTAGTCCGGGACTCTGTACAAAACATAGCGCGCGCAAGGCGCAACGACACAAGGGCGCTGAATTGCGCTCACATCCCGTTACGTTTTTCATCACTTATCAGCGGCATGCATACCATCCTCTCCCAGTGATCAATTGTGGGCGCTGTGGGTCCAGAAGTAGCCTTCGCAACCAAGTGCTGTCCTTATCACCGAATTCGCACAACAGCATTCAGTGAAGCAATTCCTTGTAGAACAAGGAGTCGGATAAGAACAACGCATGCCTCTGTTGGAACTCAACGCGAGGGGCAACTGAGGTGTATATAAGATAAGCGACGCTTTCCACTTGGAAATCATCTACCAACCCTCAATCATTTACGATTGTCGGAGACACCATCGCGTCCGCTTTGCTCCCCTCTCATACTATACCCCCTCCGCAACAGCCATCACCTTCAACGAAGTACCCCTCGCAGATTTCTGATGTCCCAACACTTCGCCAAATCATCCTTTGCGCCGCAGTTCCCGTCGATCGACTTGCCACAGGATGAGGTGGATGAGATCGAGTGCTCATTCCATCCCCATATCGCCGTCATATACCTCAACGCCCGTAAAACTGTTCATGTCGCCCGCCACTGCTGGATACAACACGCCGATCTGATCGAGGCTGGGAGCAAGGATCACCTCGAGATGCTCTGGGAGAGGTGAGCAGAAACCTTTCTCGGAAGTGCGTTGATCAAACCTTCGTTTGTGTCAGCTTGGAGCACGAACGCGTGATACTCAGGAGCAGAATTCAACGAGCGAAGGATTCGTGGCTTCCTGTAGTTCTTTCTCTGCCCGTGCGCAGAGCTATTCAGGAATATACAAGAAAGGCGTGCGAATTTCGTCAATCCGTACTGGTCAGCTCTCTTTTTCTCCACGTGCGCGTGTTAGAGCCTCATAGTCTGTCATCGGTCTAGGACGCTTGTGAACATGCACGCTATGCACAACAGGTCGATTTGATATTAGAGCCGATCCGTCCCAACGGCGTCTGCATGCAGCACTCGGTATCCCGCGCAGACTCCGATTATGCCCGACTGGACCACCTGCCAGAACTCGCAGACGACGGGGCCATCGCTGGAATATTCTCGCGTACGCATAAGCTTCATGCACATACGCACAACGGAACTCAATGACACTATCAATAGAACTGAAGTTGGCTGATGGCCAGGAGCCTGACACGACTGGGTTTATCATGGCAGAACCCGCGCGTGGTATCGTAGCATCGTAGACTCGCGGCGACGGGGCTGATATTCTAATTTATCACCCAAGCTAGTTAACAGCCCTATTGGCCTCATTGTGGCAGACATTGTCTAATATACCCTCCTAACCGCATGTATATCTTGTATCATACCACATGACTATATTGTCCATCGAGCACACAAACACAACGGCTTCGGACCCGGAGGGCACTACGGCCCCGGGCGTTGACTGATACTGCAATGCACTGCATTGCTCGTGACTCACGAGAACGGCTTCGTCAATAAGGCGCTGTCTCGCGAGCGAGCTTTATTCGCGCTACCCCCCCCCCCCCGACTCATCACAAACTCTTAGGGTCCAATATGCACCAGGTGTTTCTCATTGCAGAGATAGCGCGGCATATAGTAGACCTTGCAAGCCACGACGACAAGGTCTGGCATGGACGCAGATATCAGGATCTCCTCAACATTGCACTCACTTGCAAGGCACTCTCAGGAGTTGCGCTGGACGCGCTATGGGCCAAGGTCGTCGACCTCGACAATATTTTGAGGCTGTTGCCCGATCTTGAAGGAGCAGGGGTAGGTCACCTGAATGTATCACTCCTGTCTGCAAGACTGAGGAACAGGACTCGTCTCTCACTATAACAGAAGCCTTTCTCAGGAACTCGCGCAGAGTTAAAGAACTGGACCTCGGACATACTGCATACCGACGTAAAACACGCGCCGTCTCTGCCCACGCTTCCTTGGATGACCTGCACGCCTTTTGCAAGCAGAACAGAGTTGATCTCTTCCCTCGTCTTCATTCCGTGACCATACGGCACCGTGAATGGCGCCTGGCTCATGCAGCTGTATTCATCACTTCCCATTTGACATTTTTGTCCATCAACGACGTCTACGATATCCCGGACCGCCCAGTTGAATCTGTCCTGCCGACTACCCAGGATCTCGTTCATTCTCTCATCAAAGCTTCTCCATCACATCTCACCACTCTCCGTATACGACGACTTCCCCTCGACGTACCCCTACTAGCACGTCTGCCTGAGCTTCCGTCCTTACAGGAGGTTTCTATTCTCTTGACCGCGTCCGCAGGCAAAGACCGTAACTTCCTGCACACCCTGAATCGTGTCTGGCAGATGCCCTCACTCACGGGTCTGCACATCCTTTACGGGGGTCCCACGGAACTATATCAGCCGGAAGGGCCTTTGCTTGTGGATGCAAACTTGCTCGTCTCCGACCAAACGCTCATCGGGCCGGTCAGAGCCACAACCACCATGATTCGGCACGGGCCAAACGCTCGTACTTTGGATATCGTCGCAACGGAATTAGCCAGCTCTGAAGACTGGGATGCCGCCCTCACAGCTGTTTTTGAGCATTCAACTCAGACGATGCAAACATTGAGCGTTCAGAAGGATATCAGATGGCCGGACCTTAGCACGATGACGCCCCTTCCCGCCGCCATCATGCTCACCATGCCGCGGTACGACAACATCCAAACGCTTGTCCTTAACATCCCGCTCGACTGGACGGACTCCATCGTCGACCACGTCGCTCGCTCCTGTCCGGCGATAACGGTCGTTGACATCGGAAACGAGATCAAGAACCCGCGCCTGACGTCCGCCAGCCTCGTATCTCTGGCTGTTGAATGCTTGAAGCTAGAGAGCTTCACGGCTGTCCTCTCCTCGAACAACGAGTCTTTGATGCGTGGCTGGGAGGCCCTACCACGCGACTTCGCAGGCAATCCGATTCTTGTCAAGCTGGCTGTCCAGCTACTCCCGGTTCCTCAGAAACGGAATCAGAAGTACTACGCTCTCCTCCGTAAACTATTTCCCAATCGGAATACTCGGCTGAAGTAACCATATTGCAGGTCATCGCTACCAGTGACACGTCATTATAACGCGTGATATGTGATGACAATCATGCAGCAGAGAATAGTTGGAGACTATGTCGTGCCAAGAATGTGCGTGCGTTCAAGAATATCAGAACACAGGCCTGGGTTGGTATGGCTCCTCAAGATACTTTCACTTCATCCTCATGATGAAAGTCGTTTATGGTTTGACTCGGAACTAAGAACGGATACAGTGATTTTAGTTACGGGAAATTCGTGGGGGCTTTGCGGAACTGTGACCAGCTCATGGTGATTGCTGGTCGTGTCATTGTTCAGGTTCTTTACCAAACGCTTTCGTCGGAGATTGTAGCTATTGCAGCTGTGTGCATTGTGACGCTGCGGAGACCGGATATCACTGCGAACACGAACTCAAACCGCCGTGAGTTCACCTACGGAACTAGAAGGTTAGACTGAGAATATATGCGCCCGAAATTGACAGCGCGAACTGCTAGAGGATATGAATCCCAAACGGGGGAGCTGCCACAGTTATATGCGCGCATAAAATGATGCCGTATCCGGCCCATCTTCTCCGGATAACGACAAACTTCCCCATTGGCGTCCCGTCGATTCCATCGAGCTGTGTGCTGCATGCAATTCATGAACCGGAGACAAGGTTCGGACAGAATTATCGCGATTCTCATTTGGTATAGGCTGCTGGTGATACAAACAAATACGGCATGTAAGGTAATAGTCCCGAACTCGTCAGCATGAATACCAGGTCCTAAGATAGATCGTACACCCGTGGTCCATCATAGCCCTCTGGCGCGCAAAGGTCCGTCCGATGACTCGGATTATGATCTCATACACTCTTCTGTTTCGCGTCCTTCAGCTGCTGCACCTTCTTCTTCACCTTGTTCGCCTCGTGGTGGAGCGCGAGGAAGCCTTGCTCCTGCTCCGGGCGCGTCCACCCGTCCGGAAACCGCTCTTCGCCGAGCCACTGCTCCAGCCTGTCCCGCGGCACGCCCCCGCTCGCGTCCTTGAGCGTGTTGTACAGGAACACGGCCTCCGCCGCGCCGAGCGTGCGGTGCAGGCCGTCGAGCCTCGCGTCGCGCGCGTTCGCCGTCTCCCGCGCCGCGCGCACTTCGCACAGATCTTCGAGGCCCATGCCCTGCGGCGGGCAGCGGGCGAGCACGTCGGAGAGGAGCGCGGGGTCGACGGCGGTAGGCGCGTATCGCGCGCCCTTGGGCGCGTCGGCGTGCACGAGCGACGCGTCGTGCTCGATCCGGTCGTGCCGCGCGAGGTCGCCGAGGTCGATGTGGGCCGCGAGCCAGCGGCGGGAGCAGAGGAGGAGGCCGCCGACGGCGAGGAGGTACGCGAGCGGGGTCGAGAGGTGGTACGCGCGCCGGACCGCGTCCGCGAGCTGGAAGAGCGAGATGTGCCGCCCGTCGCGCGGCCTAGGAAAAGGGGCTATTGTTAGGATCGCGGGCGCTGTTGGGAGGCGCGCGGATGTTTACGTACAGGATGCCGTGGTTCGCGAGCGTGTTCAGTGCCGGGCAGGGCGAGCGAGAGTCGCTGGCTGCCGGCGGGTGGTAGGGATGTTGTAGGAGGGTGTCCATGGATGTTATCTCAGATTACGCTCTGTGAGGCGAGGATGGTGTGAATGTGGGCGAGGATGCGTATTTCGGATCGTCGTCGATGCGAATATATAGCAGAACCTTGGACGTGTATATATAAACGCGCGGTGTCTGTCAAGGCAATACAGAGGGGGAGGAGTCAATTACAGGGACATGAGAACGCGCTGCTAGCCACAGCATGATATATTATATGATGTTGACCGCATTACGCGGTGCGGCGTGGCTTGGGGCCAATCGGGCCAGGTACTTCGAGATAAGTGATTGGAAAAAACACGCGCCCCTGGCCCATCGCAACGAGGCCACACCGAACTCACGTAGGGGAGATTGGGCCGATTTCATCAAGGGGATGTACGAGGATGGAAGGCGATTGACCTGGTTGCTTGACCATCCGGATCACCTTGGTTGGACGCTGTGTTCAACGCTGAACGTTACACGGATTTGCGACAGACAGGCTGCACTGTGGCATAGTGACACACGGGATTGATCCCGCTCACGGGTCGTGGAATCGTCGGATCCTTTCCACCCCATCCGGTAGACGAAAAACCACAGGTCCTATCGACGCATTTGATCCATCATGCATCACCATGGGCCCACCCGCGGGAGGTGGGCAAGGATACCTGCCAAGGTTCGGACTGCGCGAATACCATGCAAGGCGCTGCAATCATGGCTACGTCGGCCTCAACCCCTCCATAAGGCGGCGCCTGAGTCGAACTGTCCAAACCGCGTCGCAATCGCGCACGAAATGACAAAAACGTCGTGTCGAGGCTGTGACGTCGACTGTAGATCTTTACCATGGCATGCTTTGCCGCAAGGACCGGTAGATACATACATAACCGGAGGGTGGCAGTCCGAGTCACTGTGGCTGGGTATGGCTAAACAAGGTAGCAAGCTGTAACCTGTATTTCGAGGTACCTGACAAAAAAGGGCCACCGAATGCATAAGACAACAAAATACATACCCTGCAAGCTCAAAGCAGGTAAATATAGACTTCGTGGCACAGCGGACAGTGCCCGGACCAGCCTTCTAGGCTCGTTCAGTTGTTTCTTCACCGAGCACCGGCAGCGCGCTGCTGCGTCATGGCACCCATGGCGCAGCGGGGAGGAACCGTTCATATCGGGCTCGCGCGGGCCACGAGAACGGGACAGCAGCCGCATCGCCTACCCCCATAGCTTCCGACAGAAAAAGGGTCGCAAATCAGGGGGGAGGGCGTCCGCCAAGTTACTCAGGACGCGTCCCCGCGCCGGAGCCGGTTGAACTTGGGCAGCATCTCGCGCAGGTACTCGGCGTGCTTACGGCGGAGATCGGCCTCCTGGACTTTGCCGCGCCCGGACCACGTGCGGCGTTCTGCCCCGGGACCGTACACGACGGTGTAGTCCGGCAGGCTCTCGTCTTCGGGCGGGACGACGAGGCAGCAGGGTCCGATCGCGCAGTGCGACCCGAGTCGGACGGTGTGGTGGACGCGGGCGCGAGTGGAGATGGTGTTGAAGGAGCCGATGGAGGGGCATTCGACGCCTGTGTGTGTGGGGGGGGGGGATTTGGTGATGAGTAGAGGGAAAGTAGTGCAAGGAGGGACGGGGCGGGACGTACGGCAACCGATTTCGAAGAGGTTGTCGTCGCCCACGCGCATGACTTCTTTTCTCCTACGCATCGTTATGGGCAAGGAGCACCTGTTTTCACGGGTAAGACGGCGTACCGGTTGACGATGATGGCACCCTCCTCGATGATACAGTTCGCGCCGATGACGATTGGCCCTGCTATGGCGAAGATGGTCGCCTTCGGGTGCACGATGGTACCTGTAGTAGATATGGTTCAGAGTTAATGCATCAACGTTCGTAAGCGTGATCAGGACGCGCCTGCACCAATGGTAATGTCCCCTTTCAGTTCCACGTCTTGGCAGACAACCGCCTTGGAATGGATCGTGAACTTGTCGCGTCTGACCAGGAGGTGGGTGTGAGCTCATGACTTACGTAATGGTTTGTGATACGTACATCGGAGGCATATCTAGTTCGCTATGCGGGAGGGCATGCGACACGTTTATTCGTCGTCGCGAGCTCGAGGTCGATGTTGGCGACGAGAGGGCCTGGGTATGCGGCGGCACCGTTCCATTGACAACATCAGGTGATAGCATCATTACCATTGAATCCTCCGGGTCCGGTGCGCTCGGCTCTCTCGTTACTCATAGCTTTTGCACGCCAGAGGGATCCTTTGACCTGATCTTCATCACCGCACGTTTCGTTGGTCTGGATAAAGGATAGCCATGGTCATACAACAACCCGTCGGTCAGATCAAGTGCAGCCGCCTGATCTACGCATTCCGGTCGATAAACTGATCTTGTGTCCGCCGGCAGGTTGACGAACGTCTCCATCGTGAGGCTCAAGAAGGGGGGCAAACGGTTCGAGGTATGCCTCGATAATTGCTCTACAGTACCTATCTTAACCTGATCACTGGATCCCCAGATCGCATGTTACAAGAACAAAGTCCAAGAATGGCGCAACGGCGTGTACGTCCCGCACGACTACACAACCCGAGTCGAATCTGTAGTCCTGACTCACCATGTGAGACAGTGAAAAGAACTTGGATGACGTTCTACAGATAGGAAACATCTTCGTGAACGTATCAAAGGGCGAAGTCGCGAAGAACAACGACCTTCAGAAGGCGTTCGGCACCACAGACCGGGACGAGATCGTCAAGCAGGCGAGTCGATCACTATCACTATCACCACCCCCACCCTCCCCTCTTCCTCTTCCGCTCGCTTTCGCACCGATTTTACCTGCTCACCACCGCCATCGCTGTCCAGATCCTCCAAAAAGGCGAGGTTCAAGTCGGCGAAAAAGAGCGGGAACACGACCTGTCCTCCCTCCGACGCGAGATCGCGACGCTCGTCGCCGAGAAATGCGTCGATCCCACCACGCAGCGCCCTTACCCCTCGGGGATCATCGAGAAGGCGATGACCGAGGCCGGATTCAGCGTCAAGCAGGACAAGAGCGCGAAGTCGCAGGTGGGCGCGTGCCTGAAGGCGATCCAGGCCGGGTCGGCGCTGCCCATCCAGCGCGCGCGGATGCGGGTCCGGGTGAGCGTTCCCGCGAAAGAGGCGGGCGAGGGCGAGGGGAGTTTGAAGAGCAAGGTGCTCGAGGGCGCGGAGAAGGTCGAGAGCGAGGAGACCGGCGCGGATGGTTGGGACGTGGTGCGTAATGCTCGGCCTGTTGTCTGTTGCTTGTGACAACCGGATTGACTTTGGGCGAACGTCAGGTCATGCTCATCGATCCGGGCCAGTTCAGGGTGATCAACGAGTTGCTGCAGAAGCACTGCAAGGGTAAGGGTCGGATAGAGACCCTGACTTTTGCGGCGACGTCCACGACCAGCTGAACTCGCAGCACAAGCCCGAGATCTTGTCGTATCTTCCGATGTATTTTCTGATGTATTTCTTAGTCCGTGTTTCGGTACATCCACAATAGCATTAACGTTACAAGACGAGGAAAACATGACATTGGCTCGGAGATCGCGATATGCAAGGCCAGCAGGGGATAAGAGCGCTCGGGGCCTCCCATGTTAGGGATTATACACTGCGAACATGCTCAGATGTCGGCGAAGTCATTATCCGGGGGCAATGCACGTACTTGTCATCTGATGGCCACGGCGTTAATCTTCAGATATGGAGGGTATGAGAACAATACCGGTACTCACCATGATAGACGAACCGCGTCTGAACCGCGTTTCGAGCGACGTATATCAGTACGGCATCGAGGCATGTAACCGTGCAGGCAAACCTTCTTGGGATTCTCAGGCGCGGTGCGAACGTAGCGATCGTTGTCTTCAGGACTGCATTTGATAGAGATCGGTTAGAGCAGCGAGATCAGGACGCAAATGATCGGATTTACCGCTCCTTAGCCTGCGATGTGATCATGAATCAGGCAATCGCAAGTAGGCGCCCGAGCGAGGAGTGGACGAACGCACCGTACACGAAGCGAGCATGCTCTGCAGCGTCACGCATACGCTCATCACGCTGAGAACGGGCGACCACTCATTTCCCAGTATCGAAGCGCATATCTGGTAGAGGTTGAGTACCGTTGCGATGAGATCGGTTTGATACTAAGAGCGCGGACGGACATGACCATTCGAGTAAACGTGCTGGGAACGTGCGTCAGCCTACGATCGGCAGAGGCGAGACGCAAGGTGTGAGCGTACAGGATGTATAGGCGCTTTCCAGTTCTCGTCGACAACGAATTGTACGGCCGGGGATGATATCGGATATTGCGGCTCGAAACGGAACTTGAGCGCGAACACCTCGTCCTACGGAATGCAAGGTGAACATGATATCGATGACCTAGGAGCACAAGATGATACCATACCTTGTACAGGCTCTCGCCCTTGACTTCAATCGACAGGAACCAGGTCTGGAAGTCGTCCGCCTGAAGTAGTGTGATACCTGCCTTCGTGCAAGTTGCATTAGATGGGTTCGACAGGCCCTGAGGACACCTTAACGCACCAACTGGACATCCGTTCGTCTTTATATCCGTAAGCTCCTTCGCGAGACGTTTGGACGAGATCGGAACGGCCATGGTCGGTGCAGGCAGCCTGGCAGCAGGGCCGAAGCCGTGCAAGCCCACGCGCGCTAGTCCAGCCACGTCTGCCAAACATGCATCAACAGCGCCGACAGCATATAAAGAGCGACGCAAACTCGGTTTTTTCTCTTCAACAATGTCATCGAGGTCCCTGCTTTAGAGTCACTTGCTCGGCCGTCCAAGAGGCCTTGCAGGCGCTCGCGGAGACCCAGAAGAAACCTCGGTCGTGAATCTCATTTCGTCGGGCTGCATCTTCGCTATGGCCCGCTCGGATAATTTTGCGAGCACATCCATGCACCTCGAGCTTGCTCCTCGCTCTAGTCCCTTCGTCCATCTTGATAGGCCCAGTATGTGGTATACACTCTACAAGAATACATCTTTTGTATTGCACACACATACGCCCGATTTATGCCGGAACGCCCATCAAGCCTGCGCCGTCGGACCATCCATCGCGGTCTCAATTTTGGTAACCTCATCGGCTGCCTTCGCCTCGCCCACCCTCTTCTCCCTGTCCGCCGCGACCGCGTCCAAGATCTCCTTCGCGCCGGTATCGATCAATATCTTCGCCATCTGCACGCCGACCGCCTCCGCCTCCTCCAGCGACCCCACGGGCTCGTTCAGCGTATGCTCCACGTGCAGCCGTCCATCGATCCCCGTCACGCACCCCGTCATCCTCAGCGCGCTCTTCCCTCCCTCATCGCCGGCATCGACGAGCGTGGTGTGCACGCCGACGGGGACGCTGCACCCGCCCTCGAGCACGCGCAGGCACGCGCGCTCCGCGAGGCACTCCCACTGCGTGCGCCGGTGGGTGATCGCGGCGCCGAGCTCGCGCGCGAACGCGTCGTCCGCCCGGGCTTCGATGCACAGCGCGCCCTGGCCGACGGCGTAGTAGAGCGTCGGCGGGCCGATGTCGGCCGTGATGCGGTCCCCGAACCCGAGCCGGTCCATCCCCGCGCGCGCGAGGACGATCGCGGTGTAGGGCCCGTCTTCCGCGTCAAGCTTGGCCAGGCGGGTGTTCCTAGGCGTACGCACGAGATGCAATGAGAGTGAGAGTGAGGGGAGCGAAGACGGCGCAAGAGGTCGATAAGACGTACAGGTTTCCGCGCTGTGGCCAGAGTATAGCGTGTATGAGACGTCGTGAAAAGGGGCGATAAATAAATAAATATGGGGGGGTGAGAGATACGCACGACGTCCAGGAAAGTAAGCTTGGGGTACGCCCTCCGCAGCTGCGCGACCCTCCGCACGCTGCTCGTGCCCACCACCGCACCGTCCGGGAGCTCCGCCAGCGTCTTGTACGGCAAGCCCTTCTTCACCACCAAGCTGTCCACCGCGCTCTCGCGCTCCGCGATCGCCGCGAGCGCGCACCCGGGGGGCAGCACGGTCGGCACGTCCTTCGTGCAGTGCACGAGCATGTCGACCCGGCCCTCGAGCAGCTCGACCTCGAGCTCCTTCGTCCAGAGCGCCTTGCCGCCGAGCAGGTACAGCGCCTGCGACTGGTTCTTGTCCCCCTCGGTGCTCATGAACGCCGTCTCGAACGTCACGGACGGGAACGCGGCCGCGAGCGCGTCCCGGACGGAGACCGTCTGGATCTGCGCCAGCTGGGACGCGCGCGAGGCGAGGGTGATCGAGCGCCTGGCGCCCGTGGGGGCGGGGGCGGGGGTGCTGCTAGCCATAGTCGTAGTGTCGAGGGGATCGCGTCCGGTTTAGCCTGTTGAATCAAGATGAGATATACAGGTAACAGTAAGAACTCGGAGCGGAGATGGAGATTGCGAGCAAGGAAGGGGAGTCAGATGGCGGGCCGCCCGAGCGGCGGACCAAAGATCTAAGCGAGGTTTATACATCGCTCGCGTGAGCAAACCGCGCGATGGGTATCCGGCCGCAGATATCGGCGCGGACGAGCGCGCTAACACGTCCCCCGGCAACTTTCACTCGCGGCCACGAGCGGCGAACGTGGCGTGAGCGCAGAGGGCGCGGACGGTGAGAAGCAGTGCGTATGGATACATGGTCTACATTAGCGCGGTGCGTACGATACATGCGTGGGGCCGGATGCGAGTGGGAGACTCTCAGCGGATCTCTCAGGGAGACATGTACTGCGCCATGCTGCGAGGGAGGGGATCCCGGGCCGTGAGCGGGGCGGGTGGATCGTGAGGGTGGGCTGGATAGCTTACGCGGAGTCTTTCGGGGCGTCGTCGCGGTGCAACCGTTGCTCCAGCTTTTCGAATTCGTTTAGAGCGATCGTCTCTTCCTGGTCCAGGATCTGGTTTAACAACGCGATATCAGTATTACGTCAGGTAGGGATGATGATCCACTGACCTGTTCGACGCCCTTCACCTCCGGGATATAGTGCATCAACATGCGTTCGATCCCGCTCTTCAGCGTCACCGTGCTCGAATCGCACCCCCTACAGCTCCCCTTCAACTTCACTTGCACGATCCCGTCCTCCGTCATGCCCCTATACTCGATATCGCCCCCGTCCTCCATGATCGCCGGCCTCACCCTCGTGTCCAACAGCTCCTTCACCATCGCCACCGTCTCCGAGTCCGTCTCCAATATCCGCGTGTCCTGCGGGCCCGCGCTCAGCCGCTCCTCCTCGCTCCGGAACAGCGGCGCGCCGGACGAGAAGTGCTCCATGAGCGTCGCGTACACCTCCGGCTTGACGACCGACCACGGCACGTCGCGCTCCTTCGAGACCGTGACGAAGTCCGGGCCGAAGAAGACGGCGCGGACGCCGTCGATGCCCATCAGCCGCAGCGCGAGCGGGGAGGCGAGCGCGGCGCGCGTGTCGAGGAACTCGGCCGAGCCGTCGGTCATCACCGGCACGCCCGGGATGAACTTGAGCGAGTCGTCGTTCGGCGTGTTCTCCGTCTGGATGAACATCGTCCGTACTAAAAGTAAGGGGAGCGTGACGAGTTCAGAAGAGCGAGCAGGGGTGAGGAGGAGTAAGAAATTGTACCTAGAGAGGGCGCCCTCCTTTGTATGCCGTTGCTGAGTGACCACCGACTGGCGTTGGTCGTTGTCAACGTCGCCGGTCGTCGGCGTGCGCTGGACGCCATGGCGCGAGCGAGCGCGGCGCGGGGTATCCTCGTCGGCTTCGCCGCATCTCTGAGCAGCCTGAGGGCACTTCGCGTTTGCGTGGCAGCGTTCATCGTCCGTAGTCGACGTTTGCACAGTCGGAGAGAAAGATGAGGTCAGCGAGGGAGTTGCGCGCCTTCGGAGCCCGGGATCGGCGAAACGGCTGACTGACCGGTGGCTGTACGCTATTTCATTCGTCTCTCGACCGTCGTCCAGTAAGAACGCGAACGTTTCAGTCACGGTCTTGCTTACCCACAGTGCGCGTATCGGTATCACAGCGGGAAATCCCTGGAATCTGGGGAAAACATATAACAAAACTATCGTATAATAACTATGGTTGTTACTGACATCTGAAGTTATGACAGGTTTATCTCAAGATATATGTCAAAAATATGACTACTCTCCCGGTCTCTTTGAAGTAAGTTTGACATCATTTGGATCAACTTAGCTCATAGCTTTTCTGAATCATTTTGCCAATTATTTCTTACCAGATTCAGCCTGTTTCCCGCAGTGTATACCGACCCCGACAAGCAGAACCATCCAGAAAAAAAGAAGTGAACATATACGCAAAAACAGCACCTCTTTTCGATCGGGGTCGCACCGGTGCAAGTCGCGGTAACAACGTCGCTCCATCACTTTCGCGGTACACATGGTCCGAGTACGTATACAGAATGCTGGCACGTTCAAGGAGGGGGGGGGGGGGCATATAATTATGCGTACGCTCACGCTGGAAACGGACCTACTCCACGTCACGACGACGATACCGGTTCGGAATCCATCATAAACGACCGGTACCAAGCATCCACGTCCGGGCCAAATTCTGATTCGTCCGCGGTCTCGGGAAGTCCTGCGTCTAGTTCTTGTTGCAGCTTGTAGATTTCGACGAGGTCGGCCGGATCGGGCGGCGTCATGAGGCCAGTCAAGCCATCGTGCCCGGCGCTGTCGTCGGCGGCCCTGACCACGCGTCGGAAACGTTCGGCCAACGGCGACGAATCTTCGAGTTCCTGCGCGACTCCCGCTGTCGCAGGCTTGGGCGGAGCCTGACCAGGCAGTCCCGACTCGGACCCCAGCGCTATGAAGCACACAGTCAGTTCTGCCGTTCTCGGGAGGTAACCCCCCCACCCCCCCCACCCCTTCGTATGATCAGAACGTAATGAATGGTGGCGTACGCGACAGGAGACCGGAACCGGACTGATCGTCGTTCAACTCGGGCAGGTTGGCGAGTTCGGAGTAGCTGGCGACCGTGCGGTCCCGCAAGGACTTGGCGGCCTCGTCCGACCCTTTCAGGCGGGCTACATTGCAAACGTCCTGGTGCGTCACGGTGACATATCAGCGGTTCCGCGGGTATGGGGCGATGCGGAGGCGAGGCGAGCGAGCTGACCAGAACATCTTGACGGAACCGGCGCGCCAATCCCACGTAAGCCCGGAGCGCATCGCGCACGGGAGGGGATACGCCCAGCGCCGTCGACAGCCACGACTTCTTCGCGGCCCTGATCGCGTCCAGGAGCCATCTGCCCGCCTTACCCAAGCTGAAGAACCAAAAGAAGAAGAAATCCGGTTATTACCTCGGCTTTGCGGGGGGGAAAAAGGTTAACAAGGCCGCGATTGCTCACTTTCTCCAGAGCGATTCGAGCTCTTCGTCCGCTCCCTCCTTGATCAGCTCGGCGTGCTGCACCCAGCAGTTGCGGGCGACGAGGACCGTGATGCGGGCGTGGTAGTACGTGGTGGCCATATGACCGGATAAGAAGCGCTTGACTTCGTCCAGCTCGTCTTGCGGCAGGTTGGTCCGCTCGCGATGTGCGGAAGAAGCCATTTCTGGAACGGTGGTGACGTAGTCAGGGTGTTGCAGGGACGGGCTGCAGATCAAAGGAAAGTAGGAGGAGTTGATATGACACCAGAGTAGGAGAGATCTGGAATGCGCGGTCGATTGACTGGGGGAGGAGTATCGATGTGCTTATATAGACGTACCGTGGAGACATCATCGACGTGACCTTGAGAGATACATTGTCCCAGAGATAGTTGGCGTGGTGAATGCAGTCCGCTATAGACGTTTCGGGACGTAAGCAGCCCACATGCGGCCTGTGAGTCTGCGGACAGCACCGTCGTCGCGATGACTACCTGTTTTTTGGGCACACATGCCACCACACAGTGAATGATGACCCAGTGTGCAAAGAACCGCTCATTCGGATACCGCGCTGCATGTCTATGCGCAGATACGGAGCGCGGTGAATACAATTCGAGATGACCAAGGGTAGTCTACAGCATAGCTGCATCAGGCTGTGCAATGAGGCGAACCAACCGACTCCGCGCTGCTGCTTTCGCCATCGCTGTCGTCCTCCACTCCGGGTGACGTGGGCGCGAGGCGTTCGCACAATTGGGACGGATCAGCGCGGGTGAGCCGCGCGGGCTTGGGCGCGGCTCGAGCACGATCTTCGTGCTCGGATTCGGATTCTACGCATATATGTGAGAACGTCAGTCCGGTCCCTTGGGCGTGCACGGGCGCAGCGGCGAGGGTGCGTACGCGGAAACAAGGCGGCGACGGCCTTGGCATCGAGCTTTGTCAGTCGATAGAAGTCGACGCTCGCGCGTTCCATCGCGTCTTTCGCGACGGCGACGGTCGTGTCGTCACCCCGTTCGGGGCCATATCGCAGCCGGGTATGGTCGTTCTTCGCGCGAGACTTCAGCGACCAGGCGTCGTCGTACGCCGCCCGATACCGGGCATTGCAAGCGAGCTGAGCGAAGAAGGAGTTGAGAGAGGGCGGAATCAGGGTGATAGAGATATGCCAGGAGCGCACTGACGAGCACGGATGTCTGAAACAGGCGCGCCTTCCTCACGTAGAATTGGACCGTTTCGGGTATGGTCATCAAGTCGCTCGGTTCTGGGCGCTTCGGGTTCCACAGCGCCGGGCGCGTCTTCGCCTTTTCGACGATGTACGGGATCAACTTCCGTACGTGCTCCAACCTGGGGACGAACGAGAACAAGGGGGCCATGGGTGGGTCGAAACGCGGGAGAGGAGGTGTGGGGTGTTGGTGTTGGTATTGGTATTGGTATTGCAGCACTCACAGGTCCCAGAGTTCACTGAGATGCTTAAGATCATCGGCTCCTCCGCGTTCGATCACATGAGCGTGCTGCATCCAGAGATGGCGCAAAACGAGAACCATTGTGCGAGCTTTGATATACGTGGTAGCTAACTGGCCAGGGAAGGAGCGCTCGATCTCGTCCACGTCGTCTTGCGCTAGCTTGATCTGCGCGGTGGGATCCATATGTAAGGCAGGGTCGGGCGTGACGAAGATGGAGCACGTTCGTTCTAAAGCTGGAGGAGGCGGGACGGGACTAGGGCAGGGAAAGGTAGCTTGAGTCGGTCTTATACGGACGCACAGTGCACACCGATCGTTGTATAAAACCTCGAAAACGGAGACGGCTTGTTCGTGTTCGTGAAACAATGCCGCTATCGCGCCAATTGCAAGTTTACGCAAGCTCGTCTCCTCGAGACGCCGCCCACGCAGATCGGAGTTTTCATGCATTGCATCATCGGTATCGTTGCGTTGACCACGGTAGTGGCGTTGTCCACTGGGTACAGTTACAATAACGAGCCCGGGTACGGAGACCGGCGGAAGGTGAGAGAACAATGTCAACCTATAACGCCTTCCTTTCGTGGAACGCTATACTTACTCTGGGTTGGACTTTACCCACGTGGATCAAGAAGCTGACAGGATGGTCGTGGCATTATATGCAGTACAATAACATGTATATGCAAGCAGAACAAGAGCTTTCCCCACTCAATCGCCCGATACACGCTGATAGAATTTCTCAGATTTCATGCACATGAAGCGAAAAAAAAAAACACCCGACGCGACTTCTGGAGGAAATAACCTGATAAACCATGATCTACTGGTGACCGGCACCATGATCGAGTTTTACTAAGTTCCCCGCTCTTGAATAGACAACACGCGCGTCTTTACTGTCGACCGTTATGCAAAGCACAGTGAGGTAGTCTACGGCATGGCTGAATCAGGCCGTACGACGAGACGAACGATCCGACTCCACGCTGAGGCTGCTGCTGTCGCCATTACCGTCGCCGTCGATCTTCGCCCCGAGTGCCACGGGTGTGAGGCGTCCGCGAGCATGATCTTCGTGTTCGTGTTCTCGGATCCTAACAAACGCATTTCTGGAAACGTCAGCCCGGTCCATCTTTTGACCTTTGGTGTGTGTGTGTGCACGGGTGCAGCAGCGGGGTGCGTATACGGAAAGATGGCAGCGATGGACCTGGAATCCAGGTTTTCCAGTCGTTCAAAGTCGGCGCACGCGCGGTGCATCGTTCGTTTCGCGATGGCGATGGCCGTCTCGTCGCGGGGAAAACCGAGCAGTCGACGGTGGTCGGATATCGCGCGATGCATCAGCTCCCGCGCGTCGTCGTACGCCGCTCGGTACCGGGGGTTGCAAGCGAGCTGGAGTGGAAAATGGGTGTTGAGGGGCGGGAGAAACTACGGTGATAGAGATATGTAACCGCGGGCGCACTACTGACCAGGACGGACAACCGGAACAGGGGAGCCCTGCTCACGTAGGACTGGACCGCATCCGGTATGGTCCTCGGGTCGTTCGATCCCGGGCGCTCCGAGTTCCACAGCTCCGGGTGCGTCTTCGCCCTTTCGATCATGTACGGGATCAACTTCCGTACGTGCTCCAGCCTGGGACATGAACGAACCCCCGGGGGGATAGGTCGGTGGAAACGCGGGAGGGTAAGGTAATGCAGCACTCACAGGTCCCAGAGATCCTTGAGCTCCTTCAGATGGTCGGCTCTTCCGTGCTCGATCACATGAGCGTGCTGCATCCAGCGATGCAGGCCAACGAGGACGGTCATGCGAGCTTGGATGTACGCGGTAGCTAATCGGTCAGGTAAGGAGCGCTGGATCCCGTCCACCTCGTCCTGCGCTAGCTTGATCTGCGCGGTGGGATACATTTTTTCTTGGGGGGGGGGGAGGTTGGCGCGACGAGTATTCAGAAGAAGCGGTTCGTTCCAGCTGGAGGATGCGGGACGGGTCCAGGCAGTGAGAGCTGGCTAGCTGGCTAGACGAGAGACCCGGACGGGCAGTTCATTTAGCTCGAGAGCTTCAGGTAGGTGGTCTTATATGGACGCACAGCGCGCATCGATGGCTGTATACAACGTCGAAAGCGGACACGGCTTGCTTCGTGTTCGTGAACACGGTGGGCGAACGCCACGCTGATCAGAGTTTAAGGACTGCATATCGATATCGTTGCCTTGAAACGCCCAGATCAGAGTGTATGGACTGCATCTCGATATCGCCGCGTTGACCACGGTACATAGTCTAGCGGGTAGAGTCGGCAGTTACCTGAGCTTGCTCTGGTATCTCCCTGCCCGTAATTAGTAAGCATCGCTAACCGTGGCTGTGTTACGCGTTTAAGCCCCGATCTGATACTCCGATTCAAAACGGAGCGTATACGGTATACGGCAAACATACATGATACCTCGTCGATTCTACGCAGACTTTACGAAGTATATACATGGCTTGTTGTACTGCTACTAAACATAACAGTGATTTGCAGAACGATTTAGTGTACGTCACATCCTTCCTAAGTTGGCATTAGATGGGTCAAGACTAGGAATGGCTGGCATCCTAAGGTGCATTAATAGTTATCTAGTTGTCATGTATACACTTAGAGCATACCATTGCGTCTTAAATCACACAAGGCAGGTGCAAGCGAATGTGGATTGGCGGGAGACCGCCCTTTCCTCTAGTAAGTAGGTAGGTGAGAGAACAAAGTCAGTTATACTGTACCGCTTTCCTTACGTGGAACCGGTTGTGGGGACCCTCCGACACGTACTAATAGGTCAAAGCAGACAGAAGACGGGACGCATCGTGAACATTATATACGGTACAATAACATATATGCAAGGAACAAAGGAGAGCTTTTCCCCCGGTACCGGTAACCGAATCCATGGCACACGCACAACACTCTATGTACCCCGATGCTCCTCCGCCCCCCGCCCCCTCCCAACAGAGAAAGCAATGAACAAGCAAAGCAGCACGCAACAGGAGGAAGGAGCGACGGCGCTGGCGCTGGCGCACCCGAGACCGAGCGAGAGCCGCCAACGCAAGATGCGACGGAAGATAAAGGGCGATGAAAGCAAAAACAAAAAGAAAAAAAAGGTTATGTGAGGAGAGCAAACTGTTGTTACAAATGAGCAAACGATGAAACACGAGAGGTGAAGAAGAAGAAGAAGAAGAAAACGATAAAAATTCCATCCGAGCAGGCGGGGTACGTATATGCATAAAAGTGAGCCTCGAGACCGGAGAACGCTCGTTCTCGATTTTTTTCGAGAGGGCAGGGAGGGAGGGAAGGGTGAGAGAATGTGAGAGAGCATAGTTTTCTTTCGTTGTGAATATTCAGACGCCGTACCCCGATCCGCCGATCGCCCCGACGCCCCTGATCGCCGAACTGAAAAACGTCGCCCACGTCCCGTTATGCTGCTGCTGCTGGCGCGGCGACTTGCCCGCGTTCGCGGACGAGGACGAGTTGTGGCGCCTGAGCCGGACGCCGCCGAGCAGCGGGCTCGGGTGCGCCTTGTGCGGGGTCGCGAACGTGATCGCGGGGGAGGAGGAGGAGGAGGAGGAGGGAGATGGTGAGGCCGGGGTGAGCGATACGGAGCGGCGTGGACGGGTGGGAGGGGAGGCGCGCCGGGCGAGGGAGGGCAGCAGCGTCGGCGCTGCGTCGTCGTTGAGCGAGTAGATCGGGTCCGTGGGCGGGGACGGGCAGCGCTCCAGCGGCGGCGTGGGCAGCGGCGAGGCCGAGAAGAGCATCCGCTGCGAGACGCAGCCCAACAGCGCCGGCGGCCCCTTCCCCCTTTCCCGGCCGGCGTTCGACTTGGGGTCGGCGGCGACCCGTCCGGACGCGGTGCTCGAGAGCGAGCTGGTGGACGCGTTGTCGACGGCCGGGAGCGCGGGGAGCTGTTTGAGCTTGGCGCTGTTGGCGAGCGCGAGCGCGAGCTGGGTCGAGGACGGGTTCGGGCTCGTGAGCGGGGACGAGGTCGGCGTGCGGCGCGGGGAGGGCAGCGGGAACAGCTCGTCCTCGTTCTCCTCCGCGATCGGCGTCGCCACGCGGGGCAGCACGGGCGACAGCGAGTGCTCCGCCCGCCGTCGTCGCTTGCTACCGCCTCCTTCTTCGTCCTGACCCTCCTCCCCCTCCTCCCCCTCTTCTTCTTCTTCTTCGTCCGCGTCGTCGTCGTCCGCGTCATCGCGAGCGCTCGAGGGTTTCGTACCGGGCCCGATCTTCGACATGTCGTGCGACGCCGACAGCCGCCGCTTGTCGACCTCGTCCACCCTCAGATCCGCGAACCCGGGCAGCGCGTCGGCCACCTTGCGTCGCGCGGGGACGCCGCCGCCGTCCGAGCTGGCGGACGAAGAGCGGCGGCGTCGTCGGGCGCCTCGGGTGAACCGCTCGTGCCCGTCGTCGTTCGCGGGCAGCTCGCACGCGGCGAGGCAGGCGGCGCAGCAGGCGCGGAGGGGGACCGTCGTCAGGTGCGCGTGGAGAGCGTGCGCGTGCGGTTTGGGCGGGAGCGGGAGCGAGGGGCGCCGGAGCGGGGGCCTGGAGCGGGCGAGCGTTGGAGACGGCGGGCCCGGGGAGCGGTGGACGAGGCAGGGC
The DNA here is from genome assembly GCF_000264995.1 of Punctularia strigosozonata HHB-11173 SS5. Taxonomy (NCBI): domain Eukaryota; kingdom Fungi; phylum Basidiomycota; class Agaricomycetes; order Corticiales; family Punctulariaceae; genus Punctularia; species Punctularia strigosozonata. Next base: position 180,922 of record NW_006767433.1, read on the forward strand.
GTGAGCTCCATCGGAGACGTCGCCGTGCGGGTCGGAGAGAGCGCGCGAGCGGCGTGGAATCTTGGTGAAGTGCAGGGGTGTAGGGGGGGTGGGATGGAAAAAAACGTCAGATTAAATCTGGGAGTGGGGGGTCTCGGGCGCGGAAGGAAGAGAGGGAACACACGTGGGTATGGGCAGCGGGATGCTGAGCACGACTTTCTCGCTCTCTTCCTCGCCGACGCCGTCCTCGCCGTCGGACGCGGCGCCGGCGACGACGCGGCGTTTCCACAGCGGGAGCGAGTACGATTTTGTCACGATCTTCGGCCGGCGCGTGCTGTGCGGCGGCGGGTCGGGGATCAGCACGCACTCGTCGTCGAAGCGCACGAGGCGGGTGGGGGCGTCGGCGTCGGCGTCGGCGTCGGCGATCAGCGCGCTCGACCCGGACATGATAACGACGGGGGCCATCGGCGGCGGGAGAAGCGGATCGTCGTCGTCGTCGTCGTCGTCGGTGGTGGTGGTGGAAGACAGTGTAGTGCGGACCGGCGGGTGGGCTAGGCCGAATCCAAAATGAAATATATATGCGCGAGGTTAAGAGGCGGGTTCAGCGGCTGCCGAATGGGTAGATAGAGTAGGTAAGAATAAGGGGAATAGATGTGTGTAAAGCGGACGTGGGCGAAACGGAGACAGTTCGGAGACGGAGTCGGGCGGAGACGAGACGAGAGCGGGTAACGATGTGCGATTCGGGGGTCGTCTCCCCTCGAGAACTACATACGAGTTGTCCTTTTATACCCTACGACTTGTCCCTATCGTCCAATCCCGTCGCGTGCCTAGTGTTGCGTATGCCGAGAGTAAGTGCGCGCCGATGCGCAAGCAGCGCGTAGTGTGTCGAGCACCGGTAGGCGGAGCGGAGAGCCGGTCGAAAAGACTCGAAAGGTCGAGCAGGAG
>NW_006767433.1:182483-190107 GCF_000264995.1 Punctularia strigosozonata HHB-11173 SS5
TGGTGATCGACTGCTCGAGGCCGTTATGATCGAGCTCGCGTCGCGTTTGTATGTTGACCGAACCGCGCGCCGAAGGCGCCGGAGTCGTTGTATCGCAGGGGCCTCAGGCGCATGTGACGTCGTCAGATTGAGTGATACGTGCCGTGCGCGCTGCAAGCGCATGGGCGGTCGTCGAAGGGGTGATGGTGGTGGTGGTTGAAAGCGGCGACAGCTCCAACGAGGTACAAGATAAAAACCTTGGAAGCTCAATGACAGAACAACGCTCGTGTCCGGCCACTGCAGCTTCCTAAGGTTCTGGGCCCCTTCGACTCAACGTGCTCACGCTGGTTGTCAGGACGGCCCAGTCCTGACCTGGTGGCTTGGTGGTGGGGAGAGGAAAGCGATGGCCGCGCGATAACGAAGCGGCGTACTTGTTTGTGGTTGTTTGTGGCAGTGCAGACGTCGGCGGGCGTGTTCGCGTTGGGCGCGCTACATCTCCCCCCAAACGAAAGACAGTGACCCTCCCGGGTCACTCCGTCAAGCGGGAAAGAGAGCGGCGCAGTGGTGGTATGGCGAAGATGTGTGGCAGGGTCGGGAACATTGAACGGTGCGGGTTTTGTGGCGTGGCGGTGGCGTAGTCTTGAAGTCAATACGGCGAGGAGGCACAAAAGTGATATAAGATATAGCATATGATACGGTGTGCGGGACGATGTTTGATGGAGGTGACGGACGAGACCGAGGCAATAACAGAAGATGTGCGGGGGGAGGGAGGGGCGAGCAGAGACAGAATGAGGCGGTTAAAGCGGGTCGAGATCGGGGTTGTTGAGAGGGATGTCGAAGTTGGGAATGGAGTCTTCGGAGGGTGGGTCTTGAGTTTGTGCGTCGAGTTCAGCGGGGGAGAGGTTGGTGAGGTGTGAGATGTCAACGGAGATGTGGGGGCGGGGAGTGAATGGATAGAGACGAGCGGCGGCGTACCGCAGACGACTGAGCGAGCCGTCGAGCTCGGCGAGGACATAGGCACCGCCGGCGTTACGCCGAACGACGACCATGGGGCCGAGATAGCGCGGGTTCGTCTTTCCGGAGAGGTTCTTCTCGTTCTCTGAATTGCGGACGAGGACGAGAGTGCCGGGTTGGAAGTCGAAGTCTTGAATCTTGGCGGCGTCGCGCTGTACTGCGCGTGTCGTAGCGTCGATGCGGGCCTTGAATACGCGTTCGCGTAGCTGTTCGAGATCGTCTTCGCGCTTTTGGAGCGCACGGGCACGGGCGGCGATGAGGTCGGTGGTGGAAGCGGGAAGAGAGTCGGTGGGGTAATTTACGAGCCATGTTGCTTCTTCAAGGTCGAAGGGGAGGATTGGCTCTACGCCGTGAGCCATGTAGAAGGGGGAGAAGCCGGTGGAGCGCTGTATAGTGACGCGCTCAGCCCAAAAGACGTGGGGGGCGTACTTGTACCAATGCGCGACGTCGTCACCGGCGCTCTTGACGATGGCTTCACGAACGTCGAAATGGCGGCGCTCGACGAGGTTAGCGCGAGAATTGTAGGGGGAAATGCGTATGTTGTGGATACCGTACTTGTCGCGGAGCCAGGCTGCAGCGGCGAGGAACTGGGGGCCATTATCGGTCACGATCTCTTCGACTCCGCCCCATCGGCACAGGACGTCTTCGAAGAGCCAGCGTCCGATCTGTTCGGCGTTCTCGACCCGGAGTGCGCGCCACTCAGGCCAGCCGGTAAGCGAGCAACGACCGTGGACGATGTATTTGTACTTGTTCGCAGGCGGCATATGCATGGTGTCGACGTAGATCTTGCGGAAGAGCGGAGCGGGGTAAGCGACGGTGGGAGGGATGGTGACGTGGTGCGTGCGCCGCTTCTGGCACTCGAGACAGGTCTCGTCAAACCAGGAGACGTCGGAGTCGAGGTGTGGCCACCAAAAGCGGCGGAGGAGGTTGTGGCGGACTACAAACTTGCCCTTGTGGCCGAGCGAGTCGTGGGCTTGCTCCAGGAGTGAGAGACGGCGAAGGGGATCAAAGATGACAAGCTGGTGGGCGCCATTTGTCGCGCGTCGCCAGAGTCGGTCGTCGAAGAGGAAGAAATCGGAGGCGTACCGAAGGAAGCCTTGAAGGCGCTTCGGATCGAGTTCGAGCGGATCGAGCGGGTTGCGGAGGTAGTGGTCGACTTGAGAAAGACGGACGTCGGCAGCTTGTGCTTTGGTGTCGCGGGGTGGGAGGACGGATTCAGAGGAGGTAACAGGTTCGAGGGAGAAAGCAGGTATTCCAGGCGGGGGATTGATGATGAGGGGAGTGGATTTGGGATGAGGGGAGGGACAAGAGCTGGCTAGAGCGGAGAAACCACACGCATCGTCAATCCACGCTTCCACGCTGTCAGGCGCTTCAGCAGCTTCGTGCGGAGCGGGAGTGCGACGTGAGAGACCGTCTGGGCCTTTGTGCGAATCAGCTGGGACATGGACGAGGTCGAAATCGAAGAGCTTGATGGCCGCGATCCAGCGGTTGATCGTAGCATTGGGTTGGAGGTCGGGGTTGTTGAGCATCCCCTTGATGCTGGAGGCGTCCACTTCGATGACGAGATGCTTGACACCGATGATATGAATCCGAGCGTCGCGGAGCGCTCGGAAAAGACCGTAGAGCTCGATCTTGGGCTGGCTGTACCGAGACTCGTGTTCGCGCCACGGGATGGAACCAAAACGCGCAGGATAGCGCTTGCCATCCACGCCGAGCTGTGAGAGTACGTAGCCGACAGCGATAATAGATGAGTCGACGGAGAGGTACACTGCCCTGTCAGACTCGTAGTCGATGGGGCGGAGAGCACGAGACTCCGCGAATGCGCGCTTGAGCGTGTCCATCGCGTCCTGCTGTGCGTCGGTCCAATCAAACGGCGTGTCCTTTTGCGTGAGACGAACAAGCGGACGGGCGATGCGCGCGAAGTCCTTGATGAAAACCCGCATAACACCGCAGGTACCGAGGAAAGCTCGAACATCGGTGAGAGAGGTGCAAGGCGGCCAGTCGAGAATCGTCCGGATGCGGGATTGGTCCGGAACACGACCTTCATATGAGCAACGGTGGCCAACGAGCTCGATCTCAGGCGCGCAGAGGGTGAGTTTCTTGCCGGAGAAAGTACCGCCGAACACGCCCATGCGATGTAAAATACGGTGCATTGTCTGGAAGTGCTCGTACACAAAGCGTCGCACGCCGGGGTTGTCGGGGATCGTCTCAAAGGAGCCGTCAGGGAGCTCATAACGCGAGCGGGGGCCCTTGACAGGCACGTCGTCGATGTAGGGTGTGGTATACTCAGGGATCTCGTCTTGAAGGATCCATGTGACGTCACCCTGCATGATTTGCGCAGCGTTTGTGTAGCCCATGGGAATGACAGTGAGTCGGAGGGTGCCGAGAGGAGACTGGAATGTCGTGAGATCGCGAGAGCGGGCGTCGAGCGAGCGCTGGTCAAAGGCGACAAAGAGATCGAGTATACCGTAACAGGCGCGGCAGGCAAAGTCTTCGGCCATTTGATCCATATTCGGTGGGACGGCGGCATCGCGGATAGTCACGCGGTTGAGCGGCTGCAGGTCGTGAACGAGTCGGAGAGACTTGCCGTCCTTCTTCGGCACGCAGAACCAGGCCGATCGGTATGACGAGTTTGAATGTTCGTAAGTCCCGGAAGCAATCTTCGCCTTGATTATCTTGATGACCTCGTCGCGAATACCAGGTGCAATCGGGATATTTTTGAAGACCCAGGGAACGTGCTCGACGGTCGGAATGCGGATGGGATCGAACCACTCATCTGAGAAGCGTCCTTTCTCGGACTCATCCCAGGCGAGCGCGCACTCGTTCTCGCGCAAAATCCAGTGTGCGAGGCAAAGTTCTTCGGGCAGGAGAAAGCCGTGTGGGTCGATATCTTGTGCGCGCATCCGTTCCTTGGTATAGCGCAAGCCGGGTTCAAAGGGTGGAGGTACAGCGGGAAGCGGGCGCATGTTCGCGAGAGGGTCGGTGGGTTTGCGGCGCTCGATACGGAATTCCTCGGGTGTGATCGTCGAGACAGGGAAGGTACGCTTTGAAACCTTTTTGTACTTGGTGCCGAAGACGGAAATGGGTGTGGAGCCGGATGGCGATGGCGATGGCGCAGTGCTGAGATCGAGCTCGAAAATGATGGAACGCGAGGAGACGGAAAACTTGTCAGTGGGAACTGATTCCCAAGTCGGCGGGAGCTGGAGCGAGGTGATGGCGAAGAGCGAAGCTTGAGGCGACGAGTACAGAGTATGCAATGTCGGTACCGAAGTCGGATGGAGGGGTTGAGTAGAAGGAGGAGGTGGAGTCGGCGAGGAGTTCGTGGGTCCGGAGGCGAAGTTGGAAGGTGGAAGTCTAAAAGAATTAGTGGAGGGAGAGGAGGAGAGCGCGTTGCACATCTTGCGTCGCACGGGAGTATAAGGTTTCTGAAGCAGATGTATTTGCGTTATACGCGACGGTACTCTATGGGGGTCAACAACGGAGGGTTTAACGGAGAGAGGGGAAGAGAGAAGTCCGGGTTCTAATCTTGACGCAGAAGCGCCTCGTCGGCGCGAAACCGATTCATCGACGCTTATGGAAAACCCTGTTTGCGAGCCGGAGGAACAGCGACCGGGCGCTCGAGTGTGGGGACGCGAATGCGCTCGCCGGTCTCGGGGTTCGTCAGAGTGAGGATGGAGGAGCCGTCGATCTTGTCCGAGGTGATGCAGGAGGTGTGCGTGAGGAAGGAGCGCCCGAGCAGGACCTCCCACGGCGCGTCCTCGATAACTTGTACTTGAAGATAGACCTCCATGCCGCCGATATTGAAGGGTACGTTGCGGAGGCCGCCGAGCGTGCGCGTGGTGGTTGAGTTCGCAGCTGTAAGCGAGATAGCGTCGTCCTCGTAGAGCGGAAAGCCGGTCGCAAGCCAAACATCCTTGCGCATCAGTACAGCCTCTGAGCCGGAATCAATGACGCACTCGGCAATGACTGCGTTGGCAATGAGCGGGCGCAGAACGCGCAGGCGCTGCATCGGATAGGCCGAGACGTGTCGGTGCACACCGCCGCAGTCATCGCAATCAAAGTCGAGGCTAGGAGGAGGGCCGGACGAGAAGAGAGCCGTGGTGCTGTCGGGATCGGCGGAGACCTTGCGCGGGGTGATACGGGAAGCGAGCTCGCGACGCGCAGCATAAGAAGCGCCGAGGAGCTGACGACCAGTGACGTTGGGGAGTGGAGCGTCGAGGATGTCATCCACGAGCCGGCCGACAACGAGGTCTTCTTCAATGGGCGCAACGTTGCGGGTGCCCGTATGACCAGCGGGACGGGGAACCTTCGGTGGGTAGATGACGCGACCGGCCTGAGGCGCGGCAGCAGGCGGACGAGGACCGGGAGCAGGCGTCGCAGCAGGGATCTGAACCGGAGCAGACGGCGCCGACGGAGTGGATTCGGACGGCGCAGACTTGCGGAGAGGCGCAGGCGGCGGGGACGCATCGCGCTCGGGCGTGGGCTCGCGGATAGGCGCTGGCGCAGGGCGGTTGCGGAGATCGTCGTTGGCGCGGCCCTCGTATTGCTCGTCCGCAAAACGGACCGGACCCTTGCCCTTGTTTGCACGGGCGGAAGCACGCGTCTTTTCGGCATCAAAAACCTGGGCGGTGCGGGCGCGAAGCTCTGCCTCGAGGACGGGGATTCGGGGGTCACCCTCGACGCAGAACGCGAGGCGTTCGCGGAGGTAGCGCCGGACCGGGTCGTCTTGCTCGTCGTCGGTGCAATTGTCTTCAGCGGCAGCGAAGGAGGAACTGGACGGGGGAACAGTCGACGAGGTGGGCGAGAGAACGAGGAAGTTGGACGAAAGGTGAGGCGGCTGGTCGCGCGGGACTACGGCCATCTGTCCTTTGTTACGGCTGTGCCAGTCATCAACCCGCGCCTGCATCGTGGCGCCAGGCGTGGAGCGACTGGACGGGATGTACGCACCGCTGGGGAGAACCAGCTTGCCGTCGCCGTTGCGCATGACTTTGCCTTGCTTGATGTAGTCGAGGACGACCTCGCAGTTGCGGATGAGGTGGGGCCCGCCGCAGAAGAGACACGAGAGGTCGGAGGGGTGTGAGAGCGAGGGGGCCTGCGGGCTGTTCGATGCGGTGCCGGCCTGAGAGCGTGCGCCAGCCGCGGTGCCGAACGACGAAATGAACACGGTGAGAAGATTCTCGACCGAGGACATCCGCGCGTCGACCGCAGACCGGACTGCGGTGGCGATATCTTCCTGTTTGAGCGTCGCGGGAGGGGCCGAGGTGAAGAGCGTGGTGGGACCGCGTTGACCAGAAAGGATCGCGTCGGCCTCCTTGAAGACGGTGGCGCGCGGATAGGCAAGCTCGAAGTTGTGCGTGGGGAGCGCGGTTTGGAGGCAGCGGAGGAGGCGGTCACGAAGGTCGCCGGTGAAGCCGCGAAGAAAGAGGTCGTTTGCGTCGTTCTCAGAGAAGAGGGCGCCGTTGTGTTTCTTGCGTAGATCGTCGGCAATGACCTTGAACCGGCGGTTGTACTCGCCGAGCTCGGTGCGTGTGCGGATGGGAGTGGCGGCGCGGGCGGAGACGAGGGACTCGATATCGGCGCGCGTCGCTTGGCCTTCGAGCGCGGTACCGGGGTAGAGATCCGTGATCTCCTTGCGGAAATCAGCATAGGACTTTGTGACGTCCGTGAACGCTTCGGCCGAGCGCCAGATGCGCGCTTCGTCGTATGGGAGGTACCGGATGGCGTGATCGATTTTCTGCCGTTCGTCGGTGATGTTGTGCTCGGTGAAAAGGCGCTCGAGCTCCTCGAGGTAGCCGGGGAGGTCGGAGGCCTGACGGAAGACGGGGGCGCTGCGGTCGCCACGAGCGGGCATCGGAGTGGGTGCGGGAGCGGCCATAACGGGACTCGGAGGCAGCGGAGTGAGAGACAGGAATGGAGGAGAGTAGGACAGGGGAGGCGACGAGGGCCAAGGAGGGTAGGCGAAGGGCGCGTTCGGGCCTGTGGGCTGCGCACTAGCGGAAGCGGCGTCGACGAGTTCGCGGTCGAGGGAACGGTGGTTACGCGTGAAACGTCCGCGGGAGTCGCGTGGTTGGGATGTTGAAGAGCCTCGTGAAGGGCGGGGAGGCAGCTTGAATGCTCTGCGCCCTCGCGGTGGGCTCCAGTTGTAGTGCGGACCGGCGGGTGGGCTAGGCCGAATCCAAAATGAAATATATATGCGCGAGGTTAAGAGGCGGGTTCAGCGGCTGCCGAATGGGTAGATAGAGTAGGTAAGAATAAGGGGAATAGATGTGTGTAAAGCGGACGTGGGCGAAACGGAGACAGTTCGGAGACGGAGTCGGGCGGAGACGAGACGAGAGCGGGTAACGATGTGCGATTCGGGGGTCGTCTCCCCTCGAGAACTACATACGAGTTGTCCTTTTATACCCTACGACTTGTCCCTATCGTCCAATCCCGTCGCGTGCCTAGTGTTGCGTATGCCGAGAGTAAGTGCGCGCCGATGCGCAAGCAGCGCGTAGTGTGTCGAGCACCGGTAGGCGGAGCGGAGAGCCGGTCGAAAAGACTCGAAAGGTCGAGCAGGAGGTGGTGGTGGTGATCGACTGCTCGAGGCCGTTATGATCGAGCTCGCGTCGCGTTTGATGTTGACCGAACCGCG
>NW_006767433.1:190406-193801 GCF_000264995.1 Punctularia strigosozonata HHB-11173 SS5
ATCGACTGCTCGAGGCCGTTATGATCGAGCTCGCGTCGCGTTTGATGTTGACCGAACCGCGCGCCGAAGGCGCCGGAGTCGTTGTATCGCGAGGGGCCTCAGGCGCATGTGACGTCGTCAGATTGAGTGATACGTGCCGTGCGCGCTGCAAGCGCATGGGCGGTCGTCGAAGGGGTGATGGTGGTGGTGGTTGAAAGCGGCGACAGCTCCAACGAGGTACAAGATAAAAACCTTGGAAGCTCAATGACAGAACAACGCTCGTGTCCGGCCACTGCAGCTTCCTAAGGTTCTGGGCCCCTTCGACTCAACGTGCTCACGCTGGTTGTCAGGACGGCCCAGTCCTGACCTGGTGGCTTGGTGGTGGGGAGAGGAAAGCGATGGCCGCGCGATAACGAAGCGGCGTACTTGTTTGTGGTTGTTTGTGGCAGTGCAGACGTCGGCGGGCGTGTTCGCGTTGGGCGCGCTACAACAGCGCTCAGAGCATGCCAGTGGAGACGGAGGGGCGGTGTTTGTTGTGGTTATATCCAGGTCAGGCGGGGTCGGCCAGTTGGCACCTTCTGTCCGTATTTGGTATCGCGTGCTGCCCAGCTCCGGGGCCTGGCCGCATCCGTGCACCCTGTCTCAGGGCACCCCGTCGTACGACCCGGGGACGGGGACAATGAGGACGAAGACGATGTACATGACAATGGCGGTGGTCAACGTTCAACGCAGCCAGCAAGGCATAGTAAAGTGGGTCTCAACGCGTTCAAGACCCACCAAGCTGCGGTGGCGGAGACGGACTCTGAGCTCTGGGGTCCTTTGCTGTCGGCAACGGCCGGCGTTCGCGAGACCCGAGAGAGGGGCGCAGGGTGAGGGACCCCGGTCTTTGCACCGGCGGAAGTGGGGGACCAATCAAAGGCGGGCAATTCGACAAATTCGGGGCCGAATGGCTGTTTGCAAATGCAGGGGGGTCCTCGCACCGACATCCTGCGACGATGAACGAGACTCACCGCCGGGACCGCACCACCTCTTGCCGTAGACCACCAAGTCCATATTACCAGAAACGTCGAAAGGATTCTTCCTTTGTTATTGCAATGAGGGGCCTACCAAGCGGAAATCTCACATAGAACATCGCAAGGACCGCGATCTCTCCGTCTTACGACGACCTCCTGTATTCGCGGACATGCACTTGTTCCTTCCGGCCTCATCAGTAATTACGAGGTTACCGTACGCGACGGACATCTGCGATGGCTCGAAGGACGTCGTAGCTTTCTTTCCTCGATGCAAATAAAGATTCTGGGTACGCCAAATAACGCCCAGCCGTCTCCGGTGTCGACGAGGTTGAACGGCTTCCAGGTCAACACATGCGCGCTATCGACGCTCTCACCTACTGTTACACCACGTGTCCACCACCTTCTCTGCATGCGCCCGCTGCATGTCGGGCCTGTACCGTGCTACGAGAGCCTCGTCCATGATGTCAGGACGTTCAAGCCACCGCATGTGAACAACCGCGTCTATTTCGGACCGCGGGGGGGACACGCCTTCGCGAAGCCCATCGAGATCCGTGGCCCTTGCTCGTCCCAATTCATCGCTCTCCGGATAACCGCTACGTTCTCGGCGGGTCACCTGCCCCCGGGCCGCCCGCTCAGCCTCGTCGTCCGTTTTCTTGCGCAGACGACCGTCAGATGGGTCGACCGCTCCTCGTCGCGTGGACAGGGAAAAAAAAACGGTTGCATCGGTCCCCTCGAAACTTCCTGGCTCATGTGCAAACCCGCATCAGGCTCTGACCGGCGGCGTCAAGCACAGGGCATGCATGAACCTGGCGCAGGAAGACTCGCACTTCTATCGCCCCATCGCAAAACGCTCGACTTGCCTTACCCGCCCGGTCCTCGGTACAAAAAATAACAATAATAAGAAAAGAAAAAACTCGGGCCCTCTTCGGCTGCTGTAGCCCCGTCGCATACATCGCGATGCCCCGGATCGCATGGGCCCACCTGTGGAACAGATGCTCGCCCGCGTTTCTTCATCCGGTGCCTTACGGGCGAACCGTATATAACCGCGGAATTTGCCTCCGCCCATGTCCCGCCCCGCCCCCCCCCCCCACCTACTCTCACGGACGCCGCTACGATGACCAGCCGCAGCGCCATGATATTTCTCCTAAGCTTCCTACTGGCCGTCGCTCGTGCTGCGGTCATCGTGCCGGGAGCTGCGTGGACCGACACCTCAGGTACGGCCGCTTCTTCTTCGCGTCAGCCGATGACCAGGACGCTCACAGGAGACTCGTCCAGGCAACGTCATCCAAGCGCACGGCGGAGGGTTCCTCACAGTCGGCAGCACACGGTACTGGTTCGGAGAGGACAAATGTGCGCACGAAATAGTCGCTTTCCTGGCGTCGGCCCGGGCGCGCTGACTTCGTGCGCGCGCGCGCGTATGCCAGCCGCCAACAGCGCCCTATTCAAGGCCGTGTCCTGTTACTCGGTAACGTCGTGACCTCTTCGCCTCTGTATACCTTAGATGCATCTTTCGTTGATCCCGCGATGCTTCAGTCGTCGGACTTGATCACATGGACGAGGCAGAACGACGCGCTGACCCCCATCTCCGGAACGAACATATCGACGTCCAACATCGTCGAGCGTCCCAAGGGTACGCCCGCTCCTCCCATCTGTCCTTGCCTCTCGACTAAGTCGTCCTTTAAGTCATTTTCAACAAGAAGGTCCGTCCACCCCCAACCCTAGCCATCACTCTCCCTTCCCCAATCGCTAACGTGAAATCTCGTACAGAACTCGGAATACGTGATGTGGTTCCACTCCGACACCTCCAAGTAAGCAACGTGTTTCTCGTTCGCCTGAAATGCTCTATTACGGTTCGTCCTGACCTTGAGCCGCCTCGATGCAGCTACGGCGCCGCCATGGTCGGCGTCGCGACCGCGAAGACGCCCTGCGGACCTTACTCGTACCGGGGAAGCTTCAAGCCCTTCGGCGCGGACTCGCGCGACATGGGTCTCTTCCAAGACGGTGAACACACGACCTTATCCCGTTATATCCCGTTTCCCGCCCCCTCCCCCAAAATCCGCGCGCTCATGTAATTTAATTTTTTTTCTTTTTCCCTTTGCCACGGCAGACGACTCCGCGCAGACGTCCTACCTGCTGTACGCGTCGGACAACAATCAGAATTTCAAGATTTCGCAGCTGGACGGAAACTACTACACCGTCCAGACCCAGGTGAGGAAGGAGCCCATCCGAGTGGACCCGACCTGGGCTCATATGTACTTCTCGCACGCTTAGGTCGCAGAGCTCTCCGGCGCGACGCTCGAAGCGCCGGGCATCGTGAAGCGCAACGGCGTCTACTGGCTCTTCGCGAGCCACACCTCCGGCTGGGCCCCAAACCCGAGTACGCCTCTTTTTTTTTTCCTTTCC
>NW_006767433.1:194283-203469 GCF_000264995.1 Punctularia strigosozonata HHB-11173 SS5
AACCCCCCAACCCCCACTCTAACCTCTCCGCTCGCCCAGACAAATACTTCTCCGCCTCCTCCATCTCCGGCACCTGGTCCTCCCAGGCCGACATCGCGCCCGAAGCGAACCGGACCTACTTTTCGCAGAACAACTACGACTTCCCGCTCGGCTCGAGCGCGATCTACATGGGCGACCGCTGGCGCCCGGACCTGCTCGGCAGCAGCCGGTACATGTGGTTCCCCCTCAGCTGGGCCTCCGGTACGTCTTCCGCCCTGCTCCTTGCCTATATATATATATATATATATATATATATATGTATAGAGAGAGAGAGAGAGAGAGAGCGCTAACGGGAAAGGGGTCGGAAATCGCAGGCGTCCCGCAGATCGTGTACGCGGACGTGTGGTCGCTCGACCTCGCCGCGGGGACGTACGCCGTCGCGAGCGGGACGACGTACGAAGCCGAGAGCGGCACCCGCGCCGGCTCGTCGACGCTCATCACCAACGGCGCCTTCTCGGGCGGACGCGCCGTCGGCTACCTCGGGAACGGCGGGACCGTGACGATCAACGACGTCCAGGGCACGGGCTCGCCGCAGTGGGTCTCGCTCTACTACGCCAACGGGGACTCTAGCTGGCGGAACGTCACGGTGTCCGGTGCGCGGATTTGCTCCCCTTTCTCCCTTTTTTTTCTTTGAACGCATGCTGATTAAGACATATATATATGCGACAGTCAACGGAGGCGCGACGGTGTACGTCGACCAGCCCGACACAGGGAATGGCCTGGTGACGCTCAGCGTGCCCGTCAAGCTCACGCTCAAGAGCGGGAGCAACTCGCTCACGTTCGGATCGGGGCAATCGAGTGAGCGTTTCTTGCGCGTCTCTCTCTCTCTCTCTTTCTCTTTCTCAGCGAAAACATGCATGATTGACGAATGGTTGATGCGCAGACTACGCCGGGGATTTGGACAAGATCGTCGTCTACACGGCGACGTAGATCTCTCGAATGAAACGAAGTCGGACATTGAAGCTCAGCGAGGGAGAATCAGCTGCGACCGCTGTTCGAACCATCATCTGAGGCAACGCTAGGGAGGGTGTATTGTATGTATTTCCGGTATAACGAAAAAAAGTGCTCGTATTCCGTCGCAAGCTCGATGCTACGTGTCTATGAATCCAGGTCTACCCTGGACCGTCGCCTCACGCAGCACACGGTTGACTGAAGCCATCACTTCAACCTGTTATCCCGATTCGGGAAGAGCTTGTGGAGAAGAGCGTCGTATTTCTGGTTCCGAACTGGATGGGGAAGATCCGCCCAACCACGTCAGCAAAGCGTTATCGGACGAGTTCAAGCCCCACGGTGAAGTTCTCCAGGGCGTGGACAATATGCGTCGCGCAAGAGACGGAGGCTGGCGGACGTCAGGCACGGGTTTCGAACGTCGTCCCCGATATCTATGCTGGGTTACCGACGGACAGGAGCGAGCGAGGTAGTCGACGACGGAATTCGTCCAGTCGAGTGGGAGGACCGGTCCGGTTCAAGTCGGATAGATCCCAGATAGTACTTGTCGACGTCGTTTACGGACAGATGGGTTAAGGAGAGAAGTGATGAGCACGACGCTATGGTGATGCACGATATCCAATGGTGACCGAGTGAAGCTGAGGAAAGATGTTGGCGCCGTTCTTTTGCTCATGAGCATGTACGTCTCACAAAGAGACGTGAGCAGACGGGGAGCTATTCCCTATATCAACTTCCCTAATTCTGCGAGAGTACGCGAGGAAGGCTTCATTTAGGGTGATGGAGGATCCCTACATAACCGGCGCTCAATATTATGAGGTACGCAGGTCCAATATTGACGACCAGTACGAACCTGCTCAGGGATATTGACCAAGGCGAAGAACGTCGTCGATATCCACAATCTTGGCCCTAACGCAGCTTCCGGAAGGGTCTTGCAAGTGAGCGCCATGCTTAACAGATCTCAGTACTGACGCCCATGCCAGACGTTATTCGTCATGACCTGCGTGGTCCCGCGCTATCTCTGCGATGAGGAACGCGCGATGCATCCTGGTCGGCGAGAGCATGCGGAGCCAGGTATACGCGCAACATCGGTTGCGGGACAAGATGGAGCGCCGCGTTTATGAACAGAGCTGCTTCCACCATGAGCCATCACGACTCACGACCGTTGCAGTATATTGCAGTATGAGGTGTACATCCAACGCCATGTGTGCCCCGCAAAGAATCGCGTATGAGCGCCGGCTATACGTCAGGCAGTGTCCGAGACGGACCAGGAGTGCCGTATTTCGGGATTGGTGAGGAGGGGGCCTATCTCGAGAAGATACAGCGTTCGAGGAATCAATGGGGAGAATCGATCGGTCGAGGATGTAATTCTGCAGAAAATTCTTGATCACGGGCTCGACCTGCTCGGTGGACTCGCATCGCTCCTCACCTGGTCCCACTTTTAGGCGGTTCGTCGAAACCGGCACTCCATCCCCATATCGGCGACGCGCTTCACTTGGTCCTCGGAAAGGCCCAAGCCGAACGGAGGCTTCGCGAGGAGCATGGCATATTCCGCATCGAGCGAGTTCCGAAAAGGCAGGATATCGTCGGTCTGCGACCAAGGAAGTGAGTTGTATCGAAATGGCGAGATGGACAGAGAGGAAAGCTCACGCAGATGGCGATGGGGTGATTGTGCTCTAGGTAGTACTGGATGTGGTGCTCGTCTATGGATCTGGCGGTTTTGCATCTAAAATGCGATAGCCGTCAGTCCGTCTTGCCTGACCGCATATATCCATGAGGACGTACAGAAGGTTGGAGGAGAGGCAGATCTCGATGCACATCTTCTCGCGTCTGACTATCTCTTTCGCTTCTTCGTTCAGAAAAGTGGCGTGTCCTAGGCGCGATGGGCCGCAAGCGAGCAGTTTCAGCGTCTCGTCCGCCGAGTTCATGGTCGTCTGCGGTGCGTCAACGCGGAGCTTTCACGATGGTGGACGAAACGAACCTCCGCTATATGCAAAGTGACGCTCAGTCCTGCATCTTTCGCCCTCTTGACGTGTCGGCATATCATATCCACGTCCCCTGCCTACGCGGACGTCAGTTCCCTGAGTCTTCGCAGCGTGGCAGAGCTCGCGCACACACCGTCGGATCGCCACATAGATCGACTCCGACTACCCTCCGGCCCTCCGCCCTCAGCTTCGCCGCGAGATCGATCACCTCCTTCACCACCCCCTCGTCCATCCTTCGATCCAAGCTCACGAGCAACGCCGCCGTCTCCTCCCCGTACCGCTCCACCTCGTCCAGCACCGTCTTCACGTACTCCTCTCGTGTCATCTGCGGCGTGGCCCGCGGCGTCGAGCGTAACTCGAGGTAGGTGCATTGCGGTCTCGAGTCGGGATCGCGTGGAGACGGCTCCAGGAACGCGTGCAGGACGGCGCGCGTCGCGCGAGCGAGCGAGCGGGGGTCGGACGTGAGCGCGTATATCGCCGGGAAAAGACCGAAGAAGTCGTGGATTTCCGTCAGCTGCACGCCGTCTTGCAGCCGCGCGAGTCCGTCGCGCACGAGCCGTGCTTGCGGGTCGTCTGCGGACCCGGAGGCGATCGAGAGATCCTGGCGCTCTCGCGCGAGTTCCTGGAGGACGTGGAGCGGTATCGAGCCATTCAGGTGCGCGTGCAGCTCGGCTTTGGGTAAGGAGCGGATGAAGGAACGTTGCGCGTCGGTGAGGGTGGAAAGCGCCTCGGCGCCGGGCCCGGCGATGGGAACGTGCAGCGCTTGCGCGACGTCCACCGTCGTCGGCTTCGAGTCCTGCGGCGTCATCTTGCTGTTGTTCGGAGACAAGAGGGTATCGTTCAGAGTCGCAAACGCTAAGACTAGGGATACCATGTCTCGTTCTAGACGCGTTATCGATTGACGCTATCCTATGTTCCAAGTCAAAACATACACGGATCGAGGGCGTGTGCGCATGCAATCTCTTTGACTTAGAATGTACAGTACCATCGTGTTGATTGAAAATAGTACAAGTCCAACCGGCTGTTCCGCTACCGGGACCTCGTCGGCAATCTACCTACCTACCTACCTGGCTCGGTCTGTATGTCAGCATGCGAAACTCACCACGACCACATGCCATCATGGTGTGCCGACGGAACCGACTGCGCGTTTGCATATGGACGCGCCCAAGAATACGAAACGACCCTTGTTCACGGTTATCCAAGACCTCGACCTCGAGTACGCGATCTCCCGTGTGCCTCACCAAGGCCATAACCCGCCATGCTGCTCCGCGCGTTGTGCACTCTCGCGGTCGCCACCGCCTCCGTCGCTGGTCAACAGCTTCCCCTCTTCGGCTCGGTTTTAAGCTACGCGTATAGCCAATCGGCGCGTCAGGCGTCAGGGAGCGTCGCGAGCTACGATCTGAAGGTCTCAAACTTCGATGCGGGGTTGTTTACCCCGGTGGAGAGCCTGAGCGCCTTATCGGACGCGACGTACACGACGCTCGCGCATCCAGCGTTCCCGAAACACAGCGTCAGAATCAAGAAATCGACGGACTTTTGCGATGGTGGAGTCAAGTAAGCAGATACAGTCGATTCCATACCCGTTCCCATTCTCGGATGGTGTGCGCGTCGTGGTAGACGTCGAGAGGGCAGAGGCGTTCAGAGAGTTGAAACTAGTACCTTCGTCCACCAACACGAATTTGTTCACTCACGACATGGCTCACACGCAGTGCCTACACGGGTTACATCGACATCGAAGCCAAACATCTCTTTTTCTACTTCTTTGAGGTGCTCGATCTGCCCTTTACGTTTCGGTCAAATCCGGCTTACACGTTTCTCTCCCCGTCTCGACAGAGTAGGAACGATCCGGACAAGGACGATGTGATCCTCTGGACAAATGGCGGCCCAGGCTGCAGCTCGTCGATCGGGCTGTTCATGGAACTCGGTTAGTTCAGCACATCTCTCTAGTCTCCTGCTGGCTCAACTGGCGCTCGACAGGTCCCTGCCGTGTTCCCTCCGCAGACCACAAGACAGTGTATAACCCATACTCATGGAATGGTGCGTGGTACCTTTGCTTACGCGTTCGGTCTAGACTTGAGCATCGATCCTCTCCAGCCGCCGCGAACATCTTCTTCATCGACCAGCCCGTCGGTGTCGGTTTCTCGTACGCTGAACATGGTGAACACGTCGTGCGTCCCTCTTGCACCTTATTTCCCTCTTTCCGTTTCCGTTGATGCTGATGGGGATACGTAGGACACCACCGAAGACGCCGCCGCCGACATCGCCGCCTTCGTCGCGATCTTCTTCGAGAACTTCAGCAAGTTCAAAGGGCGCGGGTTTCACATGGCTGGCGAATCGTACGGCGGGCGATACATACCCGTGTTCGCGTCGGCCGTATACGACCAGAACGCGAAGCTCGTCGAGGCGGGCCTTACCCCGATCAACTTGACGTCTATCATGATCGGTAAGGTCGTGTCCCGTGCGAGTGCAGGAGGACAAAAATTGATGTCTCTCAGGCAACGGAGTGACGGACTTCTACACTCTGGAACCCTCCAAGTACGACATGATGTGCACGCCTGCATCTGTAGACCCGATCTTGCCTGTCGCGTAAGCGTCTCATGTTTGACGTCCATGGAAAGCTGAGCTGATGGGTGAATCAGTGATTGCGTCCGCATGAAGCAAGCCGTGCGTACAACCTCCGCGCGTATCCGATATCTTGCTCGCTGACCACGCGTGCATTAAGATCCCCCGATGCCAAAAATGGGCGAAAGAATCCTGCGTCGACCAGTTCGACGCCATCAACTGCGGCGCCGCCATGAGCTTCTGCGCGACCGAGATCGACGCCCCGTTCTTCTCCACCGGTACGTCGCTTCGCCTTTCCCTGTACGAAAGCGTTCACCCGCCGATCCCCTTTTTCGCCTCTTCCGCAGGCATGAATCCCTACGACATCAGCAAAGTGTGCGACGGCCCGCTCTCGGAAACGCTCTGCTACCCGATCACGAAGCACATCAGCAGCTTCCTCGACCTGCCCTCCGTCCGCGACGCGCTCGGCGTCGACCCCGCCGTGACGGGCAACTTCACCTCCTGCTCGTCCGCCGTCGGCGCCCAGTTCCACGGCGCGATGGACATGTACCGGCCCACCTACCTCTACGTCGCGGCGCTGCTCGAGCGCGGCGTGCGCGCGCTGATCTACGTCGGCGCGTACGACTGGATCTGCAACTGGGTCGGGAACGAGCGGTGGACGCTCGAGCTGGAGTGGACGGGCCAGGAGGAGTTCGCGGGACTGGAGCTGAGGGAGTGGGAGGTGAACGGCACCGCCGCGGGCAAGACGAGGAGCGCGAGGGGGCTCACGTTCGCGACCGTGGACGGCGCGGGGCACATGGTCCCGTACGACAAGCCGGCGGAATCTTTGGAGCTCGTGAAGCGGTGGCTCGCGGGCCAGGAGCTTTGAGAACCCCAGAAAATCGCCGCGCAGATGGGGTTGTTTCTTTGTGCTTCAGATAGGCAACATCGAGATAGTTACGTCATTATCGTACACGTCTGGTCTACCTCGGTCGCGCCGAAAAGCAAAAGGAAAACGATCCGTCGTTCGTCTGCTGGTCAACGCTTAACACAGTGCGTGGCCGTGATCTGTCCGAGCGTCACTACATGCTTGGGAAGCAGCGCAGGAAATATGACTCCGGAATCAATCAGAGTCAGTTCGGGCATCACGCCCGACACCTCGTATCTCTCAATCAACATCGTTTGGATATCAGCGACGAATTCGTCGGACATCTTCTCCTCTTGAAATTCCAAGGATAACCGTGCGAGTCGGGGGACCAAGATAGAGCTAGAAGATGGAAGGAGGAGCCGTACGACCTGTTGGCAGAATGCAGCACCCCGAATCTCGAGGCTGGAGGCATGTTGGCAACGGTCGAGAAGGCGCACGATGCTCGGTGTGTGATTGACTGGGCCATGATGCAGTACGATTGTTTCGAGGCGATCTAAAGGGAGCTTGCTTATTAAGTGCCATAAATCGGTCTGGCGATGATACAAGGCATAAGAAAGTAGCGGTTCATCGTCGGAGGTCGGGGTGGGTGTCGAGTAGCATCGAAGGTGCTCCCCATCCACGTTGGGGCGGGGAGTAAAGGATAGATGCCGCAAGGCCCACATGCGATGTTTCAAAACTGCTGCGAGGGGATCGACGTTCCAAGCCTTATCAACGGAGTGGAGCCTAAGCGACAGCGAGGCTTGTGGAGGTAACGCGAGATATTCCAAAATATCGCAAACTGAGGGTCCCGGCGCACGAAGGCCCAGATATCGCAGATGATTCATAGAGATTACATCTCGTGAGACTGGTGCAGATGCTCGGACTGCGATACGGTCAAGAGGATCTCTCGTCCCGAAATTCAAAATCAGGTCCTGCAGGAAGGGCATCGAGCGAAGGGCCATGGCTAGCTCCCTCCCAGAGGGATATATTCCCAAAGAACAGACATCCATTCGGAAGCAGGTAAGATTTTTAACGAGTGAAGGGCAGCGCATCGTCGAGCATGCCAGCGAGACGTCAGCGACGGAGAGGTGACGAAGACGTGGTGCGTCCGAGCCAAGGAAGTCCTCTGGTAGCGACGGCTGTAAAGCAGAAAATCGTATCGCGCAGCTCTCGAGGAGCGGTGCAGGGGACGACAATGTTTTCAGGCACCATTCGGTACATAACCCCTCAGACAGGTCGAGGCTTTGCAGGCGATCCATGAGGCCAGACGCTAAATCCATCGTAGCATCCTCAGCGGGCCCGCAACTCGAATGCTGGCGGATGAAGAGAGGCGCTTTGCGCGACCTCGACAAGAAAAGTTGCGTCAGCTCCGTAGTGGCGCGAGGAACCGATGTCCAAAGATGGGCCGCGTTCACCGCTACTCTGCGCCAGTCCCGGGAAACGTGAGTGAAGATGTGGCTTGAGGGGAAGCGAAGCCACTCGTCTGAGTCGAGCGTGCAGAACTTGAAGATGGCGGCTAGCATTTCGGGAGGGAGTCGGGCGACGGGGACCAACCTGTTGCGGCATTCACGCAAAGAGCGCACATGTTCCATTAAGGATTCGATCTGTGCAAGCGAAGTTTGTATTTCCTTGTCAAGGTCGTGACGTTGCTGGTCCGCGAGCTCAGACGAGCAGCTTCCCGAGCTGTAGGGAGAGTATGATGTGAGCAACGGACGTGGAGTTGATGAGCGTCTAACTGCACTCACGAGTCGTGGAACATAACTGAACACTCTCCAGACATATTGTCCTGAGATTACGGTCGGGCGATTTTCTGCCGACTGCGGGGTTTTCGACACGACAAGGTGGTTTGGATGTAGTTCAAGGGCAAGCTAGGCGCGTGGCTTTTACGTCATCTTCACCGTCTATCTTTGCACGCTCGAGGTACACGACGTTGCACATGGTGTTTCTTATCCGCCTACTTGACTTATGAAGGAACGCCGACGGGTCGCACCTTCAGGTAGGTAGGTAGGTATATTGCCGACGAGGTCCCGGTAGCGGAACAGCCGGTTGCTGCGCTGCACGTACGCCACTCGTGCAGTCGACAGCGTGCCAAGCAGCTCGACGGTTTTCGTGAGCTGATGAAGCCGACCGCACTGTCTCACCACCGGCACGAAAAAGTCCTAGGTACATGTGTACATACAGTGCTATGTAATGTATGCTAGGCAAGCCGTCTTCAGCTTACTGGTGGAAGTCCGGCTCCTCGTTAGTGCGTTAAAAACCCCGACCACCCCGCAAAACCACTTGGGAAAAAAGCGGGGTGGGGGGAAAAGCATCCTCGAAGGAAACACAGACCTACAGCGACAGTCAAGCGCAATGGGCAAGGTAAGGCGTTTCTAATGCACTGTCTAAATCGTTGATACGGTGGGCAAGCCAGAATGTCGACGGCAGCGGTCACGATTTTGATGAGCTCCTCCACCTGCAGGGGGTCCATGAGGCATGCAACGGGTGGGGCGCGAACATGCAACGGGTGGGATGAGGCATGCAACGGGTGGGGCGCGAGCGTCAGGCATGCCGGGTAACGCCGCTAGAACGATACGAAGGTCCAATATCCAGTATTGGACGTTGGCGTTGGCAAGCTCGAAGGATTGGTATAACGCCAAGTCTGTCTAAGCATTCGTCGACGAGAGGATGCTTGTGGTACGCGTACCTCATCAGTGTCCTGTGCTCCCCCTGGATCGGGATCCGTGTCGCCTTGCGCCGCAGCATCATGCAACGTCTGTGAATCAGAGA
>NW_006767433.1:206952-374209 GCF_000264995.1 Punctularia strigosozonata HHB-11173 SS5
ATGTCCTTGCGTTTATCATGGACTCCTCTCACTGGTTGCAGAACGTATCAGCTCATTCGCATCACCAGGCCACTAGTCGATATCATCGGAAACATTGAGGGCCGTGACGCAAATCTTGCGGACTGTATGCTCGAGTTGATTTGGGCACACCGGGAGGTGAACCGTCGCCTAGCGTATGAAGAGGGCGATGACATCGGCTTTCTCTCGCACACCCGCCGCACCCTCAACGATCAGTTTCATGCCATGAACACGGACTTGCATTGGTTTGCACTCTTCCTGCACCCATTGTGCCGTCGTCTCGCTGTTTCCTCGGCTTCTCATTCTCGCAACATCACGGCCGCAGTCAGCATTGCCTTGGGCATTGCATACAAGTGGAGGTGGACGAAGACACAGACACAGAAGCTCATTACCGACATCAAGAACTACGGCATAGTGAAGGACTCTTTTGGCGGGGCGAAGGCCGATGGAAAGGCCTGGTGGGAGGAGCTGGTGGTTGATGCGAGAGAACACCCACTGAAAACTATGGCCGTGCGTATCTTGACCATTGTCCCCCACGCCGCGGACGTTGAGCGACTATTCTCGAGCCTCGGAGGAATCCAGTCGGTCCGACGATCACAACTCACCATCCCCCACATGGAGACTTTGGGAGCTCTCCGCAACTACTACAATGCTGAACTACATGATCTCACTGTCAAAATGGGCAAGCAGACTCGCCGCAGACACACCCATATGCACACGCGGGACGAGCCAGGAGTCAATGCTGCCCGTGCTCAAGAACTTCTTGCCAGCTTCGTATGGACAGGGCCTCTCACTGCGACACCGGACCATCTCGAAGACATCCTCGCAGGCCCTGAAGGTATCACCGACGACGATATCGAGCGCGAATTCGCGCTCCTCGAGTCTGCTGTCACCGTTGAAGCTGGTAGCGACGGCGGCGATGGCCTGTCACCAGCTGTCGGGCTTGAGGAAGTATACAATCTAGATGAGTTAGACGCTGTTCGTATGGGTGTGGCCCCTCCTACCCATTCAGAAGAACACATCATGCACACTGATCCCTCTGAAGAACAGACCACTTGGACACCTGAAAGCCTGCTCGCAGAGATGGATCATTAGGCACATAAAGTACTTGTATCCTAGTACACAGATATGCTCTAAAGACACGATTTTGGGTGTCGCCAGTTTCGCCGGTTGCGCCATGGTTTCGCCAGGCTTTCGCCACCCCCCAGAATCGCACGAAGGTTTCGCCGGCGATGGCGAAACCTTCCGCGAGTTTCGCCCCCTACACTAGGGGCAGGAGAACCTAGATATACTCCGCAACCTCCCACCCGTACCTTGATCTCCAACCATCAGGTTCACGACGATGCTGCGTACACTGTGTAGCCTGTGTCTTTCACTCGCCGCTGTCGTTGGCGCTCAGCAGTTTCCGCTATTTGCTTCAGGACCTACATCGATACATCCCCTCGGGAATGCAGATCCGTATGATGTAAAGCTCACCAGCTTCGACTCGGGATTGTTCTCGCCCGTGGAGGACTTGAACGTGCTCTCGTATGATACATACACCACGCTCTCGCATCCTGCGTTCCCTAAGCATAGCGTTCGCATCAAGAGGTCCTCGAGCTTCTGTGATGGAACAGTGAAGTGAGTGTCAGCGAATCGGGCTGGGCCGTTCAATATTCCGCATTTGCTCCGACTGACGATGATCACTCAGAGCGTATACGGGTTACATCGACATCGAGGCTAAGCATCTTTTCTTCTACTTCTTTGAGGTGAGCGCTGTGCATCTTGCTTCTGTTTCGATCTTGCTGAGCATGTTCGAAATGTCAGAGCAGGAACGACCCGGACAAGGACGACGTTATCTTCTGGACAAACGGCGGTCCAGGGTACGTTCAAGCCGGCGTGAGGAGAGGACAGGAGTGACTTGGTGTGATATGTTACCAACAGGTGTAGCTCTTCGGTTGGTCTCTTTATGGAACTCGGTACGTTCACGACGAGATGAGCTGTGTCTTGTCTTTTCATGCCACCTCACAGGCCCATGCCGAATCCCGGACGCAAACGGCACACAATACAACCCTTACTCCTGGAACGGTGCGTACATCCTGTCACACTGACCTCGAACGGAGGCGTTGATCTTCGACCACAGCCGCTGCCAACATCTTCTTCATCGACCAACCCGTTGGCGTCGGATTCTCCTACGCAGACCACGGCGAATACGTTGTACGCCCATAGTCTATCTGTGCCCTCTCTTTGCGCGCGAATTGATTAAGGCTTTGTCAGGGAACTACGGAAGAAGCCGCGGCAGACATCGCGGCCTTCGTGGCGATCTTCTTCGAGAACTTCAGCAAGTTCAAAGGGCGCGGGTTTCACATGGCCGGCGAGTCTTACGGAGGCCGCTACATCCCTGTCTTCGCTTCTGCGGTGTACGACCAGAACGCGCTGCTCGTCGAGGCCGGCCTGACGCCGATCAACTTAACCTCCATCATGATCGGTACGTGAGCATTCTGCCGCTCGCTGATCACTCTACCTCATATGATCACCTAGGGAATGGCGTGACGGACTTCTACACCCTGACCCCGTCAAAGTACGAGATGATGTGCACGCCGGCGTCTGTAGACCCCATTTTGCCTGTCGCGTAAGCCGTATGGAGGCTTTAGCGTCGTATACTCGCTGAACCCCATTCATTGTCAGGTCCTGCGTCAGGATGAAGCAAGCGGTACGTCTCCTTCATGCATCAGTTGCCGTTGCAGCTCTCTGAAGCGTGCATGCGTGTCCAGGTCCCTCGATGCAAAAAATGGATGAAGGAGTCGTGCGTGGACCAGTTCGATGCGATGAACTGCGGCGCCGCGATGAGCTTTTGCCAGTCCGAAATAGACGCCGTTTTCCGCGCTACCGGTGCGTGTCATGACACCCTTACTCCGTTTAGCGCATCGCTCATCACTGTGCGACATGCCAGGCATGAACCCATACGATATCAGCAAGGAGTGCGATGGCTCTATCTCAGAGACCTTATGTTATCCGATCACGAAGTACGTGCCACGTCTACATCTCGAGGTCTACGGAGCTTGTGTTGATGTCGTCCTACGACCCAGATACATCAACCAATACCTGTCCCGACCTGATGTTCGCGAAGAGCTAGGCGTCGACCCGGCCGTGGAAGGCAACTTTACCTCTTGCTCTTCCGACGTTGGTTCCGCCTTCCGCGCCAACCTGGACGGCTTCCACCCGACGTACCTCTACGTGGCGGCGCTGCTCGAGCGCGGCGTGCGCGCGCTGATCTACGTCGGCGCGTACGACTGGGTCTGCAACTGGGTCGGGAACGAAAAGTGGACGCTGGCGCTCGAATGGACGGGGCAGGAAGAGTTCAAAGGGCAGGACTTGAGGGAGTGGACGGTGGACGGCGTCACGGCGGGCAAGACGCGGAGCGCGCAAGGGCTCACGTTTGCGACGATCGCGGGGGCGGGGCATATGGTGAGTTGGCATCCCCAGCGGTTTTTCCTCCTGCGCATGAGTCACACCTTGATCCTTACCGGGTTTCCTTAGGTTCCGTACGACAAACCCAAAGAATCTTTGGAGTTGGTGAAAAGGTGGCTTGCCGCCACTGGCCTCTAGGGTCTAGGGAGCATGCACGCTGAAAGACTCGCACCCGAGACTCGCACCCGCATCCCCCTCCGGGTTGGCGTGGATGACGTGTAATAATCGAATGGAAGGGACGACCTTCATTACCATTTTTCGTGCTGCTGCCTCAGGCAGATGTTCCACATGCCGGGTTATCGTTCCATTGTGTTATGAATGACGATAACGCAACGTTGCTGTCACGAGTCTAGCTATGCAAGAAGTGCAAAATATGCCACGTCTTACCGCAACATCAAATCCCACCCCTCGACTTCAAGAGCAGCCTTTGCAAGCTAGATGTCCAGCTTTTCCTGGATCATAGTTCACAGGTTCCGTATCAAGATTTCTCTGCTCTCCTTACCGGTTGGTTTGCCGAATATTGCCAAATATGAAGGTCCGTCGCAAGAATCCTATGACAATGTGAACGGTATATACCACGAAGTTGGCGAAGATGGCAGCACCTGGGCTGTGAATGACTACACGCAGCCGCGATGCGCTATTTGGAGAGGATGTCCGCAAGCTGACAGCTCCATATGTACAAGTAGCGATACGTATGATGTGCGCCTTCAGTTAGCATCGTCCGAAAACTAGAAACTTGGTCCACACGCTTGCGCTAGCGCTTACAGCGCGCGACCCAACACCAATCAGGAGTGGCAGGGAACCTGTACCCCGGACACCTGCTGCAGGCTTGGGAACAACGATTTTAAAAAATGTGGCAAGCGGCATGTACAGTACGTGTCTTCGAGGTCTTCGAGCTTGATGGGACCGGAGATAGGTAGGCAGGTAGATTGCCGACGAGGTCCCGGTAGCGGAACAGCCGGTTCTCCGAGGTCGAGGTCTATGAGACTCGCGTTCCCGCCGAACTCGAACAGCGAACCGGCGAGCGGTGCATCCGCCTCAGCGGGGATGTCGACGTGTATGAACAAGTCGCACAAAAGAGGGCAGTGCTCCGCAAACTCTACCAGTGATAAGGAGGTAAGGCGCGGGGAGTCGGCGGGAACCCGTTGTTTCTCGACTCGAAGCTCGGCGCGCGTCAGTGCGGGACACACGCGCGCTACGTGAGCGACGACCTCGTCCGTCCATGCGAGCTGCGCGGAGACCACCAACTCGCGCAGATTGACGTAGTACGGCATCTGCAATATGGCGAAGGCGCGGGGTAACTCTACTTCTCGTTCCTCGGCATCGTATGAGGAATCGTCGTACTTGTGGGGTTTGCGAGGCGCGTGGATTTCGAGAATACGGAGGGGCTCCGTGGAACGTTGGAAGAGCGCATCCAGTACGACGTCCCAAGCTGCCGATGTGTAGGCCTTGAACGCTTTTAGGCGTAGAACTTGCGCGTTGGCCTTCAAGCGCTTCCGGAAAACGATCCGGCTCGACTCCGAAAGGAAGAATCCGTTACGAGCAAGAGCCTGGCTATCGATCAGATGCAGACTGAGATCGACGATTCATCCATTTGTGGGACCGACAATGGCAAGTTCACTGCACCCAAGGCCTCTCTGCCAGTCGAGAATCAAGATGATAGTGGGCGTCGTGTTGAGGGAGGAACGGCACGTGCCCGTCGCTTTGCGTTCGGATGACAGTTTGATTTGTATGATTGCTGTGTTGGGTGCGGAAAGGTACGGTCTGTCAACAGACGGAAGATGACGGTGGTAAGAGTGCTGCAACGGTTCAGATACAACGCATACTTCACCAAGAGCTGCCGTTCGGATATCCTTGAAGGCTCCTTCCCATATTCTCCTTCCTATCGTTCTGTACGGTGGCTCTGACTATCCATCCAGCGAACTAGATATAGAAGTCAGTGTGGTCAATAGGGTATATGTTGCCGAACCGACCTTGGTGAGGCTAGACATCAAAATCCCCTTGCCTCGTATTTCTCTCTGTTTTATTGTGAATTGTGAGAAAGGGCTCGAACTTCAATGTTCAGCTAGCTTTGTGTTCGTCGAGTTCAAAGCAACGTTCATCGTGCAAGCTGGCCAGTGCCAGCGACTTGATATGCAAATGGTCAATAGGTAAGCCAGGCGGCGTTTGCCGCACCTATGTTTAGCCATGACGGCATCGCCTCTGCAGTTCATCCTTCCCCCGACGCCTCTCGCCGGGGATCGCACCTTGCACCATCAAATCCTTGCGAACCGGATCTGTTCTCTCTCGAAGCAATATTTACTGCTCACGCGACTGGCAACGACGAAAACATAACTCTTCCTAAAACGTCCACGTTGTTGGGCTGGTCGTATACTTATTGTACTCTCTCTGTCTTCTCCTGAATGCCCGCGGTCCATACACCCCGCTCAACAGCGGCAACGCGCTCCTTTGCGCGTGCATTTAGCACGCTTACACCGCTCCTTGTCAAAGCATTCCCGTTCCATAGCCACCTCGCTCGGTAAGCATTCGCAGTCTGCGTGCAGTAACTTGCTTGAGTGGCTACTGACGCGACACGGTTCAGACCCTATGGCGCATTTGCCAGCTCGGAAGAGCCGGAAGAGGAACCAGGCTCGACGGGGTTCTGGTGGAAACTCGGATTCAGTGTCGGGTTGGTGCTCCTGGGTGGTGTGTTCGCCGGGTGCGTGTGGCTTTTTTATGATCTTGCGCGAGGTACTGCTCTTCTAACCGCGGATTCAGGCTCACGCTCGGCCTGATGGGTCTCGACGAACTGCATCTGCGCGTGCTAGCGGCCTCGAGCGACAGCCCGAAAGAACGTAAAAACGCGTCGAAAGTGTGTCCTCAGGTTCCCCACCTTCCCCCCGCCCTTCCTCGATGCTCATCAACGACTAACAGGTTCTCCGATTGATGAGCAGAGGCCGACACTGGGTCCTCGTAGTACTCCTCCTCGGAAACGTCGTGCGTGTCGTTCGAAAACCGGGCGCATATACGCGTTTTCTGACTACGAATGGCTATACTTATCACCAGATCGTGAACGAGTCCCTGCCAATATTTCTCGACAGTGCCATCGGCGGCGGAGTGGCAGCAGTATTCATCTCTACCGCTATGATTGGTTCGTACTTCTTCTCCCGCAACCTCCCGCGCTCGCTCATGACCGTGCTCAGTGATCTTCGGGTGCGCCGGCTCACCGCATCTACTCACTCGTGTCTACAATCCTCACATCGCCCGCTTCGCCCTCGCAGCGAGTATGTTATCACATTCGCTCCTCGAGCTCCTTTTGCTAAAGTCCATCGTGTCGGTCAGAATTATACCCCAAGCAGTGTCAGTCCGTTATGGCCTTAGCATAGGCGCGGTCGCAGCGCCCATCGTCCTCACCATGATGTACCTCTTTGGTACGTATCCTCCATGAAAGGCTATCATCCAACTTGAGGACTGATTTCGGAAACACTTTAGCCCCGATCGCGTGGCCCACTGCTAAACTGCTCGACTGGGCGCTCGGTAAAGACGAAGGAACGACGTACAAAAAGGTACGTTTGTCGCTCGGCCTCCCCCCACCGCTCCCTTCGGTGATTTCTCACCAGAGTTATTATCGACCTACAGGCAGAGTTGAAGTCGTTCCTCCAATTCCATCGTCAGGGACAAGAGCCCCTGCGCGACGATGAGATCAGCATCCTCAACGGCGTGCTCGAGCTGAACAACAAGTCCGTCGAGGAGATCATGACCCCGATGAAGGACGTGGTGAGCATGTCCTCCTTTTCCTTCGACCTGTATGCGATCTCTGACGATGGTCGACGTTTAGGTCACGCTCCCCGCGGATATGATATTGGACACCAAAGCCATCGATTGGATGTCAGTACCGCCCTTTCCCTCTCTCGAATGTCGTACCAGACGATGCGATATGATACTGACGACCCTTCCATACGACATCCAGACTCATGAGCGGATACTCCCGCCTGCCGGTGCACGAGCCTGGCCAACCGCTAGTATTTATCGGCCTCCTGCTCGTGAAGCAGCTTGTGCGGTACGACCCGTCGCAAGCCAAACCCGTGTCGAGCTTCAGGCTGTCGATCCTGCCCGAGGCGAAGCCGAACATCAACTGCTTCCAAGCGCTGGACTACTTGTGAGCCTCTTCAATGAGGCTGATCGCGATTGAGTTGATTGACATCGTGTCTCGACCAGTCAGACGGGCCGGGCGCATTTGCTCCTGATCAGTGACACGCCCGGACAGCCTGGTGGCGCGAAAGGCGTCGTAACGCTCGAAGGTAAGCCTACCATGGAAGCAGCGCAGAGCCTGATCTGACGCGAGCCATGCAACGCCTCGCGCAGATATCATCGAAGAGATCATCACGGAAGAGATCGTTGACGAGACGGACCGGTTCGAGGACAACCAGAGCAAGCGGAAGGCGAAGCGGATGACGACCAAAGCCATCATGGAAGGGTGCGTGACTTTCACGCATTTTTATCCTGCATTGCACTATGCTCAATTTTTCTGGTCGCAGCATTGTGGAGCGACACCGACGCAATGTCTCCGACGCGACGTCGACGGGTCACTTCTCGCCGATCGTGGGCTCCCGCGACACGTCGGCGGAGCGCGGCGGGATGAGCGCGCAGTACGCGAACCAGGGATACGGGGCGACCGCGAACGGCCAGTCCTTGACCGCGGCCTCGGCGGCGGTGGCGGCGGCAGCACCCCAGATGAGCACCTCTCCCAAGCCTTAACGGGGAGGTTGGGAAGGGAGGGCGTATTCACCGAAGGGCATGAAACCGTGCAAAGGGCGGAGATGCGAAAATGCCACCATTACACATAGCTTGGTTCCGGGGCGGGCTATTTCGAACATGTACCATCTAATCGCGACTAATGCTGTGGCAATCGAAGGGGTCACCAGGCGGTATGTTTGTTTCATCCGCGGAAACTGCGTTTCGGTCTATGTGCGTCCGGGTGTGTCCGTCAAGCCGGCTTCTGCGTCCAGTTCACGCAGCCTAGTCTAATGAAAAGAAGCAAGGTGGTCAATGAGCAGCGGACGAAGCCATCGGACTTTGGGCGGAGGACGAGTGGCCTCACCTCGAGCGCGAAGAGATGCGAGTCATGAGAGTGTGGCGCGAGCTCGCGGACAGCGTGAGCGAGACGATAGAGGTATTCCTGAGTGACGATACACGATTCGTTCAGTGACGTATCCCGTAATCTTTACGCGTTACGGGGGAAGACCGACCTTGTTAGGCCCAGATGGGCCGACGGAACGCCAGATCGTCTGCGCGAGGTCTTCTAAAGGTTCCGAGCCAACTGCAGTCACGAAAGAGGAGTTAGATCGCGCGGCCCAAGTTCCCTTGATAGATCACGCACTGAAGGACGGATTGTCTTTTCGCCCGACATAGCACTAATGAACGGAGGCAGAAGCCCGTCAATTCTCAGGAAGCTGGGATGAGCATGGTTCAGGGTCGCATACCTCTGCCTATAAAGTATCGGAGCGTTGTTGTCAGTGATATGATTAGAAAGGTGACTGAGATGTGAAGGCTCACGTCATGGGCGACGACCTTCTCCTGACCGTCTTCCCCCACGCCGTATACATCCAGGACCTCGAGGGTGTAGCCGTCCTGCGCGGAGGTCCAAGCCACCTGATCAGGTGCTGTGTCCGCAGGTAAAAAGAGACGTCAAGGCTGCAATCACCTTCTCGCGGTAATCTATAGGCTGTATGAGCGAGAATAGGCTCGGTATATGACCATATGCAGGACACACCCAAGTAGTCCCGAACCTCGGCTTCATAGGCGGGATCGATGGTGTACGCCACACCTGTACCCCTCGAGTCAGCACATACGCGAGCTCTTCTGAAGGCGAGAGGGTCAGAAGGCGTTCAGAAAATAGGTCTCACCCCAAACGATGTCGTCGTCCGGGAAGGGGTCCTACAAGAGTGTTCGATAGTCACGGAAGTGCCTGTGGTGAGGAGAGGTCCTGCGCACGGCACCAGAGAATGCGTCCCAGTCTTCCTTGTGTATCAAGGTCACCACTCGGCCGGGAGACTGCAGGGAGAGGGTTCGATGCTCGTCGGCTTGTTGCCTGCGGACTGCGAGGCCGCTAAGCATACACGCACCTCTGGGGTGCCCCGATGATCATGAGATTTCTGGGCAAATCGCCTCACGTAGCCCTTGAGATATCCGGGAACTAGAGCGGAGGCCCTTCACAATCAGACTTGTTCGGACCAATGTTACATCGCCGGGACGAACCTTGCCTGATCGCATGCGGAGGCGGCTGCAAAGCCAGTAGATGTGTGAGACGTTCCGAATGATGGAGTGTATATGCGCTCGTACTTTGAAGATCAAAGACCCGTAGCCAAAGACAATGTAAGGCTTGTTCGACATCGAGGACTGGTAAGCAGGCCAAGGAGCGCAGCGAGGACTAACGCTCGCGCCATAGTTGACGGCGAGAACCAAGGTGACTGGTCCTGACCTTACCGGTCACGCCTCTGATCGCATGGATGAGCATCAACACTGTGTGCATCTTACGCCGGGCCCAACGGCGACGTCGAAAGCATTATATGCATTATTGTCATGATGGGTTGAACCATTATATGCGTTGCTATTATACATCCTTCTTCGCCTCCTCCCTCCGCTGCTGCTGCGGCGAATGCTGCTGCCCAACATCGCCCAACACCTCGCCCACCTTCACCTTCTGCCCGTCCCTGATCGCGAACGTGAAGTCCTTCGGCGCCTCGAACACGAGCACGATCGTGCTCCCGAGGCAGAACCCGCCCATCTCCTCCGCCGGGCGGAGCGGCTTGCCGTTCAAGATCGGCGACGCCGCGGAGTAGACGGCCTCGGTGTACGTTCCGGGCGGCGGGACGCGGCCGCGGACGTTGGTGCGGAGCTCGTTGTCGAAGTTGAGGATGATGCTCCCGACGTTCGTCGCGCCGACGGGGACCATGCTGAAGAAGCCGTATCGCCATCGGCCGAGGAGCGCGACGCGCTCGTTGAGCACGAACAAGTTTTGGAGCCGTTTGGCGACGTAAGGGGAGACGGAGAACAGCTCGCCTGGAGGGATCGCGAGCGCGATTGAATTTCCGTAATCGGACGCGATTTCTGTGAGGACCGAACTCACCGACGAAGTGCCGCCTCTTCTCGACCACCCACGCCGTCGGACTGTGGAACCGGTGGTAGTCGCCCGGCGCGAGGTAGATGACGCAGAAGAAGAGGGCGTTGCCCGGTTTGGTGCCCTGCTCGAAGATGCTGCCCCGCCTCTGGCCGAGGCTCGGGCGGACGCCCATCTCCTTCGCCACGGACGCGTCGTGCGCGGTCGTCTCCGCCAGCGACGCGTCCTCGTCCACCACCGACGCGTCGACCTGCTTTCCGTGCCGCGGCGGCGGGCGCTTGGGATCGTCCGAGCCGGCGTTCGCGCCGGACCCTTCGACCTCCCGCTCCAGCAGCGGCTGGGCTTCCAGATCCGACGACGTCGAGGGCGTGCGCGTGCGCGGGGTGGACGTCCCGGACGAGGGCTCGGAGGCGCCGATGAGCTGCTTGAGCGTGTACTCGATCCCGTTCACGTTCGCGAACTCCTCGTCGGCGACGATGGACATGTCGTTGGTCGTCGGGAACTCGACGGGGCGCGAAGAAGTGGGTGTGCCGGGCGGCGTCTCGACGCCGAGCAGAGCGTCAAGAGAGTAGGTCAGGCCCTTGACCTGCTCCACCTGCTTGCCTTTCACGACGCCGTAGTGCAATACGGTACCGTCCGCTGGGCTGACCTGTTGCCGCAGTCAGCAAACCGCCTCGGGAACAGCAAACGAGATGCTTTGCATACCAGAGCGGCTTGCGCAACGGGCCTCACGCCCTCCTTCAGTCTACGATAGAAGAATTCTCCGAGACTGCGATACTGAGTGAGATCGTCGGTCTCGATCTCGTCCAGATTGCACCCGAAAACCCATGCGTATATGCGGAATCCGTACGGCCGGAACCAGACGGGAAGGGTGCAGCTATTGAGCCAGCCCCATAATCTCGACAGGTTTCGCCACGGGAGAGCCCCGAGGACATGTACCTGCAGCACGAGCGTCATACAATGCAAGGGAGATAAGGGTTGGGACGTGCTCACCTGCCAGGGCCCTTTTAGTCGCACGACCTCGCGCCCCTCGTCATCGACCTGGACGCGCTTCGAAGTATATCGTCGCCGAAGCTGGATCGCTACAAGGAGCAAAGCGCCGACTGCCAGAGGCAGCGGGAACCACTTCGTCGGCGTCTCCTTCCACGCGTACGCGAGCCTGCCTGACGAACACTCACTTCAGTCTGGGCCGCAGAGCATCCGCCCCCCACCCAGTCCTCAGCCCCCTCGTCCCCCAGCCCGACGTCGCGTCAAGGTTACGACAGAAATCCTGGTCGAGTTGAGGGAAGGACGGGGGTGGGGGAGGGTTGACCACGGTCGCGC
The DNA here is from genome assembly GCF_000264995.1 of Punctularia strigosozonata HHB-11173 SS5. NCBI lineage: Eukaryota > Fungi > Basidiomycota > Agaricomycetes > Corticiales > Punctulariaceae > Punctularia > Punctularia strigosozonata. The sequence continues at coordinate 218,843 of NW_006767433.1, forward strand.
TCGCGAATAATATATGCAGTTAGCGAGGACACGTACGGTACAACGGGAGATGGCGACGAGGGTCCTGGCTGGTGTGCTGCTCCGACGACGGGCCACCGGGTCCCTTGGTCGACAACGACCTGGACCTGACCGAGTGCGTCCATTGACCTGCTCGAGGGAGGGGGGCGCTGGCGAGGCGCAGAGGGAAGGGTAGCGTGCCACGCTGCAGGCGGCTAGCGCTGTTCAAGAGCGAGGGAAGGGTCGAGGAGACCATGGTCGCATATTTTTTTTGCAGGTGATTACGACTTGGCGGCGGGTTTGTCGTAAATTATTTTATTCGGCTCGGTGCAACGTGCGACGCGGCGGGAGAGGGGTGGGCGAAGCGCGGCGGCGGCGCGCCCCCTTGCCGCTAAATATTCCCTTTCGTGGAGCCCTCCCCCCCCCTCCAACATGAAGTCATCTACATCACATTCGCTACATACGACCTACGACTCCATCCACAACTACAGTACTATCCGATGTAAAGTACTTATAATCTCGCCAGAAGCTTCAATCAAGGGAGCCAGACGGACCATGAGGCGCGCCACGCTTATCTGATTACATACACGGTCGAGACCGCGGTACGCCGATAATTGACGAGAAGAGAACATGTGGGCTTGTGCTGCGGTGGTCAGCCTGGCGGACCGGTCGGGTCCACGTCGTCCAGCATCCTCCGGAGAACGTCCGAGACCTGTCTATGCAAGTCCTCTACATACAGAGGCATAAACGTCAACGCCGTGTTGTTCACAGTAAGAGCTTCGGTGGGACCGAGAGCAAAAAGACGCACTCGCGCGGCTCAAGGCGTGGATGTACTCGGCGTTCGCCTCTTGCATCTCGTTTTCGAGAGCTTGCAATCTCGTCGCCTATATTCGAAAACGCCCAAGTTAGAATCGACCGGTGGCAGACGCGCATACGTGCGACGTGGAATCTCGACTTGCCTGCGATTCCTCCGACTCGGGTTCGGGCAATGACTGGATCAAGAATTCGATCTGCTTCGCTTTCACCATGAGATCCGTCACGAGTTCCTTCTTGTTGGCTGAAAAAGCGCGTTCGAGGGTGAGAACTTTTGGGTGACGAAGAAAGAGGAGGTGCGCATGCCCACCTTCAAGCACCTCCGGAGGGTCGAACTTTTCCGGGTTGCGCTGCTTCGTGATCGGTATCTGCGGGCTCACTTGCGCAAAGTTGGAGCGCGTCGTGAGGTAGGCGATGCTACTCGACATGATTTGCAGGAGCTGCGCACGAACATCGTCGTCAGTCCGTCGTTGGTCCAGACGAAGGAGGTGCTTTCAAAAGATAACAGGGGAGATATAGGAACAGCCACGTACCTGCTGTATCTCATCCTAAATTCCAGCCATATTAGACAGAACAGGAACAGAGAGTGCTTCAGCGTTTCAACAGGTTCGCTGGGGCTCAAACACAAGCAAGGGCCGGACCTGTAGCTGAGTGACGCGGTCCATGCTACTCAATTCCTGAAGCATTTCCGACGGACTCGCCACGACCCAGAGGCGAGCGAAAGTGCCGAAACCAGCGTATATGCAATAAGGTGGAAAGGTGTTTCTGGGTAGCGCCGAAGAAGACGGAAACAGCGTCGGTGGCGATGATCCCCCGTGGGACATGGTTTTCGCCTGACTGACTGACGAGCTCGAATTCGCCCGACGGGTATTGTTGCGTGTCGAGATTGCTATGAGGCACGTTGTACCATGGCTTAACGCTTCCGGCCGCACGAATCAGGATATCTTTGGTCGAGAGCACAGGAGCAGCTCGCACGGTGGAGTAGTACTAATATTGTGCAGACAGCGGACCTTGATCGCAGCTACCTCATGCGATTCGTTGCCAACTATTCTTTGTGATATAAGGATGATTAGACCGGGACAAAGTGAATCACGCCTCATATGCCGAATGGGAGGGTTGAAGAACAGTCGTCACGTATTCTAATACAACCGACGCCCACGATTCCTTCATGCGAAATGCAATACGCTAGTGTTAGTCCTTGATACTATGGTATGAGTGAATCAGTACTTACAGATCATTCGCAGCATGGTTTCCCTGTCTCGAGGTCGATGCAATCGCACATGCGGGAGTCGAGGGGGCCTGGCACCGGTCCGCTGATTGTCGTTCCATGTTATGTTGAAAGAGGAAATCCACGAACGGGTACGACTTACGCCGCGACAACCTGAACGCCTGCGAGGACAATAAAAAAGGCGGCGCAGCTGATGAGTGGCTTGAAGAGCATCGTGAACTGAATGGCAAGGAGACTACCCAGGACACGATACGTATGACCCCTTATATACTTCGACGGGTTCAAGGCAACGCAACACATTGGCAAATACGAACTGCGCCGATAACACGGATGATGGGCGCCACCGACTCATCGCAGTCATTCAAACACATTTCTCCCTTCATCGGACGCGACGGGGTGATGGCGACCGGCAACGGGCAGCCGACTCCCATTTTCATCCCGTCTCCGGCTGCGGCAGGAGCGTTGCGCATGGCCCACGCCACGTATGACCCAGTTAGATCGGTCGTATTGGAACGATCCGCACCCGGGCGAGAGTTGGAAACGACAAAACAGGTGGCTTCTTATCGACCGGATACTGTCCCTGGCAGTAGTCGCGAGCAAAAATAGCAGCTGGATACGAGTTTACCGGCCAGAAACTCGGAAATAGGTTCAAGAAGGTGCCCATGGAGTCACCGATGAATCACTCGATGTTCGGGAAAGACCACCATGGCCAGTTCGACAAGACACGGGTTCCCGCCAAGCCCCGCCAAACCCGGGAGGAGGCGACACCTTCATAGCGGTGAGACCTCGCGCACTGCCTGGGGTGCAGTGAACGGCAAGCGATACCAGTGCACCGCATGAGGTGAACACCCTCCGGTTCCAAGAACGTAAGAGCCGGGCACGAGCGAGCGATGTGCTCGACGATTTCGTCGGTCCAGTCGAAGGATATGGACATGCTGAGTTGGCGGAGGTTGTCGAGTGGGGGCATGCGCAGCAGAACGGTCGGCAGCGGCAGCGGAACCCGTACTTCCGGTGCTTGAGCAACATGGAGCGCCTCGAGGACCTGTATCGGGCTCTCGAAGGGACAAATCGAACATTGCATCCCTTTCGTCTGCGGTTCCGTTCTCCTTGGAGGAAAGGGTTTCCTTATGTGCTGTAGGCGCTCAGCTGATGATAGTTCGAAAGGCAGGAAGGGAAGCACAGTATTCCTGCCGAGCTACCAATGAGGATTCCTCAGGGAGCACAGGGACAACGATGGCGGCTGGAAAGTTAACAAGCCTGAGGGTGATATATATCGGCCAGCCGCAGTAGACGCCAGAGACGATCGAGTGCATCCAGGAAGGCCTCGTGATGTTTGCCTGCGATAGGACCCATATCTATGACTGTCTCGTGCAGCCAAGTCAACCGAGCTACATGTGCCAATGCCGTTGCTGTAAACGATCCTTCAGAGCGCACGGTACGGAGGTTGGGAGGAGTGAGCACCAGCTTTTGGAGCAATTCCTCCGTCCTTGAGTAGGACACGGACCCAACGCGGAAGCGCGAAACGGCGATATTGAGGACTTCTAGATGAGAGATGCGATATAGGACGACGAGCATTTCCGCGTACCGAGCCAGGCGCGCGTCAAACCGCAGTTGACGCAACCGAAGAAAAAGGTCGATATCTTCTGTAAAGGGGAGGAAGGCATGGAAGACGACGTCGAAGTCGATGACATCGGTGAAGGCCATGTACAACGAGCTGACCCTCCGAGCACAATAAAGGTGTCAATCGCGCGCGCCAGTTCCTGGATAGCAAAGGACAGACAAGTCCGTCAGCCAACCGCCCAGGAGCGCAGGGCGCGGAAGGTCGCCAACTCGTGCAACTATCTCTTGAACCTGGAGCGCGCGGTGCATTGCAGAGACGAAGTCGGGTAGTAGTGGAAGTGAGCATGCGGTCGTCGCGTTGGATAAAGGAGTCGCGTATCATCGTCTTCCGAAAATATCACATGGCCGGCCAAGACCGAGCTTTTCAGTAGGCGAAGATCTCGCTATGTAGTGCTCTACAATATCCAGAGCACGCGGGCCCTCACGAACGACACTGGGCGTATTGTACAAACATTGCTTTTGGCTCTCCGGGCATTCCCCGCCGAAGCTCAGACGCGTTTTCAGGAAGCTACTAGTACAAAAAAAGTACCGCGTACAGCTGATGCGTGCGCTGTTCACGAGTGCCCGGACACCGGGCGGGGTTGGTATGGCTCCTCGAGGCGTTTCACCTCCTCCTCGGTCAGGGTGATCTTGGTCGCGGCTGCAAAGGTGTCAATCATCATCCAAGAAGGAAGGCGAGGGTGTCCTCGCACGAGGAGCGTACCGACGAGATCCTCGAGGTTTTTGAGGCTGGTGGTACCGACGATCGGGGCTGTGACGCCCTCCTTGCCCATGCTCCACGCGACGGCGACCTGTGCCATCGTGATACCGCGCTTGTTCGCGATCTCTTCGATCCTGTAGCGACGGGCTCAGAAATTGGGAATCGCGCACGCGTTGAAAAAAAAAAAAAAGCTCGCTCACCGCGTGATGACTTCTTCGGCCCCGTACCCGAGGTAGCCGTTTTGCCATCTAGGAATAACGCGTTCGTCAGCGGCACGATGGAGTCGCGCGCAGATGCCAGGCGGATGCTCACGGGTCGGTCTCCTTACGCTTGGTGGTCGCGTTCAGCGGGCGACACACGAGCCCGCGCGCGAGCGGGGACCAGGGGATGATACCGACGCCGAAATGCTTCAGCGTCGGGAACATCTCGCGCTCCTCCTCGCGGTAGATGACCGAGTGGTGGTTCTGCATCGACACGAAGGGCGTGAGGTTGTGGGTGATCGCGTAGTCTGGACACGGTCGCAGCGTCAGTTCCTCGGTGGGGAGATGGGGTGAAGAAGGAGCGTACTCTGCATGACGCTGAACTGCCAAGCCCAGCACGAGCTCATGCCGATGTAGCGCACATAACCGGCTTTGACAACGTCGTGCAGCGCCTGCATCGTCTCTTCGATCGGCGTCTGGGAGTCGAAGCGGTGGCACTGGAGCACGTCGATGTAGTCCAGTTGCAGCCTCTTCAACGACGCCTTGACCGAGTCGAAGATATGCTGTGAATCCGACAGGATGAACCATCAGTCGTGTACGAGAGAGGGGGTGGACGTGGACGTGGACGGACCTTGCGGCTCAGCCCATGTTGGTTGACGTAGCCCATTTTGTCGACGTCGCTGAACACTGTGTCCTCCTCGTACGACCGCGCGACGGTGAAGAAGACCTTGGTCATCACAACGATCTCGCCGCGAGGCAGGTTAAGCTGCTTGATCGCGCGTCCGAGGATCTCCTCCGACAACCCATGCGAGTAAACCTGCAACACTTTTCGTCACGGATGCGAGGAGTCAAGTGTGAGAATGTACACGTACGTTCGCGGTGTCGAAGGTGTTGATACCAGCATCGTATCTACGATCCGTCGATACGATTTAGATTGCGCACTGTTCCGTATGAGAGTGCGATGACGTACGCAGCCTTGATGTGCTTGATCGCTTCCTCTTCTTCGAGGACCCAGCCTTGCCATTTGGGCGTCCCATACGACATGCATCCCAGAATGAGCTTGGACACCTTTAAACCGGACTTGCCGAGGCGCACTGGAGCCCCAGCGACGTCAAGCATGATATACCATGCAGAATTTCGAGCACTCACCATATGGCATCTCCTTCTTGACGATGGTGGTGGTAGTAGACATATCTTGGATATGGTGCTAGTGATTACGGGATGTGCGATGGGCAGAGGAACCTGGGAAGCGGGAATGAAGATGGCAGGTGTACCCATGAACCTCTTATAGCGCAGTAACCCATTCGTGAACCCTATCTCATAGGGTACGCAGGTGGATCGCGCGGGTCGCATGCCAGTCAGCACACGCCTATTCGTTCACGTTGCGTAGCCGTCCCGGCGTCCACCCCCCGGCTTGCGCCGCGCTTCCCGATGCATTCACTTTTATACTGCCTTCGTAAAGCCTCACCCACCCGGTGGGGGTCACGAGCATGTTTCGCCGCGGAGCTCGACGCCCAATGTTCAGCGTTCAACGACTAGAACAATCGATGCCCAGGTCGCTCGGATAGCCAGGCAAGGTCGAATCCCGGGTAGGACGCGTCGCGAAGTTGCCATATGAGTCGCAAGTGGAAAAGCACCGGTGCCATCGCTTGCCATTTGCTCATGCGTGCATGTGACCGTGAAAGGTGCGACACAGCCACATGTAAAAGGAGACTTGATTAATTTCTGGCCTGGGTTGATGACCCACTGAGATTGTTAGATGCTCCGTGTGCCCCATGGCTGAGTTGGTTACAGCGTCCGACTGTTATAAACTTCGGCATCGGAAGGTCGTGAGTTCGAGCCTCACTGGGGCAGTGACCTGGTACAAGTTCTGATGTGCACTGGATCGCTTTTTTTCCCTTTTACGTGCTTGCTTTCTATTCATCGTACCTTTTGCTGGCCAAATTATACTCGTGCACGTTTGGCGTGCTATTCAGGGTTCAGCGAATGTAACCCAACGCTGATTCAGCGCCAATGGCTGTGCAGGCATTCACCTCTTCGTCTACTGGACCTACGATCGTCCCTCCAATCCCCATTTCCCTCCTTTCTTTCTACCCTACGGTACAGTACCAGAGTCATGGGGAATGATGGAGGAAGTATTCCAGACCGGCGCGATCTCGTACGCACAAAGCCAAAGGTACGGCGTCCGATGTCGTTCCTCCCCGTCCCTCGCTAACTCAAGTCGTTGTCTCGTCGTTGTCGTAGGCCGAGCAAGCGGATAAGGCGAACCAGACTCGCGCTCGATGGCACTTCTGTGCGCTGTCGAAGAAGCCGCTCCAGGAACCCGTCGTGTCCTGTGCCCTCGGCAAGCTATACAACCGAGAAGCCATCATCGAGTACCTGCTAGACAAGACGGCCTACGGCGATGGACAGGAGATATGCGGGCACATACGGTCTCTCAAGGTGCGTCTCCTCCCGTCGTCCGCATCCGGCCGTTTCGCGCTCAGTTTCCAACGTATATCACATTCGTCAGGACGTCAAGACCTTGAAACTGACCCCGAACCCCGCGCCCCGGTCCACAGCGGACACCACCTCCGACGAGTTCAGGCCCCAGTTCATCTGCCCGCTCACCGCGAAGGAGATGACCGGCGCGCTTCCCTTCGTCTATATCGCCACCTGCGGCTGCGTCTTCTCGCACGCCGGGCTCAAGTCCCTCGCCTCCTCCTCGCCCAAAGACTCCCCCAAGGACTCGGCCACTCCTCCGCCCGCCGAGCACAAGCAGCTCGACCTCTGCCCGCAGTGCGGCGCCAAGTACGACAAATCGTCCGACGTGCTGCCCCTCAACCCCTCCCCGGAAGAGGAGGAGAAGCTCCGGCTCGCGATGGAGCTCAAGCGCGCCGCCGAGCCCGCTCCGACGACCAAAAAGGGCGGCAAGAAACGGAAAGCGGACAAGGTGGAGAAGGGCGAGGAAGGCGAGGCGAAGAAGAAGGCGAGGCAGCCGGTGCCGAGCATGAACCCGTCGATCGCGGCGGCGTCGAAGGCGGTGGTATCGAGCCTGGCGATGGAAGAGGCGAAGCGGAAGGCGGGCATGAGCGATGCCGTGAAAGAGCTGTATGCGAGCAAGGACGGCCCAAAGCGAAAGGAGACGTTCATGACCATGGGCACGTTCACGAGGGTGCGTTCCATTCTAACGTTGTTCAGACATATTGCGCTGACGGACTGCCTGTTGTATACAGTATGCGTGAAGTTGGTATTCTTTCGCTGTGTCGGATCTTTGGGTACGCAGGGTGGACGCTGGCGGGTTGGGCTAGGGCTAGAGGTTGCGTGTATCATGATTTGTATCTCTATTCGATGCAACCCATTCATTAATTCGGACATATCTCCCATCCAGCCTCTGCCTGCCGTTTGTGGATGACGAAAACGTTGGAATCAACGCTTCTGCTGCTGTCGTGCACACTAGAGACATAGGACAACGCTTTCGCTCTTCTCATTCACCGGCATCTCCAAGCTGCCGCTGTGTTTGGAGTTGGAGTTTGCTCTGATACATTACCCCGACGTCCGACATCCCCGTCCCGGCCCACTCATGTCCCGCTACGCTTACCCCGTTTCTGCACAGGAAAGGGGAGTGAACGTCTCCCCACGTCGATGCCCCAATCTTGCCGAACTGCGATCCTGGTTCGGTGGTGGTCCTTCAGCGCTGATTATGCACCGGACAGTCTTCTTGTGCGCCATCTCTACGATTTGTCTGCGGCAACGAGGGCGCGGAGTGGCTTTTACATCGTCTTGCAACGAATCGGCATGGCGCTGCGCAACGACGATGCCGAGGACGAAGAACCGGTCTCCACGGGATGCCTCGAACAGCCCACCATACCTGCAACTTTGGGTCGGCATTGCGCTCTGCGCATGACATCAAAGGATACAAGTCTTGTTAAAGAAGCGAAAACGCTCGAGTGTTATGAACGACAGCCACCACCACTCATCTCAGAAAGCCATAAACCACAAACTCGACCCCAACTTCATGATCGTTACAACACTCACATCTTCTCGAATGGGCTTCAAGTTGGCGCTGGCCGTAACCGTGCCTCCCCACCTTCGCCACCGCATAATGCGTAAGCCGACCCGCGTTTGCCTCTCGCTCTGAGTCCGGGGCTGCCAGTGATGGAACATTGTGCGACGTACAGTTCGGCGGTAAATGGTGCACAGGTTCGGCATGCGCAGACTGCCCCGATGTGAAGAAGAGGAAGATCTGAGCGCCGAGCACTTTGCAAATGTGTGGTACAACACGCCAACCTCTGTCAATCCATCCGCAGCTATTCCGTGATCTCCACCATAGCGACGCGCGCCCGAGAACGGGCAAACGTCCAGTGTGAAGGCGACATGAACGGATTCAATCGCGTTCCAACGCATTAATACCTCGTTGGCGATCCGTTCCTTGTCCGACAGAGTACCGGGCTCCGATCGTATTCATCCAGGCTGAACATGGTATACGACGTTCGGAGTTCATATACTGGCAAGTGCGATTGAATGGAAACCTCGACACGCGCATATCTCGGTCAGGCGATTAGCGAACACGGGATGGTATCTTCTCACTCAACACCACATCTTCACTCAGAACGTCTACGCTGATAGATGTGAACGTCTCTGTCATTAGACAAGGAGACACAGTGTCAACGATTTGCTCTCCGACGTCAACTGAGGCGAACGAGAGCGCTCCTGGAACATGATTTCGAGTCCATCTCTTCACGAAGTGTCGTTCTCGGAATATAGGCACAGTGGTCTATACATCTGCACGAGCCTCTGTGCCGCATACCTGCCATATGCGTATGATGGCTCAACTTTCCATTGCGTGCCTTGTCGGCGTTGGTGACCGGTCTCGCAAGTTACTGCGGCTCTCAGCGTCGACTGCGTATAAACCATATATAAACCTCGAGGTCCAGAACGAAAGGTGTTACTGACACCGGCGACGATGAAGTGCCTGAATCATCCGGCCAAAGCCCGTGATATACGTTGCCGTTTCCCGGGCAAATATCGCTTCCCTGTCTTTTCTGCGACTCTGAGAATCTTTGCCACTTCCTTGATACCAGTCGTCGTGGCATCCCCACGGATGTCTCGGACTTTCGACGCAAGGAACGTCCGATATGGCCACGGTCTCCGCTAACGGCGCCGGCTTACATGTATTCATATGTGCTTTCATTCGCCTTTCCACGGTTCCTGATATCCCGGAACTTTGTTTACCGCAATCGCCCGTGCTCTCTGATGCTGGGAGGCGCGTCTCGTCTCCGCGGGTTATCTTGTCCACGAGAAAGAGCAGTCTTGTACCAGCGCCGCGATCGAACACGGTAGCGACCGAACCCTACCTCCGTGACCTTCAAATTTGCTCCAGTACCATTGCGTCTCGTCCACATTTGCCCGAAGGGGCACGTCCTGAATCGGGCTCACACCGGCTTCCCATGGGCCGCTGTAGAAGATTGCTCACACGGCGCTTCTGTGGACCACCGCGAACGCTTCCCCATTTCGGTACTAGTCCCACTTCAGGAAAGCCCGTTCTCGCCTGTTCTCGCTCGACATTACATTACGACCGCGAAGAGAGAAGAGAGAAACGGAATACCCAAAAGATGAGAGAGAGAGAACATCGCTGCGCACGAGAACGCGGCGCTGCCATCTGCAATGATTTCCCAAAGGGTGCACATGTCCAACGAACCTGGCTGGCCAACTGTCCACTCACGATGACACGTTGCGATAGCCCTGGGCATGCAGACGCCAAGATTTCCGCCGGAAGGTGCGCCGAACGGTATCAAGCCAGCTCCCATCTCCGTTCGCCACCTGTCTGTCCCAAACGATATGATCCCCTCGAGAGAGAGGATGCCGAACTCTAATTGGGTATCTCCATATATTCGCGTCAAGCAACGGCCGCACGGTCCTTTTTCTCCCTCCCTGACATCCGCACCCACTGCGCATCTTGTCGCATTGCTCGCAAGTCTTTGTTTCTATCACCAAACCGAATAAATACTGAACACTGCCGATACAACAGAAAGAAGAGACCACAACATTGTACGGTACGGCCACGTCCACGTTACAGATGCGTCGCATAAGTTACTAACTCCTGACAAATAACACAGAAACCGAAACACATACAAGACATTGAAACAACAAACAACACAGTAGAATTAGTACGTGCATATGCGGCCCCATCTGCCAGGATGGAAATACTGGTGTGTAAGTCCTCGAACGTCGTGTGGTCGTACAACAACAGGGTGGATTAATGGTCGTTGGGGATTAACGCGAATGATGAGAGGAAGGCAAAAAGCGTGATGGTGGATGAGAGGAGAGAGGAGGAGAGCAGGCGCATACGCCAGCGACGCGAGCACGCCGGCGGGAGAAGACATCTTGACGAGGCTCCTAACGAGCCTCGTGCCTTCGATCGAGGTACGTGGCGCGCCACATCGAGTCCAGGCGTGTTCTATGTTGAAGGCGGGATCGTCCATCGTCGACGTCTTCTTTTTCCTTCCGTGTGGCGCGAGGTGTCACAACATGATCTCCCGAATCTACAAGGTTCACCTCGAGATTAGCGTCTTAACTTCCTCCCAAGGAGCCATAAAATTTTTTGTGGGTCCGCGTCGCTAGCCGGGATAAAGGGAATACCCAAAAGAGAAGAAGGAAAGGGAGGCGTGGAAGAAGGGGGTCGAGTACGATGACAGGCGACGTACATTTTTGCTGATGATTGCACTAGACGTCGGTGCGGGCCGGGTTCGCAGTTAAGTTTGTTCAGGCACCGAGGGGATGGGATCGATCGTCGTGAGGTTAAGATAGAGTAGAGCCGATTTGCATTTGCACGTCGCATGTTGGCACATATCAATGCAGGGGATGATTGATCGAGAGCGAGAATCCAAGATAGAAAGAAAAAGAAGGTCCAGATGAGTTTACGAGTTGCATGAGAGGTTATGCGTGATAGGAGAGGGAGCGAGCGAGCCAGGACCAATAAATCCATCTAGACACTTCCATCACGTTTTCGAGCGACAACATCAGCGAGAGGAGGGTATGAAAATAGAAGAGTGGTAATAAGACAACACGTGTGAAATGGAGTTGAGATGATAAGAAGGGACAGGAGGAACGATTCGAACGAGAAGGAAGAGCGGTTTTAAATCAACGCGGCATGTTCGAGATTGGACCGTAAGACGATACTACCCAAGGGGAATGAGGGAAGAGGGTGCGGGAGAAAGGAAAGGACTCACTCCTCCACCGCCGCCATTACCACGCGAAGCATGGCGGTATCCGTCGCAGTAGTGATGCTGGATGAAACATCAGTGTCGTCTCCCAGCGTCGGAAGGTATCAGGGGGACGTACTGAATGTAGACCTCCCGCTCCTTTGACCGACCGGCCTTCTGGGCTAACCGCGCGAACCGCTTCTTGAAGTACTCTCGCCCTGCACGCACGTCTCCTGGTTCGCCGTCGAAGTCAGGGAAGAAGTTCTTGATTGATGAATGTTCTATTTTCTGCTCGAAGAGGTCGTTCTTGTTGAGGAAGAGGATCTACATATGTATGTGAGTTGGTGACCTCGGGTAGACGCATATATGCATGAACGCACGATCGACGTTTGCTTGAACCATTGTGAATGACATATCGAGTCCCAAATCGTCATTGCGTCTTGCATTTGATTCTGGAGAAATCGTCGTCAGCTCTCGCTGGTGCAGGATAGCGTCGGGGAGATTTACCGCATCCTTATCTTCGACAAGGCATTGGTCATAACCACTGAGGCTAACCAAGAAGAGTATGCTCGTTACGTCTTGGAAGCAATGTATCCACTTCCGTCGCTCGCTCTTCTGGCCGCCGACGTCCACCATGAGCATCTCGTGATCTCGAAGGTCAAATGCAGTCTCCGTGATACCGATCGTTCGCGCGCGGGTTTGTACTATGTCCTGTTCGGTCGGTACGTATGTCGGTTGAAATATGCGATCTATATGGCTGTAAAAGTATGCAAGACTGGACGTTGCCATTAGCATCGTGGGGCGGACACATCCACAGGACAGTAAACACACTTCTCAGGTATCGCAGCTTCGTTCCCCCGCTCGAAGGCCTTCTTCACGTTGACGTCATTCCATAAAGCAAGTAAGGGTCCCTTATATGCGACCGGGAAGGGCTCGCCATCCTTGAGATCGGGTGCGTTCTCGACAAGCTGGACGCACTCCTGGTGCTCGTCCGCGACCTTGAGATCCATGTCATCCATCGCCTCCAGGAGCGCATATAGGCCATGCGTGATGTTGTTGAAGACCAGCTGCCGATAATACTCGATTTCTTGGGACGAGAACGCCACACGATGTATGAGGCGCATTTGCTTAAGTATCGTCGACTTGCCCGAGTCGCCAGAGCCGAGCAGGAGCACCTTCACTTGGTGGGCGAGCTTCGTCTTGGCCTACAGACGACAATGTCGTTAATACGGCATAGGTGGCGTGACGATCAATCGGGGGCCAGCTCACCTCCTTCAGTTCTCGCTCCGCCTCGCGATGCAACCGCTTGTCCTCCTCGGAAATCTCGACCACATTACCCGACGACAGACAGGCGCCCATAGCGTTAAGAGGAGAAGGTAAAAAGTGAAGGAGCGAGTATGACCGAGCGTGCGGTGTCGGCGGAGGCAGAAGGGCTTGATGATCTGGGTGAGCGTGGATAAAGTTAGCTCGGGCGTGGGCGGGCGCGCTCGCTGCGTATGGCGATCCTCACCTACGCTTCACCGACGTCGTCGGCACGTTGTGAGGCAAAGTGGTTGAACGTTTGCGGACCGGCGGGACGGGAAGACGAGGAAAAAAAGATGAACAACGAACAACGAACAGGTTGAAGGCAGGGCCACGACCTCAGTCCTGCCAAGGAGCGAGAGAAGCCACAGATCGTGGCAGTGACCAGAATAATGCCGGAGCTCCCACGGTCAGATGATGTTTAATTAAACGACGTGATCCTTCGCTTAGCCCTCAGCTCCAGCGGGAGCCCGCCAAATATCGGTTCTCTTGTCAATTGGGCTGCAACGGATGGCGCTTTCTGCGAGAACGACTTACGGTCGGAACGAATGGAGTCAGCACGCTAGTTTTGTAGCGTAACAGCGGCCTTAGCAACGCACCGCGGCCGCGAGCTGCCTATTCGTGGCAATTCGCTTTCGTCGGCATGATGGCTCGATTTCCGTTGTGTGGCGCGCTGGTCGTCGCCACAAAGGGTCCGTTCGACCTGCAAGCACTTGCCGAATTCGAGCAACCGATCACTCGACAGCAAGTAGTAATCGCTCTCGCTAAGTCGCAAGCGCCATTGTAATGCCGGGCATGTTATGTTGATCCTTAGTATTGATCATCAATCAGTCCATGCTAAGGAGCATCAGAAACGAAGAGACACATCGTACCCACAGCTCACAATATCACGCGGTTTCTCCCGTGCTACACACTACCCGGCTGGGTTTATTGCGTGCAACTGATGACGATACGTTCCTTGTTCCTCCTGGGGCCTGAACTTGAACAGTCTCACGGGATCTGCCGTCGTCGTTGGTCTTGAGTCATATCCTGGCAATATTCGCTGCGGCCTTTCTGTGTCGTTCGGGCCCAGTCAGGACCTGGGCAATTTCTCCAGAGAAAATGAGCGCCTCGGAGCTCACGGAGCTGCGCATATTGCCCCGCGTTTTGTGGCAAGATGGGATCGCATGGCGCAAGGTCAATCAGCTGTCCGTGGCTTCCCCCAGTCGATGAAGAGCGTTCGAGGGTTGATCCGACATGACAATCATCATTCGAAACGCGCAAGGGCTCGGGCGCATGTCCGATGCCACAGGCCGACTGGCAATGCCCGAACAAGTCGCCACGTCTTGATTGCATTCACAGATGCATGCCATCTCGATGGTTTGCGAGAGTTTAGCGCACTTGAGCCTACTAGCTGCTTCTACCAGGGGGAGGGGACTTCGAACCGCTATTGAACCCTGTCGGTCGAGGTGAGAGCCCTTGGATCTCGCTCCGCAATGGTTACTGTGATTACATGAAGAAACAGCTTGGCGGTCAACACGGCTATGGTATACTTTGCGTGAGGAAACTGTACGGCGTACTCGTGGGTTCACGCGTACGTATTGCGCGACTATGCCAGACGTATCACACCTTGCCAGTCACCAAGGCCAGTGTAAGAACACCCGCAAACAATAACATGGAAGTGCCCGCGTAACCTGCGCGTATGTGCCCTGGAATCTTGTTCAACTCCCTGTCTGCTGACCACAAACTATCGGCGGCAGACACTGAGATAGCTGCTTTCACCCGTGCTGCGGTGTATGTTCCGTGCCGCACTCTGGACCCGATCCCCACCTCATCGGACCCCATTACCGTTCAGGCCCTCGCGTTCTAGACCAAACACTGCCAACCGTACATGATGGTCCGTTACGTCGAAATCCCACATAATCTTCAGCCTCGACGAAGACAACGCTAATACCGTGACTGCCCTGAAGAAGCGTAAGATACGCCATCATGTCATCCTTCGCCGGTCCGGAGGGCGCTAGGCACGACCGCCTTTACTCCCCTTACCCATGTTTGTGTGAAGGATCGAGAGCGGGTACCTCAGGCGCAGAGCGGCTGATGCAGGTGAACCTAGCCGCTGCTTTCCGTATTCCACCGCCGCCGTTGAACTCAAGGTACGATATGCGTTCCAGTCCGTCGTCGTGGAGAGATTGTGAACAATCACCGAACGCGGTGATAGAATAAACGAGTGATACCTCCTCTTCGAGTCGTCTCGTTCTTTAGGTTATGTTTCCATTTCAATGTCCTCCGGAGACTGTGGAGACGCACCAGACGCCGTATTGGCCGTTTTTATACCTCGAACGAACGGTGCATCGATGCGGACTATACAGATCGATTCTGCACGCTCCTTCACCAGCGCACGGTACACACGCTACTCGTATAACTCCAACTTAAGCTTTGGCTTGGAGTGGACAAACGTACCGCCGCTGGTCCAGACATCCTATCTGTATACGGCCAGGCAAGGCCTCGTTCCACCTGTCGCCCTTGGATACTCTGATAATCACCGAATTACATGGAGGCTAGTACCGTCCCATACTTTTGGCCTACTCGGCGGAATGGCGCAAAGATTGGACAGTTAGTTACCAAGACAAAATGTGAACACCCTCATGACACGGTTACGATTTGAGAATAGGTGAGTGTTTCGAGCGCGATATCGGGACGAGGCGACCGCGATTTCAACAGCATCCATAGGTCTGGAACCTGACCAATGGCTGTCTTCTTCGACGCACGAATCGCGTTGTCCGAGAGACCTCGCACCATTCATCTGGTCGTTTCCGCTGGAATACCCCAGCATGGTATGGTCTCGTATATACTTCGCCACATTTCTCATCTACCGCTCGAGCCGAGTAGCGCGCCTCTCCGTTCCTAGCTCACAGGCTCCCATTCATTCATATCCAAGTAATAGATCCTCTCACCGTGCGACGACAAATCTCATCTCAATATTTAAGCATGCCTAAACATCGTTGCCAGGCAATATCTCTTTCATTTACGGGCTCAGCGAGAAATTTCTGGAAACTAGTTACCCAGGTTCATTAACCTTCCGCCGGGCTTCGATTTTGTATTTTCTTCGCTCGTTGCTGCTCAGGGGTACCGTTGTTGTGTGCCCAGCTGGCCGGACAGCTGAAGGCGGTGATAGTGTTGCATATTTACCGTACGAAGGAGGACTCCCACCTACATTCGAGCTGCGTCTCACAATCTTCTCGACATTAATCGCTTCTTAGGAGGCGTGGGCACCCGTATATAATGAACGTCGCAGCCTACGTCTCGATATCTGCGCTGCTATCGCTCGCATCGTATCGGCATGCGAACATCGCGAGTATCACCTCCACCGAAGCTGAGTCTGCTTCGACATTCCTTGGCGTTTCACGCACATTCCACTTCAGCTTCAGCATCGCATCGCACAAAACAAATATCATATATGCGTAACGAGCAATGATTGGGCTACCGATCCCCGCTTCAGCAGTCCTCACGACGTTTTGTCTTTTGCTTTTTGTCAGGCGACTCTCCCACAGCTTCGGAACCCGTTTTCGAAGCTTCCCTCGTGGTGATACGATTCTGTCGGTTTCTCTGGAGCGATCGCCGTAGCCACAGTTGCACGCGAACAGCGCGAAATTTTTCATGTGGTGGAGAGCTGGACGTCGGTGACCGGCTGCGCCTGACCTTCTCGCTTCCTCGGATCATATGCAGCCACTACGCCGTTCAAGATGAGACTATAGATATGAAAAGGCGTGCCTGTCTATACCATGAGATAGCCTGGGCCTCGCCGCATTCACGGCTCTGGTCACCCCAAAAAGCCTAAGACATCAGTTCTACTGCCACTGCGCAGAATATTGGGATCGAAAGTCAGATAATGACCTCACATGCACTCTTGTCATTCAGTCTCGCGCGCCAACCCAGCACCGACGTTCAGGTGTCAATGGAGACAGCGGCAGGCGAGACTCAAACAGAAGCAACAGGTCCGGATGGTCCGATTCTCGGTGGCAGTTTCCACGACGCCATGGTCATAATGTAACTCCAGCGTAGGTGTCATCCATTGCGTCCGCTATTCTTGCGGCGATGGGCGCTAACACGTGGAGTAAACCGCGCCGGTCGGGACACTCTAAAGTAGTCGAAGGCGCATGAACGCATGAATCATTGAAATGACGATTATAGGCTTGAACTCCCTGCTTATCTCCACATCGTCCGAGTGCACCCCAGACTTACTGCGGATACCGTACGATCGTTCGTTCCGCTGACAATGCACGTCGTCGTTCTTCCCCTGCGAGAATCCACAAGGTCACAAAACTCAGCCGCCGGACCGCAATACCGAGATGTATTGCCAAGCTGCACGATGATCGCTACGCCGCAATCGAGATTTAGCGGCAATAGGATAGGACATAGTCACTAATGTTGCGCCAACTCACCTGCGACGACGACGAAAGGCAAGAGCGATCTTGTTTTGATAAGAATTCATCAACAAGCACTGTTTGACCCCAAATAGGTTCGTCGATGAAGCACTCCGAACGCTGATACACTCCAGACGGCGGTCCTATTGCCCATGGAAGCCGCTCGTCAGAGACCGAATCCGTGAGAGTTGCCAGATACAGACGCACGTTCCCTGCGCCAGAAGGGATCCCACGGGGTTGAAGCAGGGAAAAGCGCGGGTCTCGAGAAGTCGTCAAGCTTTTCCGCGGCAGACCTGCGTTGCCCGAAATGCGTCCCCAAATGGGCAACTGCAGGCTGAGTAGATTGTGAGGACCGGGTCATATACCCTCGAAACGGAAGTCCTTTCTGTAGCCGCGCAAGAACTGACTGGGGACAGCAAACTTCCATAGCTCATCACCGTGCCAGCCGTAGGCATCGACGAGAAGACGCTCGGATGCCCCCTACTCAAACTCCAAGAGAACCGGCAGGAGAGGGAAACTTGAGGTGTATATCCGAAGTAGAGGCGAGGCAACGCGGGTCTTGTTCTCTTGGAGCATATCCATGGTTGGAAATAGCGAGCACTGAGAGAAGAAGTCGCGATGGCGCTCCTTCCTGGGTGAATTCGGTGCCATGCAACGAGGCACGGATCCTGCGGAGGTTGATCTTGCGAGGCTCTGGAGTACTCTGCGGATTTAGCCAATCACCTCGACGACCCATGGCCTTGTCCATGTGGAGGCGAGATCGCAGTGCTGGATGCGTAGCGAGTGCCACTGGGTTAACACGTTCATCCCGAGCATAGGTCAGGGTTTGTGAATCCGGCAATATGGAAGTGAACCGGAAGGACAGAGATGGATGCTCAACTCACGTTGCTCCGGTGGTGTGGTTGGCCCTGGTCTGGCTCCCGACGGCCGCCCCTCCACTAACGCCATTCCTCCATCAGCTGGCCGCCAACTTGACGCCAACAATCGGACAGGCCGCGTTCATATCCGCCCCCACCGCCGTTCCGCGTAGCCGTATCAAGAATCACCTTCTGGCCTCCTTGACCAGATCGGGGTGCCTTTGTACAGGGCTATGTCAAAGCTGCGCCCCTTACTTAGATTCGGCGATCCATCGGCAGGGGGCGTACGAGTTCCTGGTCGCCCTTCCTCAGATGCAGAAAGCCGACTCTCCGCCGTTTCGTTCGCCGCTTGCCTTTTCGGGCCCGAACCCGTTCCATTTGGCTTCCTGCGGCCCAGGCCCCGCTTCGAATTCCTTCTCGCACACTCTTGAATCTGATAATCATCTTCGGCCTCTTCCGACGCACAAGAGAGGCCGTGGTTCTGGGCGCGTGCTTGCCGCAAGCGACGTCACCATGGCGCGGATGAGTAAAATGGCATGGCTGCTTGATCGCTGCGGCGATTGGAAGAAGAAGAATTCAAGAGAGAGGAAATAGCGACCCGTGACATATTGAATTATACATACCGAATTATACATACCGAGCCCAGGTTTTATACAGCTTTGCCTTTTCGTCCGCGCGTTCTCGAACCAAAAGCGGGGGCAGAGTTCCATATGAAGTGCGAGGATCACGGGGGCGACGTGTGGCCGGATTATGATATCCGCCGGATATGCGTATCCCGCGAAATACGTGATGCGATCTCCCTGATGGGCTCAGAACGCCGGCTGTACCGGCCGCGGACGCGATGAGGCTAACGTCCCGCGACCGGTGCAGCGGCCGTAGACTCGAAAGAGCGAGGGGCTTCAAGGTGGCCTTGCGCCGGCGGCGGGTCGTATGTAGTACGCAGCGGAGGTGATTGAGCGGGCAGCGATATCCGAACGAGCCGTCGCCGCGATCAAATCCGTTCACCATCCCTAGAAAATTTGGGAGAATGAAGAAGAATTCACGAACGGTCCGACGTACCACGCTGGAGCCGCCGTCCGGCCGATGATGTTTGTCGTTGCTGCGTATGTGAATGATCGTCAAAGCGCCGTCCGCCGTTGGTGCAAGGGGACCGAATTGCGCACGCGATCGTACCAACGAACCTGTTCGCTCCGCGTGGTTGTGCTCCTATCATGAGAAGCCTTGGGGCTTCAGCAAACGCGGCGGCGGGCGTGCATCTTTTCGCCAGAGAAGAACGGGTCACTACTACTGGTCACTGCTGTCACCGCGGCTAAAGGGATAAGGAGGATGCTGTTTGGGCAGTTACGAGAAGACGCCTTACTACTGTCATGGCTATTGACAACCATATCGTACATTCAATCTCCGGAAACGCGACCGCTGAATGCGATGTAACAACAACACAGAACAACAACGTTACTTCGTCCCGGCGCGGCCCTTCGCTCGCCCGGAACGGTACCAAACCCCTGGGATGATTGAATCAGTATCACGTTTGGACATCGGCTTCCAAGGTTCAGAACGGAGAAACAGCCCATGCTGTCTAAGTTGACCTATCCAAGGGATGATGTTGCTGCGGCAGGCTGAGAAAAACGACCCCATGTTTAAGCGCGCGTCCCGCGGATTCAGAGATGACATGGCGCTGTTGGCGAACGAGAGGCACCGTGACCACGCCAATTGGTTCTTCGTGTGTTCGCCTCGGTGAAGACCGAGGAAGGAAGGTGGATTACGTTGACAATGACACACGTACTGGTACTGTAGCTGAACATGACACGACTCCATCAAGCGACAGCTTGATCACTCCGACGCCGTGAGCGGCGGGCGAAGGATCGCCGCCGCGTGTTTATCGATGGTTCACACATGGGTAGCGCAACGAACAACCCGGCGGGGAACTAACGAGCGGTACGAATGTACAAACGTTTCTCGGATAGACTTCAAGGAGCCGAAACGGGTGTGTGGGGTGGGGTGTCGCGCGTCAGCTCGAACGTCTCGAGTTCATCGCGCGACATCGGAGCTAATCCGAGAGGTGTCGGTCCGGCCTTGTGGGGGTGGCGTGAGGACGGTACGAAGACGGGGTAAGTATATGTAAGGATCGCGCGATCAAGTGGGCAGGGAAGGGGACGTGGAGCCCGCCATAGCGGGAAGCGCGAGAGACAGAGCCCGAGATGGCCTTATGTCGGACAGAACACCGCTATGGGGTTCCTCAGCAGTACATACAGACGGTCATATCAACCGAAGGTGCGGATCAGAGGATTCAGAAAGGAGTGCACTGGTCAACAGAGAGCCGACCGCGACGGCGCGCACTGATGATGCCGTAAAAAGAGAAAGGAGAGAGAGCCGTGCTGTCTTGTTGTCCGCATTCGACTTCGCAGCGTGGTGCCGGCCGGCCGCAACGAGTGGGTTCAGAGTGGGCACAGGCGAGCCGGGATCCCACATGATGGGCGAGAGAGCGGAGCGAGGAAAAAACAAACGAGGAACAACAACAGGAGAGGGGTGCGATGCGATGCGTTGCTGCGCAAGTTCGAGTTTGTTGGGATGGGATGGAGAGATGCGCGGCGTCACGGAGATCGAAGCCGTCACCAGAGAGAAATTGCCGGACGTGGACGCGATATCATCTGCTACGTAGCACGCCAGCCATCGCCAGCGATGCATGAGGTCGAAGACGTGGGAACTGCTGCGCCTTGCCCCGCCGCCACAAATAGGCGCAAACCCGAAGGCGGTAAGTTCGATCGTGGGCACCGTGGCAGCTGCCCTTTTTGCGCGCTTGGTCAAGACTACGGAGAGATCAAATCTGGCGCGGCGCGCCGTTGTGATCTCCTGAACACATGCACACTTACGATCGAGAGAGAGAGCGCGAGACGACTAGAGACGAAAGAGACCAATCGGTACGGTATGGCCGAGCCAACCGACTGGAGGGACATCGAGGCCTCTGCTGCCGGCGGAGGGTGGTGGCGCTCAAAGATTGGAACGGATCCGAGCCAAGCCCTTGCGGCAGAACAGAGATGGATGGGTGATCATGTCAAGAAGGTCCTTAACGCGAAAAATGTTATTGCAGTTCGGCCCCAATGATGCTATCGCATAGAGGCTGGGCCGATTACATTGATGCCTTTACCTTACCAGATTAGAGTGTGTGATGCTGCAAAGGAAGCTCGGTGGAGGCGGCGTGGTCGGGGCAAAAAGTCTGTTTCGATGTAATAACTTGCCGCTATCAGAAAAACCTGTAGAGCGGCGCAGCGCGGTAAGAGAGTTGTCGGGTCCGGTCACTACTCCTGAACTGGGTATAGCTAGTCCCGTTCACGCGCATCGAGAGAGCGATCTGTCCGTTTTGCTATCAGAAAATTGGGCAAGCGAGAATCCACCCGAGACGGCGACCAAGGTGGGGAAGAAGACCCGCGCGCAGGGGGAGTCTGAATGAAGAGAGACGAACGTCGGAACACGGTAGTAACGAGGGCGAAAGTGACACGGACACGGGTAATTTTTGGGACGGACAAGGCGCCGAGGAAAGCCAGGGCCGTCGGGAAGGTACGCAAAACCGTTTTGGTGGAAGCGGTGGCGCCAGAAAAGAAATGGCTAAAAAGGCGTTAGCGGACCCAAAGATCACGCCGGCGGGGGGTCCTTTGACGGCGGAGGGCTGTTCTGGGAAGGCGACCTGCCCCAACGGGACAGGGGCTTGGGGGAATCTCTGGGGAATCCCCTGTGCCGCTCCGCCGAACGCATGCACGTGAGGGCGGCTGCCCGATGCGGGAGACCTGATGAGTGGATCTGAACAGGCTCAGATCTGCAAAGGCGAGCACATTTTAGGCGAAAGAGTCGTGTGGAACAGGAGCTGCGCTAATCGCGCGTAGACGCGTGCCCAGCTGTTTCTTGCAACCGCTCTTCTCCGGAATCACGGCTCTCGTCGCAGCCCCCTGTTTGTCTGGAACCGGAAATGCACTCATTTTCGACTCTACCGACTCCGAGTGCTTTGAGATGGCCTTGAATAAAATATGGCACTCCGAAGGCCACCAATCCTTCTCCTGTCTGCTGGCTAAGACCGATCCACTCCTCCCCAACCTCGTCAAAAGCGAACAGGTCCATGCAACTTCCGCTGAGCCCCTCCTGCAAGGTCATGAACGCGACGCTACCCTCCCTCTCCTCGCTTTCGTCCTGGTCATCATGGAGAGAACCTAGACATGACGTGACCTCACTGCCGTCTACCTCTACCTCTCGTCGACCGCCACAAACCCAGCATGCGGTTACCCTACCGCCGTTCCCGCTATTGGATCGCCACTTAGCTCGTCCTCGTATGTCCTTGGTCTGCTCTTGGTGTACATGAAATGCTCATACACGCGCTCGAAGTTACCCCGCATCGACACGAATCCGATCCTTCATGGCGAAGAGTAGATATGACGCCTACGCGACTACCGCCCATCGAGACGAGCCGCTCGCGAGACACAGGGCTCTCGTCCAACTTCGGCGACTACGTCCAAGTCGGCCCGCCGAGTCCGTCGCCCGCGGCACAGATCGCGGAGTGGTTCAGCGTGTCCAGCACGCGCTCGGCGCAGTTCATCGCGGAGAAAATGTGCCAGATGGTCTGCTACCTTTGGTTCGCGAACGGCCCGCCGGCCTCGGCGCGCGCGCGTCGCGATCACTCGCCCTCGCACTCGTATTCGTACAGGCGGACCGCGTCCTCGACCGCCGCGCTGCAGTTCTCGGCGTCGCCTCAGTTCGTGTCGTTCATGCAAAAGCTGCTGGAGACGACGCAAGTCAGCCAGTCTGTGATCGTCCTGTCGTTGCATTATATATATCGATTGAAGGAGCGTAACGCCTTAACTAATGGTCAACCTGGGAGCGAGTTTCGGGTGGCCGTCGCCGCCCTCATGATGGCGAACAAGTTCGTCGACGAGTGAGTGCTATCGATATACGCTATAGGTCTCGGCATTGACGGTCTCTTACAGCAATACGTACACGAACAAAACATGGTCGGAAGTGTCAGGGATCCTCCTCGACGACATCAACAGGATGGAGCGGGAGTTCCTTCGAGGGATCGACTTTGGACTCTACGTGGACAAAACCACGTATGAGTCGTGGCTGAACCTGCTCAATGGCCTCGTGTTGGCGAAGGAACGCGAGTCGAAGCAGTGGGAGCAGTCGAAGCTTCGGCGGCATCCGCGTGCTCAAGCCCTTCCCCATCCCATGCCGACCCCTCACGGCACGTCGTACTACGGCTACGCCGCCTCAAGACGCGTCCCTACACCGCGGGCGCGTTCGTCATCGCCGTCCAGGCCGACATTCAGGCCCGCGGACGTTCAGATGGGATCGTCCGGTGCCCCCGCTCCTCTTCATCTGCCTCCCGTCGGCTCAAAACGATCCGCGAACGACGCGTTCTCCCCCACATCGGCGACGTTCACGCTTCCCCCTCTGAAGCGGCCCGCCGGCGTCTCGCTCGAGATCCCGTCTTCCACCTCGCTCCCCAAACCCCAATCGATCTCGCCCACCGAACCCCTCTCGTCCTTCTCTCAACTTTCGCTCACCGCCCAGTCGACTTCGACTTCTCCCGCCGCACACGCTACGCCCGCCAAAACGGACGCCGCACGGACGCTCGCAGCGCCATATCGGATGGACCCGTCGAGGGCTCAATACGCGCCTTCGGTCAGTTCAATGTTCCACAGTTTCGATAAAGTCGAACACCCGATGCTAATTGCGCATACATTCACAGATCCTGCATTACTATTCGCTCGCATGTTCGCCTACGGATCCCGCCACAGACGCCGAGCTGCCCGAGAGCCGCGGCCAAACCTACGCCCGCAAAACGCGTCTGCGGTCGTACCAGCCGCCCCAAGCTGCCGCCGCGCCGCCGCCCGTACCCACGCCTTACTCCTACGCGCCGCAGATCGTGCACAGCGCGTCGACGAGCCCGATGCATGTCCACATGGACTTTGCCTCCCAGCACCATCGTCCCAATCCGTACCCGACCTTGCCTCAACTTCCGAGCTTCGGCGACTCGGCGTGGACCCAACCGGCGCGAAGCTTGAACTCGCCGTACGCTGTTGCGCTGGGGGGTGCAGGAGCGGTGGACAACCGGAGCCCGGAACAGGCCCGGCAGTCCGTTCCCTCGGCGCCATTCGCGAACGCTGGTCCCCCTGGCGTCATATTCCATTCTCCGGCGGACAGGCCCGTGTCGTCGGGTTATCAGCGTGCATCGCCTATGTATGCGTATGCGGATTACTACGGACGCGGGCGGCGGACGTAGGTGGGGGCCTGGGTGTTCAGGCCCGCATTTCTTACACGACGGCTTTGTTTTTGTTTTTTTCACGTTCATATGCGGACTCTGTCCATCTGTACCGCTTCACGATCGCATTCTTTTTCTTCTTTCGTGTTCCTCCCCCTTACGCCATCATGCAATCGCAACGAACCCCAACCTTGACGCTTTTTCTCGAACTTTTGCACCCACACACAACCATCAATCTATCTCCTCATTCATATTGGACTCGGCAGCGCATATACATATACACATACACACACCCATCTTATCTTACCCGGCTTACTCTGCCCAACCCACGCATATATCCACACCCAAATTGTTACATCACGTCCCCTCGCATAAATTACCACGACGTTCTTACCCTTCCATCCTCCTGTTCCGCGTCGCATATGGTTTTCGCCGGGCTCCATTCGAGCCTGGGTTTCCGGCACGCCACTTCCATAGAAGGCACTGTATTCAAAGTTTTGTACCAATACGCACCATATCCAACTGTACTGCATTGGGATATGCATAATGTTTTCATAATTTGCCCGGCAATCCCCTTCCGTTTCGGCCTGTGCTTTTTTTTTCGTGAGATATATCATGTGGAGAACTCGGATGCAGTACATCCGGGAGCTGTGTGTGCACAAGGGGACGGCATGGACACACACGCTCCAGCTTTTTTCTCGCTTGATTTCCTTCTTGTTTTTTTTCTTTTCTCGGCGCCTTGCATTGATGGGGGGAACGAATCTCTTTTAGCTTGCAGATACGTGATCGTGAGAGAGTATCTCCCTCCATACAGTACAGTTCCTCCCTGGCCGCTATTATTCGGAACGCGGGCACATTGTCTCATTTCGGTCGGACAGCGGAGGTCGCCCCTCAGATCTGTTTCTCTCCTGAGATGGACAGGAGAGGCTCGCGTATATATGTGGTGCCTTCCATCGTTCTTGTTCATCACGCCCGGCGCAAGCCAGTGAAGGCCGCCGGACTCTCCGCTGCATGCTGTCTCGTCCGCGCTAAGCCACCATCATAGAACCCTCCGGAGGAGGGGTCACTCCCGTCCGCAAAGGGGGGTTACTGTTGCTCCTGATTCATTTCGCTGGAAAGCTCCGTTGGAAAGGGGAAATGCCGGCTTTATGGTAATGATCGCTGATTGAAGCGCGTATGATCGTGGACGGATGATGCAGCATGGATGGGATAGAGACTAGAGTGCGCACAGTGCGGGGCCAGGAGGTGGCGGGAGCTAGAGCGGCTGCGGATGAAGAAGATTACTGGGGCTCACAATTAGGCGTGGCATGCCGCTGGCGCTGTATGTATATCTCGGTCGACTTGATATCCCGCGTTGGCGCACACATGTAACGTTACACGCAGTCGATCTGCCAGACGATCCGAGAAAACTACGTGTGCAAACGCGTCAGCGATGCCCTGCACAGACGCGATTGGGGCCTAGCCAGCTCTCGGACCGCTTGAGACGGAATGGGTGGGCGCACGAGGCGGTTACGCTTGATTGACAGTGGTCTTGCGGAAAGGTATCCCGATTTGGGCCACTGAATGCATGGCGCTGCACATCGGTAATCGCGAGCCCGTGTGACCGGGTGACTTTTGCCGTAAGACGCCGCGCTCACTACTGAGAGACCGGATCGTAGTCCCCACCTTCAGCTGGTCGTAAGATGCATGGCTGTCTTCAAATTTCATCGATGCTGGTGCAAGCGGTGAATCGTAGAACCTGGGGCGTGGTTTCTACCCGAGTTTCCATAGAACCGAGCGGCGGATAAGCTAACGCAAGGCAGACTGGAGATTCAATAAGTGGAATACCGAAGACGACAAGGCACCATCGACGTTCGAACGATTCGCGAGGCATCATTACTCAGGATGCGCAATGCGTTGGAGACACGCAAGCGAGGAAACCGAGCCTCCACGGCGATGATGGGTGACAGCGTTCCGGCAATCGTCCGAAGCTTAGAACGTTGCCGCCGACATGTCCGCTGCGTCTTGCTTCAACCTGGCAGCGGCAGCTGCTTGCTCGGCTCTCAGCCGCGCCAAGTTGGTATTTTGAAACGCGAGGGTGAACTGCCAGCCGGATAGCAATCCTGTCACTGTAAACGAGGTTCCGAACGGTCAGCATGCGAGTCCACGTAGACAATAGGGATAAACATGACCCCGTCATATCAAAACTCACAAGCGAAAGAGAGGATCGTGTTCGTCCGATTGAACCGGAATAGCCTGGAGCCCACGATGGCTGGGATGAATGTGGTAAGCAAAACTAAGTGAAACCCCGATAGGTTACGTTTACCTCCGACTAAGCCTGCGGAGGCGCCAGCGAATACGCCATCACGGCGTGCTTGCTACCCGCGGATAAGAAGGTTTCGGTCGTGAATGGCTGCGGTTAGTTTGAATACAGCATCAGAAAACCTACGCGATAGCACTCAGCAACGGCGGCTTCGTCCACACTTGATGCCATGAGAGAGCCTGTTCGTGATAAGAAGGAACCCTGCACCTTCTGGCTGCTTGGAGTATCAGCGTATGATTCACGGATTGGCCGCGTAACTTAACTGGGGAGAGGTGACCTGGCAAATGACCGCGGTCACGTTGGCGCAATAAAGGCGTTATTTCCCACGGCTTCAATAGCATTCACGGCGGAGTCCGCGTTGGGCTATATGCGCGTGCTGCCTTCCAAACCGCGACCGCGTTCTTCGGTTTCATAGCTATGTCGGCCACGAAGAACAACACTATAGCGCAACTACACGTGACATATGACAAACTGAAAGGTCTTCGCGTGTATTTAGCCTCTATGTCCGCCTTGACCAACAGAGTTGTTCCAGCTGTATTGACCAGGATCAAACCCAAGTTAACCGACATCAGCCATTCAGATCGTACTGCCTTGATAAGGGAACTCAATGAAGTCGCGGGGCTTGCACATGCGTTCTCGAAACAACGCCCTAAGTCGACCAAAAACTGGCAGGAGATTGCGGACAGCCTGGACAATGAAGGTGCGCGCGGTAGTTCCATCCGGATCCATATGCATCCCATTTCTCCGCGTTGACGCGTCAGGCCCTCTCTTGCGCCACGGCGCTTCAAGGTGTGGGCGTGTGGAACGCTTCCGGTATCCTTCGTCAGAACTCCGACACAGGAAGCCGCGCGCTCTTCGCTGCTCGTACGCACCTTCAGTCGTGACTCGTTCTTGTTCTTACCTCATGCGCGATCCCAGTGCGAGCGGCTGGGTTCCGCTTGATAGAAGCCGGGCTGGAAACAAAGCCTGGAGTCGAGAGTGAGTTTCACGATGCGGAGTCGGATGGTGTTGGCTTCAATGCCAGATCTCGACTGATTGCGCGGAAGCTTTGGCGCATGCACTCCAGTTGGCCAGCAAAGCAGGCGCGGCTCTATCAGGTTAGCGCTCCACGACCCTGTAAGACGATTTCATATTCTTATCCTTTGCGCGCAGAAGTGGGGAACAACGATGCCGCCGCCAGCATACTCGGATCCGCCGCTGTCGTACGGATATTGTCCCCCTCAGGTCCGACATTCGCGCGGCTGATGTGATCTTGGCTCCTGTCGTCCCAGTTCGAAGAGACCCTCAGGAGTGCCGATGACCCGGGGGGCGCCCACGAGCAAGCGAGGGCGCGTGCGACGATCAATTACTTTACATGCCGCATGGAGGCCGTGAGTCACTCAGACCCATATATGCGCTTGATTCTCACGACCCGGTATCGTGGACGTACAGGCCTGGCGTGAAGGCAATGACGGAGTTGCCCATTTCATGTTACAGAAGATCACCGGTCCGTACCAATTAAGTTGAGCAACGATCCGAAGTTCCCGTCTTACACGTGACAATGTGCAGAAACAGACCATCAGCGTTTCGCACTTGTGCTACCCCAGGACGTAAGTTCATTCCGCATGACATTCCGTAGTGCGCGTCTCTCACCGGGCAACTCCACGTAGCGCGAGGAGGTCGCCGCGAAAGTGATGCAAATAGGTCGATCCTACCTCAAAGTGCCTGAGAGTGAACGTGCGTTGGGAATCACTGCGAAGCGCGCACAGGAGGCAGTTCGCTGGTTGCAGAAAGCGTTTTCCCTAGTAGAGCACATTGACGTTGCCGCTACCCCGGGCCTTGCGGAGTTGAAGGTAAGAGGGTGGCACGTCGTATTGATCATCTTTGACGGGCCAATCTAGCGATCCGTTCTGCGGAGCCTCGGTCAGCCGCTTTTTTGCATCGCGGCCTGTCGCTTCGATTCACCCTCGATCCTTACAGCTCGCGCGTATTACCACTCCTCCTCGCAGGATCCGGAGAATCTCACGCGTGCAGAAGCCACCCTCCGGGAGCTTCTCGCATCCGTCAACGAATCGCCCCAAACGGTGAGAACTCTCGCGTGTGCGACTGTCCATCTGCTGAGAACGATCCCAGGGTAAGCCGGAGTATCAGCAACTAAGATGGATGCGGATTGCGGTGTTGAAGCGGCGCAAGGCGCCCGATTCGCTGCTTCTGGACGGTCAGTGGGTTCATGTGCGGCAACGGGTGCCTCGGCATTAACAGGGTTTTTCATCGTCCAGCATTTTATGATGTTATCGATCACATGAGCTATACAGATGAAGATGTCGCCGAGTTCGTAGCAACTCACAGCTTCCCGAACGCAAAGTCAATAGATCCTTCATTAATTCTATGTTTAGTGTCCTACAAGATCTGCGGACTCTAAACCAACAACAGTGAACTGCCTTCGTTTTTCTGCGTGGACGTGAACTGATGCTGTCAAGCGATCTGGTAACGTCTGCCACAGGACATCTGATACGCCGCGCGCTGGCGGCCCCCGACGACGCCGGTGCTGCGTTCGTTGGGAAGTTGTTACTCTCGTTCATCTACCACGTATCCAAAGGCACCGATCACAAGCAAGCTCTCGTGGAATTGAGCAATGTATTGACATGTGGGTCATCCCCATTCTGTGCACGCGAAGTCGTTTCTGACTGCGAAGATAAGCTATTGTGGAGACGGGCTTTGACCTCCCGAAGGTCCCAGCCGCGGCCTGCCTCACGGTTCGTAGCTTCGTGGCTGGGTCTATTCGTCTATTTACATCGCTTCATTCATGTTGTATGGATAGCTCCTGTGGCAGCGTGGTGAACGTCATTACCTCGCGAAGGCCTATAGTCCGGCTGCGGACTGGTATCTCATCGGCACACATGAGGTCTTTCAAAGCATCGGAACCCCAGCGGTGACGAAATGCTACCGGAAGGCGGCCTTGTGCCATATACACCTGAAGGAGTTCTCGCGAGCATCCGAGGTAGTAAGACGTTGTCCATTGAATGAAGCCGCCACGAATTACATTGTGTTTCTTGGAGCCGCTTACCAAGGTTAGTTCTTTCACTCGCATGTGGGGTAATCACCGTAACTCAATGTCTTCCCTGTCAAGGTTTAGAAGATGAAGGTAATCATGACCTTCCGACAAAATTTTCGCCTACGATAACGCTCACTTTCACATCGATCAGCAATCGACGCCGTGGAGCGCATGGTCAATGCACCTGACTTCGATCGAAAGATGCTCCTTTTGGCTACCAAGTTGGCTCATGAGTCCGACATGAGCGCCTTGCTGTTGTCCGTCCTCGAAGCGTTGATAGCAACATTGGAGGCCAAGGAAGGGTTTCAGTCGGCAGTTGAAGTAATCACCCTTTCTCGATGTTGCATTAGGTTAATCATGAGGCTACTGGACGAACACAAGCTGCAGGCGTGAGTCAGTCAACCGAGCTTCTGGATTTTGCTCATGCCTTTCTCCACAGCCCACCACTGGTGCAACGGCTGCTCAGACATATTGGTACAGGTACAGGGACAGTAGTCTGTCAAATCCATGGCAATGCTCACCTTGGAATGCTAGCTCTTCGCCTAGTTGAAGAGACCAGGGAAAAGGAAGGCATAGCGGCAATAGCCAAAGAAGTGTCGTGGCTTTGGCGAACAGCGTACAACTGCGCCGTTGAGGGATGCAGTGAACGACCGGAATATGGGAATAGCGTGCCCGAGCTGTTTGACTTCGCACGACAGGTTCTTTCCCTCCTTCGTAACGTGCCGTGCATCCTCTGCTCATCTATGTTTCAGTTGCTAGAAGTATATTGCGCACATATGATCGATGCACATCCAGACCTGTATGTTCACATCATCCAGGCATCGTTCTGCGCAACAGCCGCCAGGGGTAAGGCATGACTCGCCTGTATCCACTGCCACTCATCAAGTGGCTGTCAGTTTTTGCTCTTCGAGAGGAATTCGCGGCAAACGAGTGTCCTGTGGGTGGCCGGTATCGCAATCACGCTAAGCGACGTCTGAACTCTACCAGACAGATCGTTTACGCGAGACCTTCTCCGACGTTACGGCCTGCAAGACAAGGGTGGAAGTTATCCTCAAGAGTGGCAAGTTGAGCACGGATGAATACACCGGCCGCGCTCGATCGTTCGTTCATCTGCTGCGCGTCTTCCAAGTCGAGATGTCTTCGCGATTGCAAGCCTGGGATGATGTCCTGAACACGATCCAGGTGACCATTAGAGCTCTCGTGGCGCCGCCAACCATTCTCACCGAAGCTCGCGCTAGGAACTCACACAGGCGGATCAGGATGTCGGGAGGACGTACGAGGCCATAGCCGATATCCTCGTAAGTGTCTAGGCATACGATGCCGTCATCATCTTCGGCTCACGGCTCGTTTCCAGTGGGCCGAAAAGGATTGTCCTTCGGGTGTGCTCTATACTGCACTCGAGGTAACCGAATCACGACCCTGATCTCGATTACGTGACTGATCCGAGGACGCACCCAGGGTCTCTTGCATGCCAGCCTCGACCGGAATAGTATCACCGTGGATAAGTTCTCGCGCTGGCTTCGCGCCATCTGTACCATTCTGCTGGCCAAGGGCCAGCCCGCGGAGCGAATCAGGGCGGTGGGCTACATGGACCAGGCGATCGCTGTGCTCCAGGAGATCCAAGAGAACGGTGGAGCGGAAGCGAATGTATGTTCTCGTGTCGGGCCATTCACCCCGGAGTTGTAACTGACGTCTCTATCCTGTACTCGGCAGGAGTACCCACAAGACGAGCGTCTCTGGCTCCTCAGTACCGCGTATAACACGGGGATTGAATGCCTCTAGTGCGTACATACGGCTCGCAATCCGTGCCGCGTCAATCTGACCTGCTCTGTTAGCGCCTCCTTATTGGACGAGGCCAAACGCTGGTTCGAGCTATCCACAGTTATGTGCAGGTATGTCCCCGATGGACCGCAACGCGCCGAAAAGGTAGGTATTTCCCGTACGCTCGCGACTGACTGACCTAGTAGTACCCAGATCTCGGATACATACACCAAGTTGCTATCGCAGTTCACTGTATGATGCTCAGGCTACATCAGCCATTAAGTTCTCTATATTTTCCTTGTTGCTATCGTGTCGCTGATGTATAATTGCACGTATACCGCCGATTGGACAGTCCTTATAATATCGTATTGCTGTCGCTGTATGATTATCCACGCGACAGAATTGTATTCTTACTATCATTTTGTAGCCCTACGCATTGATGTACGTTGCAGCCAATCCACAGATCGCACAAAACACGGGCGTGTGATCACGTCCCGCGATGGCTGTTTGGCGCAGCGCATACACCCGCAAACGCGCATGTATGCGTCTAGGAAAGCCCGAAATCGCGAAGATGGTAAAGCAATACGCGTCCGCGGCTGTTCCCGATCGCGACGTACTCGCTGCCCGCCGAGAAGTCAACGGCGTTGACATGCCCAAGGGGCGTTCCGGACGTGGGCCAATTCGAGAATGCAGTGAGCGAAGGGAGGTGAATCTGCGAGCGTGCGCGTCAGCAATCGTGCAATTCTTTTGCAGGAAGGGGACGGGAAAGAGTGCAGGAAGGCGATAGCATACGCCGGCAGATGCGGCGATAGGCTCGGAAAACGGATGGCGGACGCCAAAAACAAGGAGAACAGCAGGAAATAAAAATGGCCACGTACCAAGCGCATCTGGTCCTTCTTCACGCTGCTTGCGATCGCGAGCAGCTGCGCGTCGTGGTTGAACCGGAGCGCCGACACGGCGGTCGTGAGGTTACCGATCGCCTTCAGGCTTTTCGGCCTCGCCACCACATCCGTGCTTGGGTCCGTCTCGTCGTTCGAGTACACGTTCACATATCCCGTCGCGGACCTAAAAACGCACGTTTGATATCTCGTCAGACGCACAGTCCTGGCACCGCACGGGTGTGGAAATCCTTACCCGATTGCGGTATACCGCCCCCGGGCATCGCCTGCGAGCACCCGTCCGCCGTACGCGCCTTCGTCCCGCCACCGCCGCATGCAGCGCCGCCCGCGCACGTCCCACATGTACATTTCCCCATCTTCGCCGAGCACGTGTAGCGTGCCCTCTCGCCGTGCGTCCCACAATAAGCTGCGTGCCCCCCTGTCTGCCGTCGCCTTGATCGAGGCGACGACCTGACCCGAGCCCGCACCTGCAGCCCAGTCAAGCAGGTGTACAGCGCCGCGCCGCCCGGGAATCGCGAGGACGGAGCCGTCCCGGGAAAAGGCGCAGTTGTCGCCGATGGTGAGTTCGGCCGTTGAGGTGGAGGTAGAGGAGGTGAAGGAGGTGCCCCAGAGACCGCGGGCGGATTTGGTGGTGGCACCGGATTGAAGATCGTGCACGTAGAAGAAGGGGCGGGACCCGGTGAGGAGGATTGAGCTGCCGGAGGGATGGAACGTTGCGGAGGAGAGGGGTAGTGCAGGGATATGGATGGTGCTCAGATGCGGATTCGTGTGGCCATCAATCTGCGCGCAAGTTTGGTCATAAGTATCTCATACTTTGCGGATGAAGCCGAAGGACTACTCACGTTGAAGAGACGCAGCCGCCGGTCGGCGCTCGCAGTAAGCATCACGGGCACACGGGGAGAGGGGTGGAACTGAACGCTCTTGATCGCGCCCTCCGCCTTGGCGGACACGTTCGCGTCGCGCAGACGCTCGATGGACAGCGTTCCCGGTGCGATCGTGCGCGTCTTCTTCCGTGACAACAGCCCGCCCGTCGATGCAAGGAGGTCGTCCAGTCCCCCATCTTCCTGCTCCTTTTCGTCCTCCTCAAGCGCGCTGTCGCCTTCAGAGTCGGATCCGCGTCGCCGCTTTGCCGTTCCGCGCAGCTTTTTGCGCGCCTTATCCGCCCATGACGCGGTGCCGTGGATGCGCTCGTGCTGCCGCCGCAACCGGCGCTCGTATTCGCGCCCGGAGACAGAATCGTCCCCTGGAGCATCGCGAAGTTTGCGGAGCCGGGGTGCGGCGAGTGACACGGTCAGCGAGGCATCGGCGGGGTCGGTCCATGCCGGGGCTTTCTTCTTAGACTTTGTTTTCGCGTCCGGATGTGATGGTGATGTGGAGGTAGTGGCCCAGGTAGGGCGAGCGGCGGGAGAGGAGGGGCGGTTGAGCGGGTTGCGGTCGGGTTCTGAGTCGGAGCCGGAAGATGTGCTTTCGTCCTGGCCGTTTTCTGATTCTGTGTCGGAGTTGTCTGGTGAAAAGGCATGTTGGGGTTCGCCGCTGTCGTCTTGCTGGCCCTTTTCAGAAATTTCGTCTCCTGGCAGGTTATTGCCAAAGTCGTCTGCGAAGTCCGCGACTGAAGGTCCCTTACTCGTCGACGGCACGGCGTCGTCCACGAAGAACAGCTGTACATTCAATCATTGTCAATTCGAATTGCCCAAAATACGATAGACCACGAGTAGTACGAACGTCAGAATCGAGCATCCCCTCCAACTCCCGCCCTGCTGCCTCCACCTCCGGTTGGTCGTGCGCTTCATCCTCGTCTGGCACGATCGTCTCCTTCTGTTTTCCCTTCCAGCTTGGCACATATGGCACACCAAAGAGGGCGCTCTCGAGCCTGCGCTCCTCGTCATCCTTGCTTGCATCGTCGTCTAGAGAGACCGCTGCACCAAGCGGGGCCGCGCCGCGCGTAGACTTATCAGTGCGCTGCTTTTTGCGTGGGTGACGGGCCATATTTTATTGCTCCTATGTTCGAGCGAGTAATCCGGAGGATACAAGGTGGATGGTGGGTACAGCGTCCTTGCTAGAGCCTGCAGAAACTCCTGCAGCAGAAATTCTGGATGGATCACGTGCGTTGCCTCACCTTCGCTCGAGCTGGGCGATCTCGCGTTCGCCGCTTCGCGTCCAAGGTCGATCTATCGGATAACACGAGCCATATCACGGACGAGCGGCCTTTCCATCCATGTAATCCAAACAAACGAGAACTTTGAACTTGCTTGACCACGACCGCCGACAACGATATCGGTGCCGAGACACCCTCCATGGATCATAGCTTTTCTGCGCCAGAACACGGTACCTGCTGACTGAACGAGGGGTCGAATGACACACAGACCATTTGGATCGGCCTGAATAATCATGTGAAGCCTGGTATAAATACCGCGAGCACTGATCTTGAGATGTTCAAAGCCCCCTCTTGACCTACTTCCCTCCAGCACCGCATATATCCCGCAGACATGGCCAACGCTCCGACCAAGAAGATGTCCTATGGTACGCTGATGAGCTTAATCCGGCGTTTTGAACGACATCTGATCAATCACGATACATAGTGCGACTGGGTAACTAGGGGTTGAAGGTGTCTAAGATCATCCTCGGCTGCATGTCCTATGGTACA
Source organism: Punctularia strigosozonata HHB-11173 SS5 (assembly GCF_000264995.1). Taxonomy (NCBI): domain Eukaryota; kingdom Fungi; phylum Basidiomycota; class Agaricomycetes; order Corticiales; family Punctulariaceae; genus Punctularia; species Punctularia strigosozonata. The sequence goes on from NW_006767433.1 coordinate 254,031, forward strand.
CACCTTTCCCAATCGTCCTATAAAACCCCTACTCGCAACCCACCAACCCACATCGTGATCGCACTCGCACTCACGCACCCCCTTAACGCATATAGGCACGCCCGAGTGGCAACAGTGGGTCCTGCCCGAGGCAGAGTCGATCGCGCACATCAAGCTCGCATACGAGGCCGGGATCAACTCCTTTGACACAGCGAACGCGTACTCGAACGGCGCGTCCGAGGTCGTGCTCGGGAAAGCCATAAAGGAGCTGAAGCTGCCGCGGGATGAGATCGTGGTGATGACCAAAGTCTTCTTCGCTGTCGGGCGCGAGCCGGCCGTGCGCGCCTTTGGGCTACCCAGCGCGGAGGTCGACAAGATTGGATACGTGAACCAGCACGGGCTGTCGCGCAAGGTGCGTTCCTCCTCCCTCCCATCTGATTCCGGCCTCATCGGTGCGCTTGGCTGACGGAACCAACCACACAGCACATCTTCGACTCGGTCAAGGCGTCGCTCGCTCGCCTGCAGCTGGACTACGTCGACGTGCTCCAATGCCACCGTTTCGACCCAGAAACGCCCGTAGCGGAGACGATGCAAGCGCTGCACGACGTCGTCAAGGCCGGCTACGCGCGCTATATCGGCATGTCCTCCTGCTGGGCATGGCAGTTCCACGTCATGCAGAGTGCGTTTCTCTCCAGCCCGCGCATATACGTCATAATTGATCAGCCTCTGGCGCGTGGACAGACTACGCGATCAGTCACAACTTGACGCCCTTTATCTCGATGCAAAATCACCACTCGCTCGTGTACCGCGAAGAGGAACGTGAGATGTTCCCCACTCTCAAGCACTTCGGCGTTGGCGTCATTCCCTGGTCCCCCCTCGCGCGCGGCATCCTCACGCGCCCGCTGAGCGTGCAGACGACCCGCACGCAGGTCGACGCGCTCATCGGCGCGTACGCGGGAGGCGGCACGGACGCGATCGTCACCCGGTGATTACCATCCATCCATCTCTCCGTCCCTTATTCCGTGGGCTATGGATATGCTGACGTGTAATCGGTTTCACAGGGTGGAGGAGATTGCGAAGAAGCGCGGGCTGAGCATGGCGCAGGTCGCGCTCGCGTGGAGCTTGCGAAAGCCGGGCGTCACCGCACCCATCGTCGGCAGCACGAGCGTGAAGAATCTCGAGGAACTCATTGGTGCGTGTCACTTTGCCACCCTCGACCCGTCTTGCTTGATCTATCCGAACTGGTGCTGATGGTGGACTGTAGCGGCGGTCGACGTGGAGCTGGCGGAGGATGAGGTTGCGTACCTCGAGGGGCCGTATCAGCCGAGGGCCGTCATCGGCCACGCGTAAGACCGCGAGCGTCGCGTTGTCGTCTGAAGGCGATGGTCCCAAAGAGTCGATCCGCCTGGTCGGAAGGGAAGACTGTGCGCCATGTCTGTTTTACGCCACGCTGGACGAATGATAGGGTGTATGGGATCCGTCGTTTGATACGCTCTGTGCATACCGCAGAATGGGAAATGCGGACAATGCCAGCACCAAATAGCTTTAGGCAATGTCACAGCTTTGCACATTTCCGTCCTTTGGGAGGAATGCGCCGTCCAGGCGGGACCACGTGCGGTGCCGGGTTTTCGCGTCGCACGTTGCGTTCAACGTTGTGGACGACGACAACGAAGGCACATTCTCGAATGCAAATTTCTCTTCCTCCTCGAAGCTCCTATGTAACCCAGCGCTCATTACTGGCTCGTTGCTTTCGTTACACCACCTGACAACATACCACATCGACTCGAAATCGTCCAATTATATCCACGTCCTCACCATCCGAAACGACAATTTTGGGAATCCCTGGCTCAGAGCAGACCCATATATCGCGCGCAGCGGCATGAACGTTGGACGAGTACGCAACCGCTCGGCCGCTGACTGACATGCGACCCGTTTGATCCACTTTCCCGCCTTCGATTGTATCCACGGATGGGTTGGGGTGCTTTAAGAAATCCGTTGCCTTCAATGGCGCCTGCAAGATTCATCTGATCAGGACCCGTATCACGCTCAGCGTCATATTCGAAATATGTCTGCCGTCGTCAACAAGGAGATGCCATACGGTGAGCCCGTCGCCGCCCGAAACTGTGGAGTAGATGCTGACCGTTCCATTGGGCGAACCCTCGCTGTTATCGATGGAGCACAGTGCGCCTCGGAAACTCTGGTTTGAAGGTGTCAAAGCTCATTCTCGGATGCATGTCGTATGGTACGCCCATGTGGGAAGGCTGGGTCCTTGAGGAGGAGGAGGCGATCAAGCATATCAGGGCTGCGTGAGTCATCGGGCTCTCGGGGTGAATCAGCGTACGGTGTGAACTGGGACCAATGCAGATACGATGCCGGGATCAACACCTTTGACACCGCAAACGTCCAACCTGCTTCTCTTGCGCTAAGAACGATTCGCTCACGACGAACGTGCGCTTAGGTTTACTCCTATGGCCGGTCTGAGGAAATCCTCGGGCGCGCGATCAAGCAACTTGATCTGCCCCGTGGCGAGATCGTGGTGATGACCAAGGTCTTCTTCGTCGTCGGAAGGGCTTACGGCGAGGACACCGTGTTCGGCAACCTCGACCAGAAAGGCTACGTGAACCAGCATGGGCTGAGCCGTAAGGTCAGTCCATGCCTTTCTCCCCTCTCGCTCTCGCACAGTTGCTGACGATCCGTCCCATTGGATTCACAGCATATTTTTGACTCTGTCAAAGCGTCGTTGAAGAGGCTGCAACTGGACTACATCGACGTACTCCAGTGTCACCGCTTTGATTCCCAGACGCCGATCGAAGAGACTATGCAAGCTCTTCACGATGTCGTCCAAGCAGGCTACGTACGTTACATTGGCATGAGCTCCTGCTGGGCGTGGCAGTTCAGCGTCATGCAGAGTACGCTCTTCCTCCCATTCCACAACTCGCACGGAATTAACAACACAACCCATGACAGACTACGCGATCACAACCTCACTCCCTTCATCTCGATGCAGAATCACCATTCGGTCATCTACCGCGAAGAGGAGAGAGAGATGTTCCCGACGTTGAAGCATTTTGGCGTCGGCATTATTCCTTGGTCCCCGCTTGCGCGCGGAGTCGTGTGTCGTCCGCTGTACGCATCCACGAAGCGCAAGGAGACAGACCCGTGAGTAATGCGTGGCGCTCGTCGTCGGCATCTCTTAGAAGTCTCTCTGTCGCTGAGGTCGAGTTTCTCAGATGGCAAGGCGAATATCTTGGATACGGGGCCGAAGAGATCATCGCTAGGTGTGTCAACGTTTTCTCCGCCTAGTTGAGTGCCTCCCGAGTTCAACGCCGCTACTGCAGGATCGAGGAGATCGCGACCAAGCGCGGGATCACAATGGCTCAAGTAGCCATCGCGTGGAGCTTGAGCAAGGAGGGCATCACGGCTCCCATCGTCGGCACGACAAGCCTCAAGAACCTAGAGGATCTCATTGGTGCGCATATGATCTTGATCATTGTATGATCTGAAGCTCATCGGAAGATATCTTGCAGCTGCAACGAAGATTCAGCTTACTGACGAGGAAGTGAAGCATCTCGAGGCACCATACCAACCCCGAGCAGTTTCAGGACATGCCTGAATGACGGCAGGGTGTATCCACGCTGTCTGAGGTGCTTCGAGTAAGGTGCTGATGAGAACTTAGTCTGAAAGGGGCCCGCGGCGCGCGGTCCCCCACTGGTCGATCGAGTGAAATCAACTAGGTAGACTAGTGACCGTAATCAGGAACTGTGATCGCCCAGTTGCAGTGTTTAGGCAAAAACAAATTCATGCGTCAGCTCTCCGTGTGGCGCGCGACGATAACATGATCCTCCGTCTCTGACTGAAGACAATCACGTACCGATAACGAGGTTCCTAATTATGTTACGCTCTTGCCGTTCCTGTCGTAAAGGGGGCAACTGGCAGGGTGAACCTTAACGCCTCTCACCACCTTTCTCAGGCTAAGCTATGATCTGATAAGTCGACCCCTCCCTGGTTCACCTGGACTCGCTCACAACGGTCACCATCTGGATATACTCGCCAAAATGCACCGGGTACTGCTTCTACAAGACACGGTTGAGCAGATCGTCGACTTCATCATATCATACAAGGGCACAACTGAGTGCAGAGATCTCTTGGGCTTCGCTCTGACTTGTAAAACACTATCGGAAGTTGCCTTGAGCGCGTTGTGGGCGAAGGTCCAGGACTTTCACCGTTTACTGCGATTGATACCTGCATACGAGGATTCTGGTGAAGGAACATGGGTATGTAACGGCTAGGTGGAACGGCTACAATTGCGCATTGCTGACCATCTCGCGGACACAGAAATTTACGCGTCCACTAGAGAAGCATGACCTATCACGCTTTGTCTACTATTCTCGTAGGGTGAAAGAGCTTTACATCAGCCATACTGGCACACGCATGGATCTCCATTCCATCTTTGAATACTTTAGGGCATTCGAGCACGACATTGAGCTTTTCCCCCGCGTACGGTTCCTGTGCTTCGATGCGTACACATTCCACGGACCCGACGCCCTCTTAATGATCAAGTCCCATCTCCATTCCCAGCTTGAAATTCTGTGGATCAACATCGCGATGGCCACTCGCTCTATTCACCTCGAACTGCCAGAGCTCATTCGCGAGCTCTCGCGAACACCGCCTCCTAGGCTCACTACGATTACCATGCCTCAGTTCACGTTCACGCCGCTCACGGCGAAACTACTAGCGCAAATTACCTCGCTACGCAAGCTAACAATCGCTATGCACCCGATGACCGGGGAAGACAGTCTGGATTCCTTGGATGCGCTCGGTCGATTGTGGCACCTGCCGTTGATGATGGACCTCTCTGTCTATCTTCAGGGCACATCCGTGCTCGCGGACGCGGATTCTACTCCTGATATCATATCCTATGAGCGACCTTCGGTGGCCCACCAGGCATACTACGGATCTGTTCGTGTCCTACATACTCTCGCAAGCCGTACCCCCGACGCACAAAGACTGAAGTTCATTGCCTTCACGAATGGGACAGGAGATGAATGGGACGCCGTGTTCGACGCGCTCTTTCAACGTCGCACGGAAACCCTTCAGGCGTTGATTGTACAGGATTTACAGAACCAGGCGTCCCTGCCGCCGGCAACTGCCATGCTGCGCATGCCGAAATTCGGGAGCCTTCGTGACCTCACGATATCCCTTCCGTACGACTGGACTGATGAGGTCATCGAGCACATCGCTCGCTCGTGCCCTGCCCTCACGTACCTGAACCTCCTATACTATTACAGCGGAAGTGGACGCAAGGTCTCTACTACGTCTTCCGCACTGTTATCATTGGCCCTTATGTGCGCGCAATTGGAGAGCCTGCATATACACGTGAATCCAACGCGACAGCCTTCCTCTCCTCCAGTTAATCCCCAAGGATTCGACGGAAATCTCAGTGTTGTCAACCTTGAAATCCGGTTTCTGCCCGCGTTCTCTCCTCGTCCAAGCTTCGAAAGGTTTGCCAAAAGCTTGTTTCCCGGATTGCAGAGTCTGGTCGTAGGCAATGCTTGACACCAGCATGTTCTCGCAATCAAGAGTCAGACTCTTTCCTTTCCGCGAAGGGTCAATATCGAAAGCCCTCCCCTCCATACCTTAGCCAACGCTTTATGATGGAGTATGGATAACGGCGATTGGTACACGACGAGAATAGCAGTCTCCGGAGTGTGCCTGCCATATGCTTGATATAATATGCAATCCACGTACATGCAAACTCAAATCAGCACGTTGCAGGGCGGGAATTTTCAAGGTCCTGTGTCTGCAGTGGAGACCGTCGAAGGGGAATCCGATGTGATTATGGTTTATATTGTAACGGAGACGAGCAATAGGGACAGAATCTGGGAGGTAGGGGTATAGGTCAGCGACAAGGCGTCGGCTTCAGTCCGGCGCTCGTGCTCACCTGTCCTAAACCCCTCTTATTATTGTCGGGTGAGGCAAGCTCCCGAAGGTCTCGCAGGCTATAAAGACAATGAACTGCGTGGTAACGGGGCAGAAGAAGCGCGCGCTCGAAACCTCAGTCCCGCTCCGGCCGAGGAATATACGCGATGCTGAGTCACCGGCGCCGGGGAGCAGGAGAACGGCGGCGATGGCCACGCAAACTTGCCAGCCCCCGTTAAGAACGTGGACGGTGAAAGGCATCAAGAGGATAAGCTGCTCATTGTAGACTTTAAGGGGAACCTTGGCGAGGGAACAGGACGAGGATTGCGATAATGGTGGAAAAGACGAAGGTATGGTGGATGATCGCTAGGTATTCCATGCATAATTGACCTCGACCGACGCATGTTTCCACAGAAGGGCTTCCGTGGCAGATAAAGAGATCCAGTCTTGGGAATTACTCGGACAGCGTCGCTTGCCGTCGTTCCATGATCTTGTCAAGGGTTTGTTTACGGAACTGAAAGACGTGTCAGTGGATGGGCACCCCATTCGAATCTTGTGTTCAATTCAAGTAAACGTGTATCATATCAGCCAAAAACGCCTTCGCCGAGGCAAGCTGGCGAGATGTCAATGCTCTCCGGAGGATACATGTTTGTGATGTAATCTTGGAGAGCAATGAAAGCGTCTGCCATGGCCAGTGACGTTTCATAAGGCGATGAGCAACTAAAATCGAATGAAGGCTTACCGATGCGCTGCTCTGGGATTTTGGCGACGCTCAGCGCTGCCTCTTCATTCACCGAGAACGCCACGGAGGGCACTGCCTGACTATGGGCTCGTAGCTTGCGCTGACTGTAAACCTCCGATGCATGACTAGATCATGACCGGTATTAGACTACACAATGCGTGATACACGGGGAGTGCAGTATTCACCAGATTTTCAGCTAAAACTGTCGTCGAAAAGGGGAGAAGATGAGTAGTATATCACATAACCGACCATCTCCGTCGAAGCACACATACACACACCTGCGCGTGCCGACGAGGGATCCCCAGATCTTCGACTAATCGCTGACACGCCACTATTTGGCGTCGGGTTCTGACGAAATGCGACCTCGAGTTTATTGACGTTCTCTCGAGCGTTTCGCCTTTGCAGAGCCTGACGGGACTCCTCTGTATCATCTGCGAGCGCCGATGTGCTCGAATCTGGTTCTCCCTGTAGGTGATGGTTCCACGACGATATCCGTTCCGATGGAACTTGGCGCGAGAGCGCCAACCAAGATATCTAGATACATCATCTTGACGCAATCCCATATTGGTATGGCAGTCATTGCGACAGGAAGGACCTAGACATGTATAGATGACTTCGTTTCCATCAGGGAAAATTCCGGTCGTCGGCGTACGTGCCCAAATCCCCAGCTCATATCGACATCCGCCGAATGATTGAAGTATCGCAGCAATTCAACGTTAGTGATAAAAATTGGACTGATCACGAGAAGGAAGATGAGCTCGATGATCATCCGCCGGCTTGATACGCGCGAGTGCGGGCCCAGCGAAGGTTGAGAAAAGCCAGACGTGCCGGTTCTCCAGAGTTCAGCCATCCATAGCTCGCACGAGACGAAGTAGATCATCGCGCAGACACCCAGAATCATCAGAGATATCATCCTGAAGTGTCCCATCGCACCCACGGAGCCAAAGTTAGCAGCTTTGACCATGCTATAACAATCAGGGACAGAACCGAAGGTGTTGGCAGTACCCAAAATAAACAAGGTAGTTGATAGCACAAAGAAGGTTTGGACCATAGCCAGCAGGGTCGCCAACTGTGATGAGTTCCGCTGGCGCTGAACTAGGGCGTGCACAGGGTGGGCAATATAATCGGGCAAGAAAGTCGCTGTCCACGATCAGAGCAAAAGATAGCATATCACCAGTCCACTATGATAGATGATTCGTTATCCCCGGCGAGCATTGTTGGAATGGACACATAACACGCACTCGTACAAGTTCAATTGAGGAGAGGACCCAAAACCCAGCGATAACGCGGTAATACAGTAACCAACGTTTGTGGCTCTGAGCGCTCCGAGTAACTCTTCCGGATAACTCAAGATTCGAAGAGCCCACCCCCTTGCAAACTAATACGTCACGGTTAGTAAAGGCCTTACCAAATGGGCATGCAGAACTGACCGAGGAGCAGAATTTGGACGTAGAAGGATACACGCACGCCGATAGCGCTCACATCGGGATTATGTATCAAATCTCCATCACAGTTCGGGTCGGAGGCTCCAATGGGTATGTCCATAACTCAGGAGAAGTATCAGAACATGCTGTATATAAGTATACCGGCAGAAGGAGGAGAACATCACCGATGAGCTGCGCCAAGCTATCGAACGCTGCTCATCAGATGCTGTGTGGGTGTGGGAGAATTGCTAGTCAGCCGCGCCTCGCCCACCTCACGGTCATCCGTGTTGGACCTTGACGCCGTTGATCCTCTCGGGAACATGCTCGTTAAGTGGACTTTGCTCTATATGGGCTTCTCCACAGCCATATATAAGTACATCCAAGGAAATCTCGGGCTTGATGTGTACATGCATCAATCATCGTGGACTCCAGCGCTGCTGCGACGTTGAATGCCCGACGTTCTAAGTATATTCCACTCTCTTAAAGCATGCCAGCATATGCGATAGCAAGCATCGAGACTCGCCCGAATTCTGCTTGGGAGTTAATGGCTTCTACCTCACTGCACCTGGGTGACACCTTCGGAGCGCTCTTAATCGGGACCTTCGTATCCGCTGTGCTATGGGGTGTCGGTGGCTTGCAGGCACTCATTTATTACACTCGCTTCAACCAGGACCACATCTTCCACAAGATATTTGTGAGTACGCGCCTCAGCTATCTCTATTAGATGCATGTTTACCACGGAGCATATTCTAGATTGGATTTCTTCTCGCCGTTGATACCATGATGACTGCGTTGACTATGCATGCCATGTATTATTATCTTGTGGGTCATTTTGGGGATACGGATGCACTACAACACATTGTGTGGTAGGATTTCATGACCTTGCCTTTGTTCTACTGGTCATCATTCATCTAGCTAACAGGAGCTTGCGGGTGAGCTCGGAGTATCACGTCGTGTCTCCGCGCTGAACGCAACCTGTTAGGCCCAAGTCGTCCTCAACTGCATATACATTCCAATGGTCCAGAGCATATATGCATTCCGGGTTTTCAAGCGTATGCACGTCCGATTGGTGGCAATGCGTCGCTGATATGATTTCTCGTGCGCACAGTTTCGGCCAATGTTGGAATGCTTCCTGTGATAGTCGTGAGTGACGAACCTACATGTCCTTCACTTTGGTATGGTAGCTGACTGTTACAGGCTTCCAGCGTTTTAGGTGGCTGGAGTATGTGTTCAGCGCTTTGGATACGATACTCTCTCTAACCCCATGCATCTCGCTACTCGTGTCAAGTATTATCTCTCTGTGAGTTCAAGCCTCATATAAATGTCACGTAGGCTGACAGCAGCATATAGTGACCGCCGCAAACACGTACGTGCTGGATCTCCTAGATAATGAAACATTGCAAGAACTATGCATAGGGCGAACCTTGCAGTATGGGGCGACATTAAGGGCGTTCACGTCAGTCCGTTTTGATGTCATGTTTGTGGTACCCGACGTTGATTCCCGAACACAGCGCATCTTTCACGCCGCCTTCGCTTTCAATATCGCGATCGACGTCTTGATTACCATCGCCAACACGTACTATCTATTGCGACCTAGGTCCGAATATCGCGAGTAAGCTTTCTCTGTTGTCCCAACGACGTGAGCCAGAAGCTTACATATGCTCCTAGCCTGACGTCGATCCTAGACGTCATACTTCTATGGGTTATTGGTACAGGCGCATTGACTAGGTATGTGTGCGGGCATTTTTGAGAAATCTTTGTTGATGAAGTCGTAGCGTCTTTGCGTTCATCACGCTCGTCACGGTATGCTGATCCCTTCAAGCGGCGGCCGTTCTGATGATATAATGCATATACAGTGCATCGTATCGCCAGATCGCCTCACCTACATGGCTCTGGAAATTTTCGTGGCCAAGCTCTACATGAATAGTTTGCTCGCGATGTGCGTGCGTCCGAAGTTGTATCCCGAACACAGGCAACTGATTGCATCCCAAAATCAGGCTCAATACGCGCGAGAAGCTCCGAGCGAAAGCACCCATGACGCTGAATGTTAACACTTCCGTAACAGGCAGCACCGACCAGTCAGACACTTCGCAGCTCAGTGGCTCGACGGTGGCCGACAAAGAGAGCGCGCCAGTTGAGAGCGCCGCGCCAGCTCACGACCTTGAACGGGATGCAGAGCAACGCTCTAACATCTCCACGAAGTCACCTCACTCCGACGTCTCGGGCGAATCGCGCGACACCAGGATTCAAGGACAGAGAACGTCCAAGGTTCGGCCTCTCCCTGTGATTCCGCCGCCACCTAGCTATTGCTCAGCAGTCTGAAAGAGAGTCTGGCGAATCCTTGTGCTGTGGGTTGTCTTCCCTCCTTGGATACATTGTATACCCTTCACTCCCGGATATGTACGATAGACTCTCCCTGTGGTTTCGTTTTGTGATTTGCACCCATGCCCATCGAGATACACAGCGTTGAACGGACTGACAGAAACGTAAATGCGATCGATCGACTGCCAGCGTCATCGTCTAGGCTGCCTGAACAATTGCATCCTTATCCTTATATGAAGGTACCGTCGTGTGCGTTGTATCGTCTTTCAACCCGGGACCGTATGCTGCAGTGTTATACGGCGAGATGAGATGGATAAGACCATCTGATCAACAAGGCACACTCCATCCCTGCCACTCCTCCCGCCCCTCCTGGATATCTATGATCCGCTCGAAGAGTGCGTTGCCCACAGGCCCGTGCGCCTCGTACGGGGGGAACACCAAGTCCTTTGTCGTCTCTCCTGATGCAGTGGAGAAGGTGTAGCCGATACGGCCCACAGGGGCAACAATCACGGCCGTACCAACGCAGAATGCCTAGTAAAGCATTGTAAGCAATTGTTCCTAGACACATAATAAACGTCGACGAACCTCAGCAAGACGTCCCTCTTCGTTCCACTGTACGAGTTCGGCGATGGTCAGTGTCCGTTCTTCGACGTGCAACTGAGGGTATCGGAGTCAGTTCCAAGGATCCCTGAGGAAACGTGGTTTGGTTCGTACCTTAGTTTCTGGGGATAGGCCAGGGAGCACAGTCCTCGAGCCATGGGCGGACAAGAGCTCGATGCAAGATTGCCTCGTCACGCCTGGCAGAATAGTGCCATCGAGAGGAGGCGTGACTACGTCAAGATCTAAAGAAAGCTCAGGTCAGCCCAGAAGTATTTATTAGTCACAGCACCGGATTACCCCCGTCGTCCCGTTTCCGAACAGCGAAGAAGTTCATCGCGCCCGCTTCGGTAATCCGGAGGTTCTTCAGGTGGTTGTCTTCCACACCGTCTTTGTCGGCGTCGTTCAGGAGCCACAGCACTTGCTGATAGCTGGAAAACGATGGGTGAGTTTCCACTCCATAAGAGAGTGTAGCGTAGCCTGAGTCATACCCTTTCTGAGCCGCGATCCTCTGAGGCATGAAGCCCGGGGCGTAATTAAGGCCGAGCTTGAAGCCTCCGGTACCACCCGGCCATGCACGGGCATGCTATCAGGGCATTGAGTTTCTGGGTCAAATATTCGATATCAAACGTGTCGTACCTCATGGATGCCAAGAAGCGAGACGGGTTTGGGTCCGGTGGGGAAGTAAGGGCCAGTGGGGGATACGATGATGTAGAGCAGGGCGTGATCCGATGCGCTGACGCCGAGCGCTGTGAAGTCGAGTTATGATTAGGAAAACCGGTAATAGGGTATGAGGTAGCGACGTACACGCCCGCGTGCCGATAACAGTAGGACGGATGTAGAGGCTGCACCCCTTGGTGCGGGGTATCCATCGTCGTTCGACACGAACCAGGGCTTTCACGAGAGATAGAAGTGCTTCAGTGTTGATGGGCTAGCAATACGTGCAGTAGTCAGCGTTCCAGAATGCACGAATTGTCGCAGACGAACACGGCAGGGATCGCGTACTCACAGGAAGGGCCACACGTGCCAAGCTGCGCTGCATACGTTGCATGTTCAACTCGGGGCGGAACAAGCGGGCTTCGCCGGACGGGTCGATGTATGCCTGGTGGAAACAATCGTCAACGAAAGTCGGACGGGAAAAGCGATGCGCCACGTACCTTCATCCCTTCGAAGACGGTCGGGCAGTATTGGAAGCACGATGACATAGGGTCGAGGTGAAAAGGACCTATATCCGGGACAGAATATTCAACGATGGTCCCGTAAGAATGAACATCGTGGTTACGCACCGTACGGCTTGATCTCCGGCGTACCCCATCCCGTCTGCGGATCGAACGAGCATGTGAGCATATGTTCCGTCTTCGTCTGCCCAAACACGAGGTCCTTCGTGTCCGGTATGGGCTTCAGGTCTGATTCGGGGACGAGAGTGGTCGTGAGTAGGGATGCCTACAGCACCAACGTCAGCGAGCACAGAAAACGAGGGCATATTGAACGTACATCGAGATCCCGTAGGCCCAGCTTTTCAAGTCCGTTGCTGTCGCCGCTGACGGCGAGAGTTTTGGGTAGAGGCGTCGGCACCCCTTGCATGTTCAGCGCGGGTCCGCCGTTGACGTGGCCGTTGGTGGCAGTAGGGGCCATGGTTTTGTTGTTAGTCTATATGTCTATGGAAAGCGGATGAAAAGCAGAGCCTCGCGCGATGGAACGTTGGGTGTAATGAACAGGAGACTTAAATATCGGGCCCAGAGCGAGAAGATTTTGGTGACTCGATATGGCATAGTGTAGTGTAAGGAGATAAGATTAGATTGTGAGTTCATCGCACGCGCTCTTGATCTAGATCTCCGATACAACAGAGTCAAATACACACGAGGTGGGTAAGTACCAGCAGCATACGTACTAATCACAGAAGTAGACCGAACCCAAGCAAAGAAAAGCATGACAGTGCTGTAGGAAATGAAGCAACAACATAGAGGAAGACCGAACGGACAACAAGGCGGAAAATCTATGGACAGTGACTATCATTCACATTTTAGTGGACCGTAACCGGGCCTCGCGACATAGGCGTGAGGTTGCGCAAGAAGAGTGCGACGAGGACGAATCCCATGCCCGCCATCCCGCCCGTCGTCCACAGACATGCCTTGTACGCCGCAAGTAGGCCGGCGGGCGAGTGCGGATCGACGCCTTTGGACACGGCTTGCTGCACGGCGGCGGTGACTGCCAGTCCAATCTGAGAGCAGACCGGGCAAAGCGATATGAGTAAAATATATGCGAGACCAATGCTATGCGCACCCCTGAGCCGAGCTGGTAAGACGTGTTGGCCAAGCCACCGGCTAGACCCTGGGCGGACGGCGGAACCGCGCTATACGAGGGGGGCTGAGCATGAAGTCAACGAACAAGGTATACAGGTCGAACGTACCTGATCAGCGCGAGGTTCAGCACGCTGTAAGAGAGACTGATGAAGATCGATCCAAGTATGGACGTGATGAACAGGTGCGTCCAGAAGTCGGACTTGATCGTCATCACGGCTGCCGGGATGACCGCTAGTAGGGACGGGTTGTGCCCGGTTGAGTATGCCAGGTGATCGGTCGAGGGCTGGGGTTGACGTACAAACGACACATCCAATCATGCTGAACATAATGAGCATCTTCAGCGGGAACCGCTGGATATACCATCCTCCACAAACGCAGATGGGGAAGGAGATGATGCCAATCGGCTGCCGAACGAAAATAAAGCCCAGAACATCAATCATCGTCGTCGATGAAGTAAGAGGATCTCCGTACCATGAACCTGAGCGCGGTCTGGATCGCGCTCAGATGGTGCACGTTTTGTGCGATAAGCACCATGTAGTACACCACGCTCTGCCACCAACAGTACAGAAGCAAGCCGCACACCCAGGACACGCCAAAATTGGGCGCACGCCAAAGCATGAGCGGCATGAGCGGATTCTTGACCTTCTTCTCGGCGTAGGTGAACGCGACGAGCATCAAGACGGAGACGATGAGGACCGCGATGATGAACGCCTGTCACTGCGTCAGCCCCCGGATCGACAACGAGGAGGAGAGAACGTGCCTTGCCCCATCCGTAGATTCCGCCGCTCGATAGGCAGAACACGAGCAAGACGAGCCCGCCCGTTCCGAGGCCGGCGCCCATGAAGTCCATCGCCGGCTTCGGTCCTTCCACCTCCGCGTCCGGCGGGAGCACGAAGACGCCCGCGAGGGTGATGGCGCCGACGAGCATGGCCGAGATGCGGAAGATCCATTGCCAGTTGAGGAAGGCCTGGATGATGCCACCGAACACGAGCCCGGAGGAGAAGCCGACCGCACCGGCGGCGCCACTGAACGAACACGAGCGGAAGGGGGAAAACGTGAGTGACCTTTGTCTCTGGCATTTGCATGATCTGGATGATTCTCTTTCTCACAAGATACATAACGCGGTGTTGCGTTCCCGGGAGTTGAAGTATTGCGACAGGATGCCGACCGCAGCAGGGACCTGCCCATGGAAAGATATGATCAGTACAAGGGAACGATAGATTTATGACGTGTCTGGCGCACAGAAGCGGCAGCGCCGAGACCTTGCATGGCGCGGAAGACGATGGCAGCGACCTTGTTTGGCGCAAAAGAGACAACTGACAGGCATGCTATCAGACCCGATGTAGGTGTTACGCTGTGACAGAGCTTACGTAGCGTCCAGAGCGTCAGCCAGGCCATTCCAAGTTCAAAGACGCGTTTTCTGCCATATCGGTCTGCCATCACGCCTGGAAATACAGTCAGATCACACTTGGAAATGTCATGAATAGGTTGAATATACCCGCAAGGAGCAAGAACCCTCCGAATGCAAGCGCGTACGCGCTCATAATCCAGCTGGTACTGGATGCTTCGATGTGGAGCGAGCGAGACATGGCCGGAAGAGAAATGTTGACGGCTGTTAATAGCAGGTTGTCGAGCAACTGCAGAGATTTACCGCGTCAGCAGGTGTTCCACACAGACAAGGAAGTATAACCACCTGCGCAGTTCCAGTGACCACGAGAAGACTCATGCCCTTCATTGTCCACAGGCGATCCGGGATAGGCTCCTCCTCCAGGTCAAGCAGCTCCGACAACGGCGCGAGTCCGCTCTCAGGGTCGTTCAGCTTAGACGTAGGGGACTGAGGCGGAGGGACAACGTTTTCGATGTACGTCGCGCCGTCGACCTTCTGATCCGGCGCACCGGCAAGCGCAGTCGAATGCCAGGATGTCGGAGCAGGCGAAGAAGAGGAAGCAGAGGGCACGCCCATCACCACCGACGCGATCGGGTCCGGGACGTACACATTGGCAGGCGGGGATTCCGGGATCGTCTCTACGACGTCATGACCTTCCGCAAAGCCCTCCCTCCTACGAACCTGGCTATCGCGTCGGGCCTCCAAGCTGCTCAAAACAGGATGCAACAGATGCAGGTCGGGGCGGCGTGAGCTTCCTCCGCCGGTACTGCTCGCGGTTGAGACGCGGCGGGCCGCTCCTGCCTTGAACCCGGCTCCCTCACCAGCGAGGCCGGTCTCTAGGCCGGCAGTCTCGTTCTGTGTCGCGCCTTGGCTAGCGCGACGACCGTACCGTTGTGCGACGGACGAGGAGAGGCGTCTCCGAGCGGGGGCATCGTACGGAGCTTGGGTCTCATCTTCGCTATCGGAGGAGTCGGTGAGAGCCGAGTCGTCGACGACTTCCGAGTGGCCCATGTCGGGAACCGGTGAAACCTTGTGCGCGGGATCTTCGGGGGAGCTCCAGGAAGACATCATGGACAAAGAGAATAGGAGGTCGGGCAAAGCTGCCCTGCGAAGAGGATATATATACGTCTTTCTGAAGGTTGCAGCAATATGTAAACGTCGTCGAGCACGGGGCCTGCCTCGGGGCACAGGGGAGAGGATCTAGTCTCTCGGGACTCGGTATGTCGGCCAACACCATCCGGCTTCGTTTGACGATAACAATTTTTTTCATTGGAGAGAGACAGGCTCGGTTTTGTCATAATATCAAGAGTGATGAGCGCAAGGACCATGGGAGGGACGGCGAACGGCGAACGACGGTCCGTTATCGGAAAATCTGGGCGCGATGCAGTGATTTATCACGTGTTCATTGAGAGCCACATGGATCACCGGCCCCGCGTTCCCTGCAGGTCTGGCCAGCTATTCGCTGCTATTCGTCAGGGTCATGTAGCAGGTACATTGGTCGAGGTCATTGGATGACACGATGGCAATCAACAAGCTTGAACAAAGCTATTGCCGGGGCCTAAGATCACCGGCGACTTCAGGACGCCCAGGCCGGCCTGCGCTTTCCCCGTAAGCCCCACATGCATGCCCGCACGGACATCGCGCCGACTGACGATGCCAGGAGCGGCATCCCTCCCCATAGGCGGGGAAGAAGTCAAAAGTCGATAGCAGTAGCGGCATCCTTCGCACAGGCGCTTAAGAAGTTAAGGGCAATTGCGTTGTTGTGGTCCCATACTTTCTTCCCGAGAGCTTGAGAAGTCGGCCAGGTCCGAGGAAGCGCCATATCAAACCGCTGCTTGGATATGCTCACGCTGAGGCTGAGCTGAGCCGCCTGAGCGAAAGCCCCACATGATGCATCATGGGCAGTAATCAACCTGTGATCCGAGCGAGAGGAGTTTCACTGAGCAAATTTCGCTCTCGCTTTACGTCCTTTTGGCTCTGTCAATATCGGGTCAGCTTGCGAACACGCGTCATGACAGAGACACCGCGGCTGCTCACAAGTTGCGGCCATTGCGCTTTTGCGACCGACGTTCGGGACGTCGAGTCAAAGGAATCACGGATTCCAAGGCAGACCGTTGTGGTTGCGGTTACTGTTGAGTACATCCGATGTATAGTATCATAAACCGTAAAGCAATGCGTCCTGTCAAGAATCGCATTCACGTCAGTCCTGCGCCAGCCTTCAGAAAGAGAACATGGCAGTACCTTTTGCATATTCTACGACTTAGCCCAATACGGCCCCTGGCCCCAGCGCTCATACTCGAATCTCCCATGCAACCTCGTCAGGATGCTGACAAAATCCGGCTCGTTGTCCGGGGTGATGAACCCGTTCCGAATCATGAAGTCGATGAGCACTGTCAAAAGAACGCGTTCATCGTTGGTTAGCACACGAGGAAACGAAGGTCGACGCCGTACCCAGCGCCGTGTTCGGCTTGAACTCGGCCGCGCGCATCCGCGACACTGCTTCCGCCAAATCTAGGAGCTAGTGAGGTACAAGGTGTGAGTTGTCTTGGATCTGCAGAAGCTGCTTCCGAGTGTCACGCAACGCACCTCGAAAGATTCGACTTCTCCGTCGAGCGGCTTGGGGACAAACGCGCTAGCTGCTTCGGTGCTCAGACCACGGGGTATACGCAAATCGTATACAAATCTATGAGGATAGCCTTGAGCTTTTGATACAGGCGGGTGAAATGCTCGTAACTCACTGTATCTCCGGTTGAAGCCAATCCGCCTCCGTCCTGAAGCAGCGCCTTGAGCAGTGTAAAACCGCCGACATATAAGTATGCGCTTACCTGAAGAAGTAGCTGATACTTCCAGCAGCTCGCGCATGCTGCCTAACAATGCTCTCTTCGATGTTACCCTCCTCCATTGCCTCCTTCACCAGCGACTCAAACGGTGTCATTCCGCAGGGTATCCCGCCCGCGATCGTGTTATCCAAGTATCCTGGCCACCTAGATCCCACGCATCAATACCTCATTGAGACTCGTCCAAGAACGCAGTGAGAGATCGACATTACGTCTGCTTCGTCCTCGCTCGCCGTGGCACCCACACCTTCACCCTATTTCCATCTCCGTCCTCTTCATAAACCGTCATATGCACGCCGTACGTCACCACGCCGAACAACGCGCACGCGCTGCGTTCCATCGAGAACGCGTAGTTCGGACACCCCCTCGCCTGCTGATCCTCCTCTTTCCCGCCGACGACCATCTCCTTCTTCCCCGCCGCCTCCTCCCCTCCGGCGCGATTGACGATCCGAGCCCCGAACGGGTCACGATAGACGGGATACATCTCCGCCCTCCACTTCTTCGGGCCAATCACGTCCGCGAAGCGCCCCTTGTCCCGCCACCGCTCGCACAGCTCCTTCATCACCGCGCTCCGCTTCGCCGGCGTATCGAGGTGCTCCTCGAACGACACCGCCACGACCGCGTCCCTGTCGCGGATGATGTACCAAGATGGGGGACGGCCGAGCGATGCATTTCGCTCGTTGTCATCTTCGAGAAGTCTGACGATAACCGGGCGCAGGAGTCCGAAGACAGGCGCTGGCTCCTTAGGCCCGAAGAATACGCCTTCGGTAAGGCGCTCGGAGAGCGTCCAGGGTACGAGAGCCTGGATGGTATCCCCGAGGCGGAAGTTATCGGCCAGGCCTACCAGGGAGAGAAAATCAAGTGGTTCAGATCCTGACATCCTTCCTCGTTTGTCCGTCGTCGTGGACTATGTCGCGGACTTTGGGAGAGTGGTTCATCGGAGTCATCGCAGTTGGGCGCCCGAAGAGGACTGGGCTCGCAGTCGGGAGCGGCAGGTGTAGCCCTACTTTGGGGTTAGCTACTTATCGAAATTGAAAGAAAGAATTGACGATCAGTGATGGGATTTGCACGCGTTTGCGAGATTTAAGATACAATACATAATTGAAGTTCTATACGACAGCGGGTCGGCGAGGGAAAGTGGGGAGAGGGTCACCTAAGCCGCCCGATAACCCCTTGGAGTGAGGGCATAAATATGCGATAGGTGGTCTGCGCAACTTTCGACGCAGGCCAGTTGTAGTTCCGTCATGGGACATTTCCCTCGAGTCGGCCGACCAGAAACCCTACAGCTAAACTCAGAACGATAGACACTGGCGCCAACACGCGTTCAGCAAGCCGGTGCGTGCCGAATAGAGGTAGGGGTCCCCTGGCTCAACATGACATCAGTCGCCCTTGGCTTGTTCGTGTTTCGTGGTTCTGTACTACGGATATGCCTGGCAATCGTCGACACATTTCTTCAGACATAAAAGAGCTTATAGTCAGCCTCGTCTCGCGAGGCTATAAACCAGAGAAGGTCGCGGAAATCACACAATGCAGTCGGAGGACGGTTTTCCGAGTGTGGTCGTTGGCATGTAACACTGGCAAGGTGGAAAACAAGCCTTTTCAAGCTGGTAGACCTCGTATCTTGAATGGAGTGGACTGCGCGGTAGGTGCTAATACTCGATATGTCCACTGCTCACAAAAATGTCAGTTCATCGAAGGTTGCCTGGAGCGTCAACCGGACATGTATCTCGAAGAACTGCAACACGAATTGTTTGAGCTGCGCCAAGTGTCTGTATCCACTGACACCATATCTCGGACGCTCAAGCACAGAGGATGGACATGCAAGGGTGTAAGTCAAGCACTGCCTCCATTCTACCACCCTCTTACCTGGCATTGTAGATCTCTCGAACAGCGATAGAGCGAAACGAAGAACATCGCGCAACGTACCAAATACGCATGGCGCAGCACTACCACGCGGAGCAGCTCGTCTTTGTTGACGAATCGGCATTCAACAAGCGCACTGTGATGCGCCGAAAGGGATGGGCACCGTCGGGTCACAGAGCCCGACGGAGCGACTGGTTCATTCGTGGCCGGAGGTATTCGATTCTACCTGCTCTCTGGCTCGGGGGCATACTCCATCTTGATGTTCAAGAGCGCGCATACACTGCCGCTCTCTTCAACGAGTTCATCCGTGGTCTCCTTGACGAAATGGAGCCGTTCCCTAACCCGAAGTCAGTAATCGTGATGGACAACGCGTCCATCCACAAGTCCGAGGCTCTCAGAGACTTAGTTGAAGCGCGGTAAGTGGGTCGGCCTTGTTTCCCGCTACACAGGGCCTTACTAGTGTGCAGTGGTATGCGCATTGAGTTCTTACCCCCGTACTCGCCTGACTACAACCCAATCGAAGAGTTCTTTTCCGCGATGAAGGCCTCAATACGGCGTGATATCGATGTTGTCCGAGCTCAGCTTGCGGGCGACCATGCTTGCGATCCTTATCGTGTTATTTGGGAGGCCGTGTTCGAGGCTGGATCCCCAGAGAATGCGGAGGGATGGTTTAGGCACTCCGGATATGTGTAGCGCATCAACATACCATGCTTTCTCGATTTCACAATACTGCAGCATCGCACAGCGGCGAGAGAGCAGCACTACTATCGGACCCCCTTACACGCCCCACAGGTCGGCTTCTTTTCGTCAGCGGCATGCATCGGCTTGCCTAATGAGCGTTGTCGTCAGTGTCTATCGTTCTGAGTTTAGCTGTAACAAGGACGTGAGTAAGAGGCGCCAAGCGCCGCATTCCGCCTCCCCTTGCAGTTTGCTCGAGTATATCAAATCAGTGTGCATACAATACAGGTGTGGTACGATAATTGCAAGGACACAGCAGGAAGCCATGACATATACATGGGCACTCACGAATTGACCATCTCTGACCGTGGGATGATCCGTCTGAACACAAGTTACTTGCCACGGGTTTACATCCGCGGACATCGGCCGTTGCCATGGTTTATCTTATCTTATCGAACAAGCGCTCAAATTTCCGTCCAGACACGGAAAGTGTCATTAGGACCCCTGAATACAGGGCCAAATGCCTGCCGGTAGTCCGGAGGAAAATGTGCTCTCCAGCGGTCGTAGGCCTGGTCACAATCCGGAGGAGTAGGGGGTGCCGAGCGAAGAAGGCCTGTCCCGTAGGTCCGGAGGAATATGGAGCCGGGTTAAGAGGCCTGTCCTAAGGTACTACATTAGCCCCATGGTGTAGTGGTTGAAATCGTCCCTGACTGATAAGCTGTGTGAAGGAGAGTAAACTAATAGGCCCTGGTTCCATTCCCCCTCTAGGTAAACATTCTGCATTTAAATGGCTCAGCGGTGCGGAGTACATCACTGTAGCGCAGGTTCAATAGATGCTCGCGTTCGAACCGCGAGCCATGCATTTTAATATGTAGCTAATGTAGTAGACAAGGCTCTGCGATAAGTTTTCGACGTGACCGATACCGTCGACTTTTTCCACCGCACCTATATCCGCTGCATTGGAACATTCCTGCCAATCCAAGATGGACATCATGGACCTGTGTACCGACATTCTCTTGGAGGACTGGATTGGGAAAGGTCACACATACAAAAATACACCCGCAGCCGTCTGGGAGGCATGCGACAGGGAGCTCGACATTCCACTGCAATACAAGGATTGGCTGCCTATGCCAGACTTACCTGTCAAGGACTTCATCAAGCTCACTCTCCCCCCTATCTCGACGGATCTGGTCGTTCCGGCTGTCAACAATTGGTTCAGTATGGACATGCCGTCAAACCGTCTGTCGTCACTCCGTCACCGGATGATCCCGCCGGCACACATCGTTCAGAAGCTTCAAGGCATTGTGGGCCAGAACATCCTGGATGGGGCAAAATCAGTCGTCGACCCACGCTTTAACCAAGGGCAAGACCGCTTACCATTTTGGATCCTGAAGTTTTGGATTGAAGTCTCCGAAGCCACCCGTGCCCAGGACATGTGGAAGACGTCGTGGAACTGGTTGACACGAGAGACATGTGGAGCTGACCCCGAACAACGTGCAGAATGCGAACGTGCAATCACATTCTTCTCCCGTGTTGGTTGGAGGAGCCCAGTCATTGCCCCAGGCGCGCCGTCGTGCATGACAACCATGGAGTTCACTCGTATCCTCGGCGAGAACTGGCTATCCGGACAGATCATCGACATGATGATGCAGCAAATTTCGATGGATTCCCGAGGGCGCGAAGGACCTACT
Source organism: Punctularia strigosozonata HHB-11173 SS5 (assembly GCF_000264995.1). Taxonomy (NCBI): domain Eukaryota; kingdom Fungi; phylum Basidiomycota; class Agaricomycetes; order Corticiales; family Punctulariaceae; genus Punctularia; species Punctularia strigosozonata. Next base: position 275,773 of record NW_006767433.1, read on the forward strand.
CTTGAATATGCCGTTGGCGACCTCATCGTCCAAGAGGAGATTCAGAAGTTTACTTCTGTCAAGGGCTCACGCCACACCCCGAAGCTCACTCGTTACGAAAAGCGTGTCGCCACAGAGGGGCTCCAACGTTTATACTTTCCGGTCAATGTCCATGGCAACCACTGGGTCGCAATGTGTATCGACTTCGTACATCAGTCTGTCGGTTATGGTGAGTGATGGAATGTATCATCGGTTTCGCCAGACTCACCATTCTGTAGGCGACTCCTTGCCACAGCTTCATGGCCCTCTGAAGTCGGAGATACTTGCTTGCCAGAAGTATATCCGCGAACGATTTGGCTCGTGCAATGTCAGCCATGTATGGAAAATCGATCACGGCACTCAGACAGGTACCTATGAATGTGGGTTTGTGACAGCGAATACAATCGCGCACGCAGTCCTCGGAGAGACTCTATGGATGCCGGCAACACGTAGTGCATGGCAGGTTCGGTGGTTCAACACGCTTGTTGAGGCACATATGTCGATCAAGGTGAGGGGGACTACATCATGTACCGCTCAGCACCTATTCACCACTTATGCACGCAGAACATACCAGACGATCCTTCATTGTCGCACGAGTCCCACCCGCAAACGTCTGCGTACATCTTCCCCATCCATCCTGTAGCACCACTGCCTCCGTCGGACGAGTCCACTCCCGTGGATATCAGAAGTTCCGAAGGCGAGCCGTCTCTGAGCCACGCAGACGGGACCAAGAATTCCGGCATCCCTGCGGACATGAACGATACGTGTTGTGACGTGGCCGGTCTTCCTGCGAAAATGGGCGGGTGCACGGAGGGCGATACGTCGAGAGCCGGCCAGGCGAACACGGATGCGATGGACATCGACCACGGGGTGGGCAAGGTAACACACTCGAGCCATAACGATAAACTGGATGGCGGTGCTGTTAGAAAGAGTGCGCAAGGACCGGACACCGTATGCGCAGAGCCTCGTACCGGGGATCGACCTCCCGCAACCCCATACTTCTCCCACTCGCAAACGTCCGCGCTCGTCTGCCCCGTCCATATCGTAGCGCCGCTGCCTCTGTTGGACGAGTCCACTCCCGTGGAGACCAGAAGATCCGGAGGCAAGTCACCTCTGAGCTACGCAAACGGGAGCAAGGATTCCGACATCACTGCGGACATGAACGATACGTGTTGTGACGTGGCCGGTCTTCCTGCGAAAATGGACGGGTGCGTGGAGGGCGATACGTCGAGAGCTGGTCAGGCGAACACGGATGCGATGGACATCGACTGTGGGATGGGCGATGTAACACACTCAAGCCATAACGATATACTAGGCGGTGGTGCTGTCGGAAAGAGCGCGGAAGAGCCGGGCGTGAGCATGATTGCACAAAAGCGGATGCGAACTCTAGAATCGTGGTTCGGCAACAGGTCACACACAGGAAAAGAGGCAACAACTCACGCGTCTGCGTCAAATGATTCAAATAACATTTCCTTGCGGCCGGCGAAGAAAGTAAAGGGAACTGGGGATCAATCTTCGGGAGGCAGTGACTCAGCGAAGTCTGAGCGTGAACAGCGACGCGCACGCGACAACGGCACCTTCGTCGTCAATGATGTCCGGCTTGGAAAGTGGAAGGCGAAGATTGAATGTCTTGACCAGCACTACGAAATCATCACCCCTGGATTCGTTGTGAAGCACTCAGTATGCGGAAAGCCAGTGCACATGAAAGCTGTGATGAGAAGAGAAGGACAATTTATTTTCGCATTTTTCATTTCTAAATATGGACTTATCATTTTCCTTTTCCCACCTTTCCTTTTCCAAAGTCACGTGACCTTCAGTGGCAGCAGTACAGCATCATTGACACTGCCCTACACTGCCCCGCACTGCCTTGCACTGCCTTGCACAGCCTTGCACAGCCACCGGAGTTTTGTTCCGCTTACTCATGAACAATGACTCGTTATTCCTTCTAACTCCTTGATTCATAATCCTGACCCACCTAAGTGGGTCGGTCTTACTCATCCTTGTGCCCTGCATGTGATTCTCTTGTACTATTCTTGGACCATGGATTTGTGTATATAAGACCCCTGTAGCTCGCCCTAAGTCCCCATCTCGACCTCTTGTGTCTTGGGGACTTAGGTGAGTAACCGTCTCTGTACTAGATACTATGCTAACTTGTGTCTTGGGGACTTAGTGTGTGACCTTGAGTCCATTAGGTGCCTATTGCGTCGCTGTCGACCTCGTGTCCAGTGACCTTGAGTCGAGCTCAGCTCCTCTTCATCTGCGTGTACTCTTGCCTAAAGTAAGTGCCGACGACGTTGCTCTTCCGTCCGACTCTACCCGATTACTTGGACATTTCGGCTGTCTGAGTAGTTGGTAACCCCAACGGGCGTTCCCCTGCACGCCGCTCGTCACAAAAGCGGCGTACGACTTCTACACCTTCCGGGCGCACTGCACGAGTCAAGATCCGAAGGTCAGATGCAAAGGGCCCAATAATCCACTGTCGAAGACGCCGATGCTTGCTACGATGTCGGATCGTGGCATTTTCAGGTGGACGACCGACGACATAGATCCATCCCTTCGAGGTTTTGACAAAGCTGCACGAACTCAAGCTCCAGTGAGCGTTGCAGAGCTGGTGAAGCTTCCTTGCCCAGGCCTCACGAAGGCTGACGATCCACGTATCGAAGGATATTTGACACGTCCTAGTGGAGACGGAGGCGGATCGAGGTCATTAGCGGTTATTGCGAAGGAGCGATATGACAAACCGTTCCGTGCTCTTACTTCAACGGAGCAGGATGTTGTTCGTGATGTGCGTGGCCATGAAGAGCGTTGGAGAAATAAACGCGAACAAGGCCGCGTCTACCATGTCGAATGCAAGAAGAATGTCGAGAGCCCGGCCGACGGTGGTGCTGGCAAACGAGTGCTACCGTGTGAACGCTGCAACTCTCTCCTCAAAGACGGTCAATTCAGGCGTGCCATCAAAGTTCCAGTGCCCAACGACGCGAATTACAAGTATACAAACAAAAAGTACACACATGAAGGCCTTGTGTCCATATACGCACGAGTGAAGGGATTGCGTGAATTGATCGAGGATCCCGTACGTATTCATGATATTCTTTATTGTATCCTGGAGCTTACTCTCGTGTGTCAGGATTTGCATAAGAGCCCGTTCATCCAATTCGCACAGGGAGTAGCCGCAGGCAAGCCTGCATATCAGAATCATGAATTTTTCATGGGACTGGTGGATGTGTTTACGAGGAAGGTCGCACTGGAGGAAGAGGGCAAAAGCACAAGGAACTTTAAATATCCCCTCGCATACGACGAAGCATTCAATGCTCTCCGGATTCGTAGTCCGGAGGGTTTCCGGTTCCTTGGGAAAGAACTCAAAGCTAGGACAGAGCGTAGCTACCGGTTCGTTGGCACCTGCATCATAACAGATCGAGAAACTAATTGCGTCCTCAGAATGAAGGAGGCCCGTCAGCCGGCCTTCCCGATGTACATATGTGATCAGACGTTCGAACTTGTTCGAGCCCACCTCCAATCCTTGCAATACGAAGGTCCTGTAGCTTTGAGCTGCGATGACACGAAGCTTTTCCAGGATTGGCGCATATACTACGATGGGAAGCAAAAATCTTACTTCCTCGTTGGCGGCCTCGACGAGAAACCGATTCCCGTCGCTGATCCTGACCAGGTGCGAAGCATCATAGAAGACCAAGACTTGGTTAAGGCTTCAAAGGTTCGTTATGCATGCCGTTCTACAAAAACAGGAGTCTCATTCAGGTACTCTAGGTTCGGCTGTATACCTTGCAAATTCCCCTCCCCAAAGTCGCGTCCATCATCGTTGCGGCCATCCCCAACTCGGATTCCCTCACCGTCGAGCAGGGTTACACTCTCGCGATGCGTGTCTTGCACGGGCTTATCGACGTCAACATCGAGGTCGTCTCGTATGCGTGTGATGGAACCGAGACAGAGCGTGGTATTCAAGATATGATCACCGAGAGGGCGGAGGATGTACATGAGTGGGCCGTGAGTTCCAATGGCATCGCCGACGATTTTTGCATCAAAGTTCCCGTCATCCACGGGCAGCCCGTCGTAATGATCCAAGACTCGAAACACGCTCTCAAGACACTCCGCAACAATTTATTCTCGGGTGCACGCCTTCTCGTCTTTGGTGAACATGTCATCGGATACGATGCAATCCACGACATCGCGTTCCGCGATGGAAGTCCCTTATATCACCGCGATGTCATCCGGCTCGACCGACAAGATGATAACGCCGCTGCCCGACTCTTCTCCGCCTCCACTCTCTTGTTTATCATCAATAACACACCGGAGTACGTCGGTGAAGTTGTTTATCTCTTCGTCTTCGGCGAACTTGTCGACGCGATCCAAAATCGCTCCATCTCCCATGGCCAGCGTGCTCAGATGGCTCTTCGTGCATGGCATTTCCTCCGCCTTTGGACCTCATATCTTGACCTCGCCGGGTACGCTCATACAAAGTACTGCCTATCACGAGAGGCAATAGACATTGTGAAGAAGGTTGTTGAGGGTTACCTTGGACTTCTCCTCGTCCATCGCGAGAAAATATCGTTGGAACATTTTCCGTTTCTTCCTTGGCTCCATTCAAGTGAACCTTGCAAGCATGTATTCGCAGAGGCTCGGAAGATCGTCAAGGACTTCTCAATGCTCGAGTTCTACTACATGATCAAGAAGCTCCATGTGACAATCCGACAAGCAGTCGTGCGAGGACATTCCTCCGACCCAACCGCTCGAGCTCAAGGTTACTGCCACACGTACTTCGACACCACTAGCATCGACCTTCACGTTCTCGCCATCTTTCCATCCTTACAGGATCTCAACCGCATCACCTCCCTCGCCCGTTCAGAAGCTGAGAACCTCTGGTCGCTTCTCGGTGTTACGCCGACCTCCTTCCAGTCGGCCGCACTCTCCAGATCAACCGCGAGAACTTTGCCGAGTATCTCTAAATGGTACATTGACGAATCCGAAGACGATGACGGTATCAAGAGCGAAGAGAATGAGGAGGAAGAGGGTAGTCGCGCAAAGCTCCAAAAGCTCTTCGACCTTGACACGCGAGGAGAACTGAGACCACCGGGCGCAACGTATGCGCAAGATGCACACGTAGCACAGTTCGCGTTTGCTGCAACGGCTGTCGACTACGACGAGCTGGGCCGAATGTGCGTGAGTCTTCGAGCCTACATCGTGCCAACTGACATTCTTCGCAGTTTCGAACTTCCTGAATCGTCCACAGAAGAGCTTGCGACTATATCGGCCCAAGAACGCCACGACATCAAGGCCTCCATCGACTGTGCCAGGGCCGACATCTCAATCTCTGCAGTAAACCTTGAAGACCATGCCGTCGAGGGTCTTACATCGCTGGGTTTCGCTTCGTTCGACATGTCGGCACTGGTTTCGACTCGGAAGTCTCATGAGACTCACCAGGCAAAGCGAGGAGTACGCACCGCTGGTCCTCAGAGGAGCGAAGAGAATCCAGCGGACTTGGCCCGCCGTCAGTTGCTCCGGGGAATGCATGATGTCTTGAAGGAGCAGCAAGGCCGTGGCGTCGGCACTGGACAGGAACGTGCTGTGCGTTGGACAACACGAGATGAGCCGGCAACAGGGAATGCTGCAAATGCAGTGGTGACGGCTAATGCAGCCGCAAAGAAGGTGCGAGATTCTGTTGGACGGTTTTGGATGCATTCCACTAAGTGCGGTTGTACTTCTCCTTAGGCCCTCGTTAAACGACGCGCGGTATTCAGGAAGGCTAAAGTCTCGATTCTTGATGAATTGAGTAGCGCGAAAATGTCATCACTGACTCCATTACGTCGAGGCGAGTACGGGATCGTTCTCGCTTCCACGGGACATCTCATGATTGCCCGAGGTGAGTGTTTCCTGGTCCGATCAAGTTGCTCTGACCGGCTCGCCATTGCAACAGTGTTATTCATCTATTCGAAGAGCGCTGGCAAGAACGCCAAGCACGCCTCCGTCCCAGACACTCCCAACATCGGTGCTGTGTCGAATCTCGCCGTTCAGCTCTACGAACACCACTTCGGCAATCAGTTCCGGGCCATACACAGGTCGCTGGCCGACATCCAAACTCCCAAGTTCGCGCTTATACCACCAATCACCTTCCTTTGCCGGCTCGAAAGCAACAACGAGACATCGTTCCGCGGCCATGGTTCAACTCTCGAGCTCAGCGCGACATCATTCCAGCTGTTCGGCACGCTTTTGAACCAATCTGAAAGGTTGTCCATGGCCATCAAGTTCTCCCGGTCCCGCAAGTTCAACACTGCCCATCAGGCGGGCGACAATTCAGACTCGGAGTAACGAAGTTTCATTGCTAGTGTCGTTATTACATATGTAGTACACGCGGGTTTAGTCTATGAGTGATACAAGATGTGCTGAAGGCGAACAAACGCGAATCGAAGCGAAAACCCACCGGGGAAGGCGAAAACGAGATTTTCGGACGGTCTTCGAAGGCCTGTCCGTCAATCCGGAGGAAAATCGAGCAACTTGCTCGAGGCCTGTCCTAGTCCTGAGGAAAATCGGCTTCAGAGGGTGTCCTCAATCCGGAGGAAAACCGGTCGTCAGGCCGAACTTGGGGTCAGGCCTCAGACCGTACATTCAGGGGTCCTGTGTCATTACGCAGAGAATGCAAAGCGCAGTAGACACTACGATTATGTAAATGATACCGATAAGACCGAAACAGACTTCGGCGGCTCGGCCAACTGATACATCACACGTACAGAGTGATACCAGTACATCATGTAAGCGTTCTCACACCTACAGTGTCACGCTGCTGCGTCCCATCTAAAACTAGCGCTCGTCCGTCCGATATTCGCGGATTATCACGCTTTATCACGCTTTATCACGCTTTTGTAACGTTTTGGCTGGGGTCACACTTCTGTCACTGTGACGAGGCCCATGCGCAAAAACCAACTCCCTCCTTCGGGGGAGTCGGAAAAAAAACCTGCATGAAACTTTGACCGTTGTCAGAGTTACTCACAGTATCGCAATCTTCGACGATACCTTCGAGGACGAGCTCCTCGAGCATGCCCGACTCGATACCATTCACCCCGGTACATCCAACCAACTTCAACGTGTGGACGGCCAAAGGTTTCTTCGACGCTTGTCTCAACTGACATGAGGCGTGCCCTGGTAGTTGCGTAAAAACGACTTGTCTAGTGCTCGGGTCGCTCATTCTAAGTGACCATGTACAATGGTGTATGGAGCACGTCATAGAGAACATCCACAAGGGATCCTGATCTCCGAGGTAGATGATTGCTGCATACCTGAGGGGGGTATCGGCGAAAAAGGCGCGGTAAAAGCCAAATTGCGGTGTACGGAAGCAGCAAGGATCAACTGGAAGCAGCCGCGGGGGAGCATGCCGCCTCCTACGTGTGGACGCTGGGGAGAGTTCCAGAGAATGAATTTTGAGGCGGAGAATATGGAAGGGGAGCTGGAACAATTGATCTGGAATCACATTTTGCCGCTCCAGATTCCTGCTGGGATCCTCAGTACGTCCTCGCCTTCATTATCTGCGCCAAGGGTTTACGTAGGGCTGAGCGAAAACTACACCCAGCGGACGAGGGTGATACCTGGGGTCACTTCAAAGTCAACGGCAAGAAGATGGAAGGACTATGGGCTCAGCTCGAGTTGAGAGGTATGGCTTTTGTGGGCCCTCATGTGCTTCGATGATTCTAATCCGATACCCTTTGTTAGCTCACGAATGTGTTTCCTCGGATTCGGGCTAGGGACATTTAACTGAGCTCATGCATCATCCGGACGCTCGCGACTCCTCTCTGCGCTCTCCCCCGGCTTCATCATTGCATTATATTGAGCGTTCGGTTGTCATGAATCGTATTAAGGTTCGCTGCTGAGTGTATGGACACGAAGCGACCAGCATGGGGCTTGTCTTTTTGATTTTTTATTCAACATCTAGGTCCGCGAACCGGCCAACTGCGAGATGCTGAAACTACGAGGGCAACATGAAACCTGACTGATGTGGCCGTCGCCGTGCACGTTCACAGCGAGAATCACGCCTCAATAAGCCCACAAATGGTGCGCGGAAACAATCTTCCATTTGACTGAGAGTAGAATACAACAGCAGCGCAACGCAAACGCAAGAAGATGGCTTTGCGCCCATCCGCAAGTCTAGTAGCGTTGTCATGGCTTCGTCTTGATATTGCTGACAATAAGACTCTGCCAGGCCGTTCAACATCAATTCCGCGAGCGATGTGCGAATAAGGCACACCTTGTACGCTTGCACGTCGCCCTTGAACTTCGTAACCGCGCCATCACCACATACCCATAACTGCAAATCCACCAGTCAGCACATCGGCACTGAAGCAGGGAAAACCCGCCTACCTCTTTACCGACGCTGGTGATGAATCGCTCATCGTGAGAGATGAGGATGACACCGCCGTTCCAGGTGTTAAGGGCCGCCATGAGGGCATCCAAACCCTGGCAAGTCATCAGAAAACTAGGAGCACCGACGATATATACGCGCAGAAACTCACCTCCATATCGAGATGGTTTGTAGGCTAGGTTTGACGTCAGTCACGCACAAGTTTGCTGCAATTTTGTTCGAGGACGTACCTCGTCCAACAATAACACATGCGGGTTTTGCAAAGACAGCGCTGCGAATGCGACACGGGATTTCTGACCTCCCGATAGCGTTCCAATAAGTTGTAATCTACGTGAGAGCACCATCAGGCGACTTCTCATCCATGTCGCGAATGTTCACTCACCCAGTCATACCACTGATTTGGAAGTTGCCAAGGTGTTGTCTGTACTCCTGTTCGCTCTTCCCGGGGAAGCGGGAGGCGAGGAGGGAAACCGGCGTGAGCGTTGGGTCGAGGGTATCGACGTGGTGTTGAGCGAAGTAGCCGATGCGCAGCCGGCCGTTACGATTGACCTGTCCAGAGAGCGGTTGCAGCTCGCCGATGAGGAGCTTGATCCTGTCGTCCAGACGGATCAACCGGATGAAGTGCAAGGGTAGAAAGACGGAACGTACAATGTAGACTTGCCTGCACCGTTTGCGCCGACGACGGCCATACGCGAGTCAAGGCCGACGTCAAAGTCGATGTCTTTGAGGATGATCTTATCCGGACTGTAACCGAAGGAAACCTTGGAAAGTTGTAATAGCGGCGGTGAAATCTTCTCCGCCTCGGCGAATCTATCGACTGTCATGAGGCACTGCTGACGAACTCCATCGAATGACATCGGCTTACTTGAACTTCTCGGTCTCCTCGGCCTCTGGTGGCGTCAACTCCGGTAACTAAGATGTGGTTAAGTCATATCGAACAACGTGTAGACATCCGGGAGTCGAACCTTTTCCAAGATCTTGATCTTCGACTGGGCTTGGGCAGCTAAACCCGGAGAGTTAGCCAGGCGGTAAAGTCATTCGTGGATGGGCGAGAACGTACCCCTATTGGCGTTGTATCTCCACCTATCGATGAAAGCCTGCAGATGTTTCCTGTACTCCATCTGAGTATCGTACTCCTTTCGCAGATTGCGATCCCGCTCCGATTTGGTCGAGTAAAACTGAGTGAAATTGCTACAGGTCATGCATCAGCCTACACATTCGCTGTCACGCCGCGTAATGCTCACCCTTTGTAATAATCGAGGCGACCAGAATGTTGGTGTATGATATCCGTCGCAACGGCGTCCCTGCAGCCATTTCTCAGTACGTGGACAGTCAACTGGTGACGAACTTCTTACAAGAATGCACGATCGTGAGATCTGTGCCGAAAGCCAGCGTTCAGTACGGCAGGAGGCGCAGGGTATGTTCTACTTACACGACGAGAAGTGTACCAGGCCAGGTTTGGAGGTAGTCCTCTAGCCACGCCAGCGCGTTCAAATCGACTGGAAGACAACATAAACGGTCGTGGAGTGACGAATGCAAGATGGTGACGTACTGTGATTGGAAGGCTCATCGAGCAGCAGCAACGAGGGCTTGACGAACAGCGCCCGCGCGAGCGCAAGCCGCATACTATCCAGGGATCGTCAGCTTCTCCGGACATATTCTCCGGACTTGATAGCCATTCACCGCCAACCACCACTGAAGCTCCTCGTCGGTCTCTTCTGATCCTCCTCGCTGAAACCCAATCCGGCGAGCAAGGCGGCCGCCCGCGCGGGACCACTCTCTGCTTCCATCTCCGCCAGCCTCTGGTGCACCTCCGCCAGCCTCGTCGATGCCTCTTCGCGCGCATCTTCGAATCGCTTGTCGTCGCCCTCGCCTTCCAGCTCTGCGAGTTTAGAATTGAGGATGGCTTCTTCGTGGAGGAGATGGTCCCGCCATACGTCGGCCTTGAGAACGGAGTCGAGTGCGGTGGTATCGTCGCCAACGATCTGGAGTGAAGGCGATCAGAGGGTGGAAGTGGTCAAAAAAGGGCGCATATATGCGAACCAACCTCCTGTTCGACGAAGAGGATTGTAATGTGAGATGGAATGGGAACTTCACGCATAGCTATATGTCGAAGTAGGGTCGACTTTCCGACACCGTTGCGACCTTTGAGCGGGTATTAGTCGATCGCGCCTTCACATCGGAACACCGATAGAAGACAAAGCGCACCAATAAGACCATATCGCCTTCCATGAGCCAATGTAAGACTTGCGCCGGACAGAATACGGTTCGAACCAAAGCTGACGTCGATAGAGGGAAGGTGGATATCCTTGCTCTTGTTCTTCGAGCCAGCGCTTGCTTCGAGGGGGTTGATCTAATCACATTGTTTTAAGAGCGACTTAGTAGGCTTTTCATATACTTCCTAGGAGACTGCTCACCTTCATAAACATTTCCTCGTATGATTGCTGCATTTCGTCGTCAGCATCAGCATACCGGTAGACACTGACATGAGAGATCTGACCTGGTTCTTCGCCTGCTGCACCAGCTTAGAGCCCTCGTACAAGCTCTTCTTGGCCCTCTTCTCGATTTTCGCCTTGAGTTTGGCCTCTTGCTTCTCCAACTTCTTGACATCGACACGAGAAGCCCTGTATATCAATGACACTTAGAACAGCTCCTCACGGAAATGCTTCTCTTCACACTCACTTTCCTTTGTTGATCGATTCAAGATCCACGCCCTCGTTGAAAGCGAGGGTATTGCTCATAGCGCCCGTCTTGCTCATGTCCATCACCTTGTCCAGCTTCGTCAACCCCGTGGCTCCCTTAATCTTCTTCCTTTCCCGCTCCTCCAGCATGTCCGCCAGCAATGTCTGCAGCTTCGCCATGAGGTTTTGCAACACGTCTTCGCGGCCCCGAGCGACTGACTCCAGTATGTACCGCGCGACGGCCAGGACGTCCTCATCTTCGCCGGCGTCATCTACGAGGTACCCGGACAGGTATTGTACAATTATTTCCTCTGTTCCCGGGAAAGCATTGCGGATCTCTTCTGCTATGTCGGCGGAAAGCATGGCGAAAGCAGAGCGCGAGATCTGAGATATTCTCGTGGCTGTGCCCTCCCCCCCTCTCTGTCTGCAAGAGTTTCTCTCCAAGCTTTCGACGGGAATCAGACGACCAACGAGCGCAGAAGATGGACAGTCCGGTCGCGTCTAACCATGTAGAAGACTCCGCTTCATGGGCTCGACAACGATATCATCATATCTTTCAGCACACATATCTGGCCACCCCTGCTGTCGCTGGAGTTTCTGCTGCTAATGTTACATTTTCCATTGTTGCACGTCTATATGTCGTAGGTATCGCGTGCACGCAAACACATCGCCAACGATTCGCCCACTGCTCCGTATACAGAGCACCTTTGCTCAGACAGACGTGACTATGGTCATAGATCAGAATCAGGGCGAGAGGCAGGAGTACGAAGGCGACCCACCGGCTGGAGCGAATCCCATTCGCTGATTCCCAACATCCCAGACGGAGAACCAATGTTTCAGCAAACTGCCGCCCACGAGTGTCAGGCCCTCGGACCTGTGTCAGAACCAGGTAAGATCCAATCAGATCGACGACGAACTGGCGGAGGTTACCCACACATTGATCAAGGTCTGGCATATCGTCGGGTCCTGCTCGAACGGGCCCACCGAAAGCTCGCTGCTTGGTATCGTCAAGTTGAACGCCTTCCCGCTCTGAGCCGTGAACGCGATGTCGATGCTCGCCGGCAGCTTTCCCACCTCCGAACACGGGATTCCGAACGTGCCCGGGAGCGCTGCGAATGGCTTGATATTCGGAGAGATCAGGGAGTGGATCGCGGTCGCGGTCGCGTTGTCGAAGAGGATGTTTGGCGTGCCACTGTCGAAGATGATCGTGCGCGCCTTCTTGAGCTGCGACGTCGACTTTCCGTTGACAAACATGCCCGGGGACGCAAGGCGCCAGGTGCCACTCGCGGGTGTCGGGAGGGAGGCGAAAGTGAGCGAACCGGTGAACTTAGTCGTGTCCACGCTGCCGAAGGTGAGCGCGGCGTGGCCCTCGGCGGCGGGCGTCAAGAAGAGGGTGAAGAACTCTGGCGGCGCAGGTCAGTGGGACGCCTTTCAGGATCGGGTTGAGACCTCACGAGAGCCTGTGGGCAGCTGGGTAACGAAGCTGTTTCCCCTCGCGGACATGCCTACGATGACGCGGGTTCAACTTTCAGTTGCCAATTCAAACGGAGCTGAGTGCGCACCCAGGATTCCATCGAAGGGGTCATCAGCAAACGATGCTGTTTGGTCCGTGATCAACCCCATCTGCACGCGCTGAACGCTCAGCCCTACGACAGAGACGGTATCCTCTCCTCCATGAAGAGTCAACACGCAGTTGTTGTTGATAACCGGCGTAACGCCGATGCATGTCGCAAACGGCGCTACGGAAGTTGTACCGAGGTCGACGAACGTGGACGATGCTGCCGGGTTGAACTGGCGTTGTTTTGCGCATGGGGAACCGCACGCCGTGCTCGGGATCTCGAGGCCGCCACTTCCGGTATCGAAGACAACCTGGTGGGGATGATCAGGGTGCGTCATAGTTTGCCTGCGATGTGCGTACATTAAACGTCTGTGGAGGCGTTCCAACTAACCGTTTTCAGTCTCCGAGCTGACAGATGAACATAGATCCACGCTCACCGGAGATATTCCCGAACCATTGCAAGTCCGTGCCATCGAAATCATCACCTAACGGGTCCGTCCTGTTCGTGCTTTGCCGCTTCGTCAGCTTCGACGTCTTGCGCGACCTCAGTTCGATCGTATGGTGCACGTCGGACGCAGCCGCCGCCGTCGAGACGAGCAATGCGCACGAGAACCAGCGGGCGGCCGAAGCGAGTCGTGCCATCGTCGTCTAGCAGGCAAGACGTCGTGAGGTTGCGCGCCTCTTGACGAGCTCAGAGATTTAAGCAGGGTCGCATGGGGCTGAAGGCTCTTCCTCATTTCGACCGACTCGAGGATACCTGGTCCCATGTGCACGAGGTGGGAAGCTAGCTCAAGTTAGCAGCGCACCGCACGACGAGGAAGGACATACGCATGACGAGGAAGACGATGCCCACGCAGTCCGCAGCAACAGCGAGCAGTGAACGTCCAGTACCAGCAGTTCTCCTCCTCCGTGTAGATATCGTGCGGTATCCTCGGCGCATCTCAGCCTTCGGACGATTCAACGAGCGCATGAGGTTTTCGGAGTGAGAACCGGGGCATCGAACCGTGCGAAGGGGTTAGGCACGACGGCCGGAACTCGATAGGAGGACGGGGTGCATGCTACGAGATGGTGGGGGCGATTTTTGGCTGGACCAGGTAATTCGGTATCGGCCTCGTCCTTATGTCGCATCCCATTGTTCCACTGCCAACCTCTTTAGGATGCCATCAAGGGAGATGGGAAGGGTTGTGGGAAGGTGAGCACAAAGAGATAACCCGTGGGAACTACTGATAACCAATCGGCGGACGCCCCGTCTCGAGCTTCTGCTCCCGATATGGCAATCCTTTGTGTGCGCGATCTTCAAGCGCGTTACCGCGATCATGAATTCGCCATTTGCGACGGGCGACTTGGCTTCTACGCATACGAAGCGGACATGCCCCCATTGTCCTCAAAGAGCCTACTCCTGATCGCAGTACGCAAGCAGCACCAAATACTCTGGTATAAATGCAGACTGCACCGGCGGACGACACGAACTTGACCTCTGGTGGCTGGGGCTCAGGCTCTCCCAAGCCTCTCTCGCGCTCAGATCAACTCGGGGATCGTCAAGGACCTTGCGGATAGCTCATTGAGATTTGGTACCTAGCCGCCGCCCGCCGCGCACTCTCCCAGAGAGGACGCATCGCCGCACATCCGAGTTGGTGGGTATCGCCCTGTGTCACCTCGTGTTCGGATCTCCGCCGTGCTCAATTTTCGCCGTCCACGGTTTCCGCCTCCGGTTCCCTTCTACGACAGGCTTCGATCAGCCAATACTTGGCCCGCCGCGCACTATCCCAGAGAGAGGGCGCCACCGCCGCACATCCGAGTTGGTGGGTATCACCTCGTGTTCGGATCTCCGCCGTGCTCAATTATCACCGTCCACAGTTTCCGCCGCCGGTTCCATTCTCCGATAGGCTTCGATCCGCCAATACTTATCGCATCTTGGCAGGCACAAAGAGAGGACAAAGGATCTCTGTTTTGGGTAAGCTTTTGCGCGTCGTCCATACTGATAACGTCGGCGGGCATTGCTACAGATTCAAGCCTCCTAGAGAAAGACGCCAGCGCGGTGCGTACTACTATACAGGACGTTATTACAAGCGTACAGTATGCTCCAGACTCCAGTACAAGCAATCCGTACATACAACAGCCAATTCCGTGAAACGGGTATACAACAATTCGATAAAGGTAGAGTGTCTGGGTGGGCACTACGGTCGGAACGCGCAGAATTATATAATGAGTCAGTTGAAGGCCTGATGCGTCCTTGAGACGGCGAAACGGCGAAGGATACCCGGTTATTGAGAAACGACGAGAGAAGGGGACAGATTGCTGAGGCGTCGAGGATGACTTGGGCATGTGAGAGCGATGTGAGAGTGATGACGTTGGGGTTATTGTGCGAAAGTCCTTGTCCTGTGTTGGGGGACGAAGAGGGGCGTAAACAACGACGAGCGAAGTTGGGTGGTGGCGGATGGAGAAGAAGGGCAACGTGTTGATTCGAGGCGAACGAGTCGCATACAGAGGATGTTGAGTGAGACGACCATTTGTTGGAGCAAGATGATGAGCGCGACGACCGTGATGAGGGTTTGCAAAGAGGAGAAGATGCGTCTCTATGACGAGGATGAAGTCGAGCGTGGCGCCCGCAGGGCGCCAAATCATGAGGTGAAATCGATAGGATGCGGAATGGCTATGTTGCGGGATTGGTGTTGATGAAGAAGTCCGAGGGAACACTTGCGAGGGGGCGAGCCAAGGGCGAGCGAGGAATCATTCGGGTCATGTGGGTCATCGTCGAGGGTTCGTTCAATGAATGGATTGTGGCGGCGCTAGCAAGGCGAGTTCAGGCGCGCCCCCGCGATCTATGCACGCTATCGCGAAACTAGGTCGTCAAGAGGCGAGCTCGGGGTTGCATGTAGTCAGCGCCATGACTACTATCCGTGTCGCGCATGCTTAGGAGAGCCAGGAGTTCGAGTTCATAATCGAGCGCTCGAGCATGTCTTCAAGCTGTGCAATGCTCGTGTTGGGATCGAGCTCGAAATCGCCCATATCGAACGTGATGGTATCATCCTGGGGGGGCGTCTCGGAGTCGACGTTACTGCCGATTGCAGAGGCATTGTTGGTGACATCACCAGCGCGCGTGGCAGACGCGGGGCTGAGGGGTGTGGGGGAGGAGGGATCCACGAGTGTGGACGAGGGCTGCCTATCCAATACATTTGACGAGAGGTTTGATGGTCCGGCATTTCCGACCGAGGAGAAATCAAGAGTCGCGACTTGGCTAGGTAGTTGACCGAAGTTATCTCCTTGCACCCCATCGGACGAGGAAGCGACAGCTCCTGAGCCCGCGTTAAGGATTCCGTAGCTCATCAGCGCAGCGTAAAGGGCCATGACATCGGAGATGCCGAATGCCCCGACGTTATTTACAGGGTTCCAGGTCCCATCCGGCATAGAAGATGCAGGGATGGAGAAGCTGCTGATCGGATGGAGGGGCGAAACATAGTTCGGGGCGAGGACGACGGGCTGCGGCAAGCCGGAATTGTCGATGAACGGGCCTACGTGCGGAGAGTTGGACGCTTGGGCGGGCACGAGGCCGAGGTTATTGGGGTAAATGTGGCCATGAAAGGCGTGGGGGGGAGTCGGTATGGTATCGAAGATCGCGGGACTGGTATGAGGGCCGACGTAAGGGGTATGAGGGATATTGAAAGTTCCCGTCGGCTGCGGAATGAACGCGGTAGGGGTTCGAGGAGCCGTCTGCTGTTGATCTGGTTGCTGCTGGTTGATGGGCCAATACAGCGGTTGGCCATGCTGGATGAAAGTTTGGGGAGAATGAGAGGGAGTCGCCAAGGGACATCCGAGACCGACCACTCCCTACATGACGGGTAATGATCAGCTTCGAGTAGTCTCAAGAGCAAGCGACAAAAGCGAACTTGTGAGGCTTCATTAATCGGCTTGGAGACTGGCGCGCTCGGACGAGAAAAGGGTTTGTTCAGATGAGAGCGCTTCTTGCATTCCCTCTTGGCCTTGCCTTTTTTCTTCCCCACAGTCTTCGGCGGGAGTGGAGGGTGCTGGACGAGTTGCGCGGGCTCAGGCTCGGGATCGGAGGAAGTGGCAGTGAGAATGGGCCTCGGAAGCACCCTATGTGCTACAGCTATGATCTGCTCCTTCTCGTCCAATGACTTCCTGTTCCAGGTGGTATGGTCGAGCTCAAAGGCCGAAGCCCAGCCCGCTAGAGAGGAGCCAGCATGACCGCAGTCAACGATGAGCTGCGCAATGGCATCGGACCTCGCGTTCTCGATGGGTGCAGCCGTTGACCGCTTGCGCTCGGTGACTTTACCGCTCCCAATGCCGGAGCGGAAGGGCGCCTTCTGCTCTTCAGAAAGAGCCTGCCAGCATCGTCCGAGTATCGAGGAAACCCTACCCAGATTACTCTCCACCTCTGCTGGGATGGTTCTGTATCGGATGTGCGTCATCCGAAAGCGAATAAAGCAGTTCCAATTGCTGCATTCTTCGAGTGGCAGCGGGTCCGGAAAGGCCGATTGTAGAGAAGGAAGGGACGTCGAAGTCGAAGGCGGGGAAGGGGTAGTGGCTAGCGACGAGGACGACGATAGCGTATCGAAGAGCGGGGAGGAGGCATACGGCGAGTCGGGGGGGTCGTCGGTGGCTGAGCGATGGCTGTTAGCCACCGACGTCGGCGTCGTGCTTGTCGGCATGTAATGCACGAATGTACCGTCGGGATCCAATCTATAGTGCGACAACGCAACTTCAGTGGCTGGCCGAGATCTGGACGGACGAATGGCGGGCATTTTGTAGACGCTATGCTATGATGGGCTGCGAGAGCGGGGGCAGAATAGGGGCTTGTCGTGTTGCACGGTGTGCTCGCGTCGGGTAAGGAGGGGTACAAGATGAAGACGTGTGTCTACGATCGTAATTTAAGCCTCGCGTGTCGCGTGGTCATATTCCTACAGTCCAACTACGGGGCCGATACGCAAAGGAGTGTTGCACCCAAGTTGCACCTCCGAAAAGAAGAGGCTTCGATCCTCCTTCCCACGGATGCCGAAGTCGGCGGGACCCCTCCGTGTTTGGACAAATCGCGGCGCGCGGACCTGGCGTCCCGCCTCGACCTTCCTTGCGAGCCCCAACAGCGTAAAGTTGCAAGATACGTCTCCGCATATCCAGTGTTACAGGACGTACTTGTCGTGTCAACAGTAGGAGGGCTCGTACCGGCTACCTCATTTGCAAGGAGTTCGGATCATACCAATGGGAGGGACGCTCAGCCTCGACAATCGTCTTGTCGTTGTCTCTTCGTTTGGGATAATTTGTGTAAACATAAATGGCTAGGTGCGAGCTTGTGCGGAAGCTCTCTCTACACGCTACCTGCCACAGCAGGAGCTTTACCTCCCTTCAACCTTGATCGCAGAACGGCGAGTCCCCCACACTGGCCCACAACTCGTTACGTCATTGATCCAGTCTATCATTCATCACGACGATCTTGCTCGTTAGCGCCGGCCTTGAAGGTGCTCGTCGACGATGCATAAGTTCATCGTTGAGAGAGCATTTACACCATGTCGATGTTTCTTGGTTATTACCTCCAGAGCTCTGCCATTTCCTTGACATTATTGGGGGGTCCTCTGCATCGCCAACCCTCATTTCAAAGGCGCAAAGGAGTGACTTCACCCTCTGCCCCATGTCGTTTCACAGCCTCCAGCGTCTCATTGTGCAAAGAGGAACAATGGAGGACTCTGAGGCGAGCGGAGTTTCAATCCAATGAACAATAGATTGATTGACCTTACAGCTGACTGTGCGTACGGCATTGTCGGACTTAAAAAGCGACCATGATCCTTAGACGGAGTTCAATTAACGTCGCCGTCAGCCAGCTCCGCGTAAAATTTCTGCTCTCCGAGTTTATAGGCTCTCTACTGTGCGCTTTATGTACATGTTGGAGCGCAGCGGCGACGCCCCAGCGTTCATGATGGCAATCCTCTCATACAACACAGGATTCTCGTCTTGCGAGTTCGCTCGCGATTGCATTGAATTGAGATAAGATTACATATTGTACGAAATAAATAGCTATTGCGACGTGTATGATACGATATCCTTGCTTTGTGTGATCAGTATGTTGTTATACATGTCCATGGTTCGACACTGAACAGCAACCCAGAGATTACAACCAAAGGGCGACCGGCGCGTTCAAATAATGAGAATACAGGCACCATGAGAAGTCTTAATCTGAGAGATAAGGCCGCCAGGGCATTGCAGGTGGCTGACATCCGTGCACATTTGTCGTGTCGCGAGGGAATAAAGCTTCCGCTTACTGGAGGAGCGTCCACCCGCCACTCGCGCAGTTCAAGCCTGCCGCCCAATCATAGACCGGGCCCGATTCCATCGCATGGAAGGCCCAGTCCATGTCCACGTCCATATCGGCCCAGGCCTCGCGCGCAGCATCCCCTACAGGCCAGTCCAGATCCAGCTTGGATGCGCTGTCGAAGAAGACGGGCGACGAAGTAGGAGGAGGAGGCGGAGGAGCCTCGGCCGTCATTGGGAAGACAACGCCCAGGTCGAGGTCGAGACCCAGGGCAGGCGCATCGCCCGCGATTGGTTCTTCGAAGGGCCCCGGCATCTCCGGGCCGGGAAGCGAGGTGTGGACCTGGACGTGCGGGAGCGGCGGGAGGAGCGCGGGCGCGAGCCTAGGGGCACGAGGAACCGGAATCGCGGAAGATAGAGAGGAGACGTCGCGCTCGTACGCGGAATACGGCGCAAAGGTTGCCTGATGTGCGGCCGTACTGAATCCGTCCTGGTCGGGCGATGCGTGTCCGAAAGCGAAGGACGAAGGCGGGGCGAGGTAGAAAGCGTCCAACGGAGCGATGAGATACGGGTTCGCCGCGAAGCTCTGGAGGTCGGTTTGGTTGGTCGATCCGAAGGATGGAACGACGGGCGATACGTCCATAGGCGCTGGGGCCTGCATGGCCACGGACACATGAATCGCGGGCACGACATTGTCATATTGATGCTGCTGCTGTATCCACTGTAGCGTGCGCCCCGGCTCAGCGAACCCGGTGGACGGAGCCAGAGAGCTATCCAGACGCTCAGCGCCGGGGGAAAGCTGCGACACAATAAGGATCAAAAACACGCGAAGTGAGCCGCTCGAAGGAACCAACTCACGAAGTCGATTTGTGGAACGCTACTATGAAGACGCACACGCCTAGCGCGCGCTTTGCCTTTGCATTCAGGCCTGTTAGCTGGAGGAGCGGGTCCGAAGGTGTCGCCGCCGAGTTCCTCGACGCACAGCGACGATAGTCCGTCAGGCGAAGGGACCAGGATCTGCATCTGCGCGCTGAACGTGTCCGTCCCGCTGTTTCGTACCGCATTTTCAATCTGAGGTGCGGAAAGTCCCAGCAAGATGAGCCGCGCGATGAGCTGCTCGCGGGGTGAGAGGGGCTGGTGCGGCTTGGATCTACCGCTTCGCCTGCGGGACGCGCGCCGGTTAGCAGACCCGTCGGCCTCGGAAACAATATCTCCGAGAGCCCTCCTCCACGCCTTGTGCTCGGCCTTGTATCTGGCCCAGTGTTCGTTGTAGAGGGCCTTCTGGTCCTCGGACAGGTCGCGCCAGACCTGAGCGTAGATCCGCACGCAGGAAGACTCGTCTGTGATGGATTCGGGGATGGGGCGCTGCTGCCGCATGATGACGTTCATGAAGTGGAAATAGGTGTTGTTCTCCGGCTTGGACGGCGGGTACGGGGGATCTGGCAAGGCTGCGAGTAGCAGGGGCAAGGCTGCTTTAGGGGAAGAGGGACTGGGACTTGAAGAGGCAGCGCTGGATGCGACTGAGGTAGGTGGGGAGGTGACGATGGACGATTGGGAAGATAGCGCGTCGAAGAGATCTGCGAGGGGAGAAGAGACATCTGATACGGTGAGTGGAGTGCCGGAGCTCTCGACATCGGTCAGTTCCGATATATTCGAAGCCGTATCGCGGCGAGGAGAGCTGAAGGTTGGAATGCGCGTTGCGTAGGACTTCTGTTGGCGTGCAGCAGGCATTGAGGTTATAATTGCTGGATCGGCCGGAGACGAGTGATCGTTCGCTGAAGGCGTGGCAGGATCGCAAGTGCGAATCAGAAACGGCGACGCAGCACCGTTCCTTCGCCGTTTTATGTATCTGAGCGCCCGGAACGAGCAGCCGCTAGCAGTCGCACCTCCAAAGGACATGCACCACCCAAAGGTGGCAATGGACAAAGGGGTGCCATGGAAGCGCCGATCCACCTTATCGGGCGAGGCTATACAGTGAAGGCCCCAAAACGCCCCCGCCTCCCGGTGATTTGATAGATTCCGCTGAACGGATTAGGCGATCAATCTGGTCGCCGCTCACGTGCCCACACATTTGTTGTCGCAGCTCGCAAGGCAGATTTGCTGGCTAGACGTTCATGAATGCGCTCGTAGCGGATAGTAAAGCATATATCAAAGCGACAGCGGCACTCGGACCTTGCCAAAGGAGCGAGAGGTCCGAGTTCAAAGGGCACAAGCCTCAGCTGGCGACCCCTGCGACCCCCGCAGGCGGAAGCTTGGTCAACAACTTGTCCCGAAGAACTCCCGACTATTATGGAAAATGGAAGCTTCGCGCTCGTGGGTATGCCTTCTTACCTGTACTCCCTGTTTGCATCCGCAACCAGGATCGTCCTTCTTGCAATATCTTTTCGCTGAACCTGACGAAAAGCGCTGTGAGCGCATATGTAGCTGTGACGGCAGCGTCGGTCAGCGAGTCAAAAGACCATTCCGGGAGGGGGAGAAGATACGGACCAACTTGAGTTCATCCAGGAACGAAGCACGTTGGACGGACATGGCAAGAGGGGAACAGGGACATGACGTCACGATTGTGCTTTCCCTTTGTCCAAGGATAGGCACCTTCAGCATCCGCAATCAGTTCATCACTCCAAAAAGTTCCGTATGCGCACCCTCGGTCCGCTCTGCCGATGCGATACGGCGGGGTACTTCGATCCTGGCGGTGTTGCGCTTCGATCCGGGTGTTGCGCTTCGATCCGGGTGTTGCGCTTCGATCCTGGTGGCGTTGCGCTTCGATCCGGGTAGCGTGACACGAGCAGGACTCGTGGCGCAAACCATATGGGACGCAGCGTAAGCAATGCGAGACAAGCGCGAGGCTCACGGATGCGGTTGCCCGTCGGGACGTCGGGTGCGTGAGGCAAGTATAGGCGCACATTCTTGTTCACAAGCGCACCGGCATGTCTTCCGACAAGAAGGGATTCATGAGCAATGGTAACATTGCATGATTCCGCTCATAAATGCATTACTGCAGGCACGCACCTCGCTGAGATACTTGAATATCGTAGTGCCAGCGTTCGTGAGTGTCCCCATCTCCGAGAGCGCAACTGGAGACAAGGAGCTCGTCAGACTCTTAGAGTCGACGAATCCGGAGGCGGTCGCCGTTTTTTGCGGACCGTTTGGACCTGAATGTGTCCATATTCGGAATTGATTGTGTCTTGTTATATTTGGACTTGATGCCTGTCACAACCTCGGCCCAAATCCACGTCGATGGTCGTTTTCGATGTTCACAATTGTTCACCACTGCGCACTGTAATAGTAGCACTACACTAGTTCGCGCATTTACTGGAAGGCTGCAATATGACCTTGAGAGGCACGCATACAGCGAGCAAACCTCGCGCCCGCCGTCATGCGCCCTAGGCCCGAGCGGACCGTGGCGTTTCCCTCGCTTCACGTAAACACCTGTTCGCGTTTTGCCGATTCTTCCAACTGGAGGACGCTCGGCCTTGCTGGGCTCCCCACTCCCAAGAATAATGGTCATCAGCCTTTCTGACGCCACATGTGCGGACTCCGGGTACGATCTTGTGGAGCTCAAGAAGCGGGTCGAAGAGGTCGAGCGGGAATGGTGGTCAATGGATCCCGTTGCAGAGGGCCTCCCAAGAGTAACCTGGATGTTCGAGGACGTGAACGCCCAGCATGCAGAGGGGGGAGCGGGGCCGTGGGCCCCAGAGGCGGTCGAGGGTTCCCCGCAAGAGACGTTCGACCACATCTTCCGGCGCTTCCGCGTTCAGGCGAACAAGAAGTACCGTCACCCGTTCAAGCCCGCGCTCAACTTTGATATCATCCGCGACCCAGGCGTTCAAGCGGGGGTCAACGATGAGAAAGGCGAAGGCGCGTCCGAACCGCTCCGCATCGCGTTCGGCGACGCGTCGAATTACACCGGCCAGCAGGTCCTCGACCTTTTCGGCGGGAGCACGACACTCACGTACGTTCGCCACGACGACCAGGACGACGCAGACCACAAAATGGGTCCGCTCTCGTTCCGTCCTTGGGACCGCAAACTGCCCCCATGGTGCACGACTCCCCCTCATTGGATTCCTCCCGCCGTTCCGCCAGGTTATGGTCACGACGCACTCACGGACGTGTCAGACGAGTCACAATACGTTTGGCGCGCAGTGCCGACGCTCACCCTCCCGGGACTGGGGAGAAATCTACTTCCTTCGGCCACGTCCCCGTCCCTCATCGTATCCCACGTATTCGTCGTCGCGTCTGCGACAGGAAAATGCCCTACGCTTCGAGTAGAACTCGGATCCGACCACGTAGCGGAAAAGGACAAGCGCGCGCCGACGGCGCTCACCATGCGAGCCATACGGACCCACCTGCTCGGACGCTGGATCCACGCGTCCACTAGCGCTCTGGCGACGAAGGCGTCCAACGGCGATAACGACGAATTGGCTGAACGCCCAGCGAAGCGTGCTCGCCCGGAGCCAAGTTTGGACAGGATAGGGATCGCATGGGGCTACGAGCCCAGCACGCGCCGGTTATATTGCGTTACACTGACCAACGAGGAGTTCGTAGTCGACCTGTCCATCAAAGCCTCCGAAACGTCTTCCAAGTCGGTCGCCAATGCTGACTGTCAAAACGAAGGACGGGCGGTCATGCGTTGCGAGTGGATTGGACCGGTGAGCTTAAGTGTGGACAGAAGGGCGATAGCTACCAGGAACGAGTTCAATGGTTCCTGTCTCAACGAAGAGAGCGAAGAAGCGTACAATTCATGGCTCGACACATTCTATGGAAGGATCAGGGCATTTCGCGCTTCAAACGATCCCTTCGTAATAGAGGTGCGTCAATCCGGCATTCGTCGTCTTCTAGAACTCATCCGTTCTCTTGAGCCAGTTGCACGACACGGATTGCTTCGTCGCGGGATGCCTAATGCTTGGCCCTCCTTATCACGGGTTCCACTGCACAGTAGAAGCCGCCAAGGCAGGTTCATGGTTAGTCACAGACGTCAACGAGTACTCCACCTCTCGATACGAAGAGGAGGGCCGAGACGAAAACGGACACGTCCCCAGGGCCCTATTGACACACTCGGGCAGCACGGAGAGCGAACTCCAGGATATTGCTTGGGAAGAAGTCGCCTCTTTCTCCGTCTTTGGCGTTTGGTTCCTCCATAGTTTGAACGAGCTTCAGAGGATTGCCTTTGAATCCCGGGATTTGGAACAAGCTCTTGAAACCATCGCCCATGGGGCATTCGAGTGGGGGGAAAGGTTACCAGATGGTATTGTTGGTACGTTTGCCTTCGCTGGCAATTCTTCGCGGTAGATTGAAACTTACGATCACCCAGTGCACGAAGACCTAGATGACGAAACACGCTACAAAATCCTTGGCAAGAAGGTTGCCGGCGTGTGGGTGCAGCTGAAGGTTATATGTGAGCAGGGCCGAATGTCCTTGGGCGATGTATCAATGCTCATTCTCTACTTGTAGGTACAGGAGAGCTAGCTCATTCAAATGTTGTATCGCAGGACTCGGATGAGGAAGGAACCCAAATGTGAGATTTTGGCGATCCTGTTTAGCACATGCTACACGTAGACTCGGTTGCGTGTAGGGTCGATACATGCTATTTTCCATGACATCACGGTGTGGCTGCCTAAGAAGTGAAAACTGAGTAAATATGCCAAGTGACAAGTATGTTGCTTGTGGCAGGCACAGTGCAAACTTTACATGACGAGTCCATTAGATTGTCTCGTTCGTGTTCGACTTCAACTCTAGTTGGCGCCTCCGCGGCCAGAGCCGAGTCGTCCTCCACGCATGGACCGCTGGTGCGGGCGTCCGAGGCAATACGAAAAGGAGTGACGAGAGTGGGATTCGAACCCACGCCCTTTCGGACCAGATTCCAAATGTTATCTGGAAGATGTGTAGCCCTATGCTACTGATCCTTAGTCTGGCGCCTTAGACCGCTCGGCCATCTCGCCGTTGAGTTTAGTCGTCAATAGCCAATTATCAATTATTACCAGTCACTGGCGAGCATCGGCCGAACGGCATTGAGACCTCCGTGAGCGCGCAGGAAGTGAGTAGACCGCCAGTCATGTCCTGTATCCCGATTCATGCTTTGCCAATAAGACGACGACCTGCTGGCACTTGACTCGAAAAAATAATGGCCATCCACCCTTCCGACACTACTCGCGCACACTCTGGGTACGACCCCGCAGAGCTGAAGAAGCAGGTTGAAGTAGTCGAGCGCGAATGGTGGTACACGGAGAACGTCGCCGACGACCTTCCAAAACTCACCTGGACATTTGAGGACGCGAGTGCGCAGCACGCAGGGGGAGTGGAGACATGGACATCTGAGGCGGTCGAGGGCTCCCCGCAAGAGACGTTCGACCGCATCTTCCGGCGTTTTCGCGTTCAAGCGAACAAGAAGTACCGTCACCCGTTCAAGCCCGCGCTCAACTTCGATATCATCCGCGACCCAGGCGCTCGAGCCGAAGCCAACGACGAACCGGGTGAAGACGCGTTGAAACCGCTCCCCATCGCGTTCCACGACGCGTCAAAGTACACCGGCCAGCAGATCCTCGACCTTTTCGGCGGGAGCACCACGCTCACGTACGTTCGCCACGACGACCGGGACGGCGAAGAACACGCGACGGGTCCTCTCTCGCTCCATCCTTGGGACCGCGAACTCCCCCCATGGTGTACGGCACCCTCTCATTGGCTCGCCCCCGCCTTACCTCCGGGTTTCGCGGACGAACAAACTGGCTTGAAGGAGATCCCAAAGGACCAACAATACAACTGGCGAGCGGTGCCGACCCTCGCGTTTGCAGGATCAGGGAACCACATTCTTCCGTCCGCGACGACACCCTTGCTCATCACAACCCACGTCTTCGTCGTCGCGGGTGACCGACCCTCCACGTGCGCGTTTCAAGACCCCGACTTCGACCACGTCTTCAAGAAACACAAGCGAGCGCCAACAGCTCTCACGACTCGCGACGTGCGCGGCCAATTGCTCGGATGCTGGATACAGACGTCCACCGACCCTCTGGAGCCGCGCGGCGACGAACGGCCCGCCAAGCGTACGCGCAAGCAGGCATCTTCGAAAAGACTAGGCATCGCGTGGGGATATGAGCCCAGCACGCGTCGGCTGTACTGCGTCACCCCTGCGAACGAGGAATTCGTCGTCGACCTGTCTGTCAAAGCTTCCGAGGCCTCTTCTTCCGACGGCGCCGAACGTCCCGAGGTCGTGTACTGCGAGTGGATAGGACCGGTTGGCGTGAGAGCCGAGGGCGAACCCGCGGGCAGCAAACGCGATACATCTGACTTCGGTTATGGGAACTACAGCGCTTGGCAGGATAAGTTCCTTGACGAAATCGATAAACTCGGAGAAGGGGATCATCTCAAAAACTCGTATCGGTTGGAGGCGAGTAACGCTCAATATGAATCTTGCAAACGCTCATAATGTCCGCAATGTAGATTAGCCACACCGACTGCTTAGTCGTCGGAGGTCTGGCCATTGGTTCTCCTCGTCAAGGTCTGGATCATGTCATAGAGGGACTCAAGACCGGCCCGTGGGTGGTAGCCCAGCTCGAACAAGATGACGACGCGTATTATGAGAGCGACAAGAGTGCTGAAGGCAGTAACGCCGGAGGCGAGGTCGTCAAGCTCGTCTTGCAGCATTCCCACATCGTGGAGGATGACCTCCAAGCCGTTCCCTGGGACGACTTGTTCTCGTTCACGACTAGAACGGGGGTCTGGTTCGTCTACAGTCTTTGTGAGTTAGAACGTATCGCAGCGGAGTCGGCAGACTTCGGAGAAGCCCTGGGATGCGTCGCCGATTGGGTGATCGAATCCGAGAACAGGATGCCGGGTGGAATCGTCGGTGCGTCCCTCGTGCCTTGCGGATACCGCTCCTTAGCTTATTCGACCTTATGGAAGTGCACGAAATGGAGCTCGACGCCGGCTTCAAGGTCTTGGGAAAGAAGGTAGACGGTTTATGGGTTCAGCTGAAGGTCATCGGTTGAGTATGCTTTCTTCCTCGCGTCGGGGTGAACCGTCTGACTCTCATGTGCACGGCTGAAGGTTCGGAATATCAGCACGCATAATCCGTTCGGCGGATTAGCTGAACATGATTCCATCAGCGGTGACGACTGAGCTATCATATGTGGCATTGTCGGGACTTCGCCAGGAACCACCAATGCTAGTTGTTTGTGAAAACGTGCCGGCGAGTCAAAGTGCAATCATACAATCTTGCGTTACACTACGTAGAAATTGAAGTACACCGACGCGCGTGCAAATTCCTACTCCTAACGTGACACGGCCTTCTCTTCGCGAATACGACCCTAGCACGATTCACTACCCGTTGCTCCGCAAGCTGTCGAGGATGACTTCCGGGCCAAGACCTGAAATGCAATCCCGATTGTATGATCACGTCGCGGTCCTCGAGAACGGCTTACACGTAAATCGACGGACCTCGTTTTTCACTGTCTCTCCAGCCCTCTCTCAAACTTCTCCCATCACCCTCGTAAACAGCCTCGAGCTTCCGACGAACTGGTGAACTGATGTCGACGGCTATGGATGCGGTTGCCTATGCGAGAGTGAAGGAGCAAGTCGCGGAAGTGCAGAAAAGCTGGTGGTCGGCTGTAATGGACTACGAGGAGGACGCTACACGTGTCGGATTGATCTTCGAGGACGTGAGTCCCATGCATAACGGAGAGGATACGGAGACATGGACTGCCGAAACCGTTTTCGCAACTGCGCAGGAGACCTTCGATCGCGCGTTTCAGCGCTTTCGCGTCCAAGCCAACAGGAAGCATCGTCATCCCTTGAAGCCCGCGCTTAACTTTGACATAATCTACGAGCCTCAGGGAGTACCTGAACCACGTCGAATTGCATTCGGCGACGCGGCCAAGTACACCGTTCAGCAGGTCGTCGAACTATGCGGGGGAAAACCGACGCTCACATACGTCCGCGAAGACGGTCCGCACCCTGAACACGACAAGGGCCCCATCGCACTTCCTCCATGGGATCGTACGCTCCCTTCTTGGTGTACCACTCCGTCCCATTGGATCGTACCGGCAATACCACCCGGCTATGGAAGGGAGCTTGGAACGAAGCTCGATTACGAGGCGACCATGTACGAATGGCGCGCGGTTCCTACGCTCATGCTTCCGGGACTTGGACATACCATCCTCCCTCATACGACTACTCCTTCGCTTATCGCCTCTCATGTGATGCTACTGGCAGCTTCTACGCCCTGGGGGCATGCCTTCGTTTCACTCCGCGCAGATGACCTCAAAAAGGACTATGTCCAAACCGCCGACAAGCGCTCGCCGACGACACTCACAACGAGGGAAATTCGCGCCATCCTCTTGGGGCGTTACGTCCAGGTTTCCACTCGGACTCTTGTCCCGGATGACGCGGAAGCCGACAACAATGATCGTGCTCGCATATCGCCGACGCAAGACAAGGTTGGTATCGTCTGGGGCTACGAACCCTCGACACGTATGCTGTACTGCGTGACACCCACGAATGAGGAATTCGTCGTCGACTTGTCTGTCACGATCTCGAACGCTAGTGGCGCCACCCCCCAGCCGCCGATGCCCCTTCGACCCGCAGGCAGAGAAGTCGTGCGGTGCGAATGGATCGGGCCAGTCACCATCGAGCTTGACAGGAAGACAGGGACTCCAGGGCGTATAGGATATGCCCGGTTAACAGCATCCATGAGCCAGGCCTTCGATGAGTGGCGGGACAAATATAACGAGCTCGTCCAAGAGTTCAACCCCTCCGACCCCTTCGGCCTCGAGGTCAGTAGGTTGTCATCCGGAATACTGAGTGCGTCCGACTAAAGAATTGATCATACCTCAACGTCGCTGTCCAGATTATCCCAAATGACTGCTTGGTGATTGGAAGCCTTGACATCTCGGACCATGTTAACTGGGGGCTGGAACACACCATCGAAGATCTTGAAACCGGCTCATGGACGATCAGTAACGTTAGCAGTTCCTGGGACGACGAGGATGAGGACGAGTCCTCGCCGAAAGACTATGCCCTTCGAGCTTCGCTGCAGCATGCGGATGTTGACGAGGGCGAACTCAGTGCCGTCGCCTGGGAGAACATCGGCTCGTTCGGAGTAGACAGCACATGGGTCATTCATAGCCTCCATGAGCTCCAGAAGATGGCTTTCGAGTCAGGAGATCTGGACGGGGGCTTGGAAAACATCGCGATGTGGGCGGAGAATTCTGCATTGTTGCGATGGCCCGGCGGTTTCATAGGCAAGTTCACGTCCGATCCTCCTATATCCACATGCCTCACCGAGATCTGTGCAGTCAACGAAGGCGAATCCATGCATAAGTATTATATCGCCGGGAAGAGAGTTAACGGCGTCTGGGTTCAGTTACGAGTCATAAGTTGCGTGCTCCTCTGAGATTTTCGATGGCAGAGTATCTGACTGTACATTCCTCTATCAAGCCCGGTCATGGGGCAACTCGGATGACCTGGAGCAGGAATAGGGACATCACAGAGCTTGCAGTACAGGTCGCTGAGCTAAATGCGGTCGGGGACACCGCGTTGATCGTATCATTTTGCGTTCATCGACCACTGAAGGAAAAGTAGAGCTTTCCCTCATGATGGTGGCCGTTTGTTCCCTGGGCGACTGCATGAAATATGTTGGTGAGTTTAAAAACGAATGCCTCCTGACGATCTCATGGAGAGAGCCCCATGGAATCCATGTCGTTGTCGGGGTTTGGGCGGTTGCCGCGGACATACGTGAGCGTGGCCTTGCCTTTGAAGAGGTCGATAACCTGTGTACTTCAATGCATCGCTGAGCGTTATCCGATCAGGTTTCCCGCGTCGTTACCTGTGTTTGGCCTCCATGGTTTGGCCTTGAACACAGGGTGCCGATTTTACTTCGTAGACTACCTCGAACTTGAGCGCAGGCCGGAAAGGATGCCGATGTTTCTTGTTTGCCTGGACGCGGAAGCGCTGGAAAGCGCGGTCGAGGGTTTCCTGCACGGACGCCGTAACCGTCTCGGCAGGCCACGTATTCATTTCCACTCCGTGAAGCTTCAAGATCACGTCCTCGAAAGTCAGGGTGACATTCGCGTCGTCCGTGTGCTCCGGGAACCTCCACTAGCTCGCTTGAATCTCCGCGCTGTGCGCCTTGGACTCCTCATACTCCGGATCCGCGCTCAACGGTGCCATTGAAAGTAGCAGAGTAGAGATGCTCTTTCGAAGGGAGGAGACACGGAAGCTACCACAGAGGTCGTCAAGAGCGGGAGGAGCTGCAGGGAACGCCGTTTACGTATAAGATCGCCAAACGACGCCAAGTCACAAGGCTTGCTCAATTGCGACTCACAGTCGTCCATGCAAGATAAGTATCGGTCATTCGATTTTCAAGCGTGCAACGTGATAACAGAGATATGTGTAATAATGAAAGATGAAGTCCTCTTCAATGCTGCAAAGCCTGTAAGTTACGACTTACGGTACGAACGAACCTAAAATAGAACAGACCTGCCGCATTTGGTATGCCCCTATTTAGCTAACTGTATTTAGCTTCCTCTCGCTGCATACAGCGCAAGGCTCAAGCCCTATGAGTCTGACTCTGCACCGAGGGACGCTCACCTTGCTACGTTCTCACCGGCGATTTGTGCAATTTATCTACCATGGTCATCCCCTCGGAGAAACCGGCGACAATCTCGGCTGCGTTACACGTAAATTTCGAACGAATGACCCGCGTTCCCAAATTTCACCATCGGGGTCCAACAGCTAGCTTCCTCCCGACTAAACATAACCGTGAACTCGGCCTCAGTCTACTCTAATGGCGATTGTACCCGATGTAGATTCATACGCGAAGCTGAAGGAACATGTTGCGGGGTTACAAGCGGGCTGGTGGTCGGGCGTCGAGGACAGTCAGGGTGACGATACCCGTACCATCTTGACGTTCGAGGATGCCAGTGCAAAACTTTGTGGAGAAGGGACGGAGACGTGGCCCGCTGGGACGGTTGTCGCATCCGCGCAGGAGACCTTCGACCTCGCGTTTCAGCGCTTCCGTGTCCAGGCGAACAAGAGACATCGTCACCCCTTCAGACCCGCGCTCAACTTCGATATTGTCTATCAGTCCGAGTCAGCCTCTGCGACTCCGTCCAGGGCTGACGAGGGACAGGAGAACGCTACAACCCGTATTCCATTCAGCGACGCGTCCAAGTACACCGTCCAGCAAGTCGTCGATCTCTTTGGGGGAATACCCACCCTTAGCTACGTTCGCGACGACTCCGCGAATCCGGAGCACGACAAAGGTCCCATCGCGATCTCTCCGTGGGATCGACAGCTCCCTCCCTCGTGTTCCACCCCAGCACACTGGATCGCTCCGTCTATACCTCCGGGCTTCGGACAATCTAGTTCAGAATACAGATCGACAGGGATCGCTTACGAATGGCGTTCTGTGTCAACGCTGGCCCTTCCTGGATTGGGTAGCACCATTCTGCCCACCACCACGGTCCCGTCGCTCATACCTTCCCACCTCATACTTCTGGCGAGTGAGACATCCTGGGGCTATGTCCCCGTTTCCCTCCGCGCACAGGGGGACTATGTCGAGGCCTCCGACAAGCGATCGCCCGTGGGGCTCACCACCAGAGAGATCCGCACATCCCTCCTTGGCCGATACGTCCAGATCTCCACGCGCCCTCTCGCGGCGACCGCGGAAGCGGCGATCACCGACACCAAGGAACCCTCCATCAAGTCTACGCACGCGTTACTGGCAAGCGATAGACTCGGCATGGCATGGGGCTTCGAGCCAACGACACGCATGCTATACTGTGTCACACCCACCAACGACGAATTCGTCGTCGACTTGTCCACTGCAACGTCTGACGTCGACGCCAAGTCCGAATCGACGACCGATACCCATGCTTCCAACCCCAAAATCGTGCGGTGCGAGTGGATCGGGCCGGTCAGCATCGCCGTCGACAGGGAGACGAGATCGCGCAGGGCGGAGGAACGCTGGGATTATCGTGGCGACGAGCGCTCGTACATTGGGAAAGCCGACAAAGACTGGGTCAAAGCGTTCTGGAAGCGAGTCAAACTTCTGAATGACTGGCCCAGGAAGCCCTTGATTGTCGAGGTTGGTCCGGTTGGATCTGTTTGATGGGCTAAGCCCGAGGCTTACACCTCTCCAACTTCAGATAACCAAGAGCGACTGTCTAGTGGCGGGGGAGCTCGATCTTATGGACCTTGAATGCTGGGGGCTGAAGAGCACCATAGAGGATCTGGCCCCTGGTCCATGGCTGGTGACCTGCCTAAACGAATGCGAGATCATCGAAGAGTATATGAACGACGATAGCGAGGACGAAGATGAAGAAGAGATCCGTCATGTCAGCAAACCACAGAAGCGAGACGTAGTCAGAGCCGCCATGCGAAACACGGACATCGGCAAGGACACCCTCGAGACGGCCACCTGGGAGCCTGTGACTTCCTTCACCGCCGACTATGACCACTGGATGATCTATAGCTTGAACGAGCTCCAGAGGATGGCCCTTGAGGCGACGGACCTGGAATCGGCACTGGAGAACGTCGCGGAACTCGCAACGGAGGAAAATACAAAGTTTCCTGGCGGGGTAGTAGGCGCGTCCATCTCAGGTTCGCGTATTCGTATGACTCACCTGTCATGGTCCGCAGTGTACCAAGACCATGACGCACGTTTTCAACGCTTCGACGTAGAAGGCAAGAAGGTCAACGGATCGTGGGCTCAGCTTCGGATCATAGGTACAGTAGCACTCCTTAAAAGATATGGATGCGGAACATCTGATCCTTGTTGGCCTAGGCATAGACATGAAGGAGCGAGAGGATTGATCCCTCGCGTTTGGTCACTGTAAGTAGGCAGCTTGACGGCAGTGCTTCTTCTCAGGCGGAGACTGCGTCGTTCCTTGCGCGCAACTCGGCATCCGGAAGCGTACGTACGTATCCAATGCCTCCTTGTGAGAGCCACGGCGCTCCATCTCGCATTTCATTAGCTCCGGACTTGCGCTGAACCATATGCTGCATATGCTGCGAGAGCCATCCATCATCGATGAAACGCGCACGATGGGCTGAGTGAATTACGAAGGAAATGTTATGCTATCCATGAACTAAATACATACATTGAATACACCAGTCATCCTCCAAACGAACCAAACAAGTCATACTTCACAGTTATATAGCACATCGGCAATACCTCGCACACAAAGGAATGCGTATCAGACGACGCCCAACACGACCGTCGCCCTCAAGGACGCTTCCCTCCCCGCCGGCACCGGCATCTCGCCCTCGCCGAGCTCGATGTACTCCTCCGTCCTGAGCGAGCTGCTCTTCCACCCCCAGCTCTGGCTGACCGAGAACACGTCCGGCGCGCTCGTGAACCGCGTGAGCGCCGCGCCCGTCGCGCTCGCGCACGCGATGCTGAAGTAGGCCGCGACGCTCGGGCGCGGGTCGCGGTACGGCTGCGGCGGGGCGGGCGAGGGCGCCGTCACCGGGAGCGCGGGCGCGTAGGCGACGCTCGTGTTCGTGTGGCGCAGTCCGGATCCGGAGGCGGTGGGAGAAGGGAGCGAGGACGGGAGCGAGCCGACGAAGTGCGCGCGGGTGGGGCTCGAGACCGGCGTCGTGCTGCGTTGTTGGGCGGTCGGGGTCGGGGGCGGCGCGGGCGTTGAGCTGCGGGAGGGGTGGAGGAGCGTCGCGAGCCCGCTCGGGCGAGGCGCGGGGAGGGAGATGCTGGGCGTGAGCGCGGGCATCGATCCGCCGCGGTCCCTGCTGTGCGTCTGGTGCTCGGCTCGTGAAGACGTGTGTGCGGGTGTAGGGGCTGGTGCAACACTTGTCGCGGGGGCAGATGCGGCTGGCACAGGGTCGACGGTCGACTGCCGGTGGAGGTACACGCCGAGCTGCACCGTGCCCTTGCCACCACGATTGCTTGTGGAAGCGGTGTCCTTTTTGCGCACGACCTGGACGTACACGTTCCAGAGGCTACCGGCGTAAAAGACAGTGCGCGAGTGCAGGCGCGACTTCTCCTTCAGCGCGTCCACGTCCCAGAACTCGACGGCAAAGCGGCAGGGTGGGAAGCGGGTCCAGCGGCCTGACGGGGGAGGAGATATAGAAGGAGAGGAGGTGGGAGATAGATGGAAGCGGGAGGGTGCGAGGCCGAAAAAGGTCGCCTCGGACGTGACAGCGTGCACGGCACGTTTGCTCGAGCTCTGAGTGCTAGAGACGGATGGAGGATCGAGCAGCTCTTCGATGGTGGCGCCCTCGAGTCCTGTGCTGTCCCCGATACGCTGAGACGCATCGCCCGCGACGGCGTAGTATGCTTCGCTGCGAGTTGAGTCCCGGATTTCCGGCGAGGCGATCTTGGCTAGAACGTCGGCGGTCGTGAGTTGCAGTCCAAGTTCCTTGTCTCGTGGAGGTGGAGAGGCCGGCGAGGAAGAGTAAGAAGAGGAGGGCGAGAAGGACGAGGGGGCGGTAATGTGGTGCCGAAGGAGGGACTGGGTCCAGTGCGCGGCGTGGATGAGCGAGGGCGATATATAAGGTTTATGCGTCGCAGGCGAAAGTTCGTGTGATATGGCGATGAGATCCTCCATCATCTACAAAGTAGTTAGCATACTAGTGTCGTCGATGTCATGCGAAAGAACGAACCATGTTGCAATAGTATATTCCGTCCGCGAACATGTTCTCCCACTCTTTCTCCTCGCCCTCGTCGATGCCTTCCCTCCTCCGCAGTTCGACGATTTCCTTCGCCATCTCGTACCGCTCCTTCTCGTCCCGAACGAATAACATATCCGACGCCAACACCGCGCTGGCCCACTTCGCAGTCAGCCCGCCACGTCTCCATATCCGGGGCACATCTAGTGTCCTGCCTTCAGGGTCCGATTGTACCGGGGACAATGACGAGAGGGCAGGAGTGGTAGGGAGCGTATACGAGCGCGGACGAGACGGACCGGCGGCAGAGTGATCGCTCGATGACGCTATCTGCGACGTAGCAGAAGACGAAGAGGGCGAAGGGGAAACGGACAGCTCGTACGTGAGCACGTCCCGGCCCCACCGCGCCAGCCAGCATGCGGCGGCCTCGCCGATCTTAGTGCCCACCGCACCGTAATCGAACGCACGCTCGTCTGCTGTCTCCTCTTGGCTGTCCTCGGACGCGACGGAGAGCGCGTCAGAGGAGGAAGGGTCCTCCTTCTTGATCTTCTCGTGGTCGAGGCTGAGGTGGCCGAGATCGTCCGCCAGGTCGGCGTGCTCGAACCCGTCGTCTTCCGATTTGAGCGCGGGTGAGGCGATGCCCGGCGTTTGCGATTCCGAGATGGTGTGGGCGACGTGCTCGAGGCCGACGGCCGCTTCTGGTTCGTGATCTTGCTCGCCGGGTGCGCCGATTCCGCGGCCGATGGCGAAGTTGAGGTAGCGCACGACGGTGTGCGGGCCCATTGAACTCATGATGGCTCCTAGTGCTTGCGCGGCGACGGAGGGGATGGAGAGATAGACAGCCGTTGCGAGGAGGGAGAGCAGGAAGCGGGGCGTGGCGGGATGTTCGCCCTCAGGGGCGTCTGTTGATGTATCGGGAGGCAACGCATAGGGAAAGGCGGTCGTGAGTGGGTATGCCGGGGTCGGTACCAGGGCAGGCGAGACGTGGAGTGTGGGGCCGCCGCCGTATAGACGAGCGATGCATATTCTGAATCGAGCATTCAGTAAGGACGCGATACAGTCGACTTGAAGTAGACATACTCGAAAGCTAGGGGACAGTTAGTGCATGTAATTGCATGCAGTGACAATACACGTACCTGCTCTTGTAATATTCGGGTCGTCGAATACGATGTCGACCTGGTCTGGCCCTGCGATATGACTCGCGAACCTGTGCTTCGACTCCGAGAATCCGGAAGTGAACATCGATCGGAAGAAGCCCTAAATAACCAGATATTAGACTCTTCCTATTATGGGACACGCTATAATGCGCTATAACGCTCTCTATTGATACCATTGAAGGAAAGCTCGTACACTCACGGATTGGATGAGCACGACGCGATGCAACTTGTACACGGCATCCCATGAACCGCGCACGCGAAGCGCGACATCTGCCGTATGGCCCTGCAACAGCGACGCGTATAGATGTTGTTGAAGCGAGGTCGGAGACATGCTCGTTGGGAGCATGGCGGGGTTGTCGGTCTCGTCGTCGTCGCCGTCGATGAGAGAGTGGTGCTAGGCGCCGAGCGCGTGGTGCGGCACCGGACCGGGAACCCAGTGCGCCGAATTTGGACGGAAGTCGGCGCACGGCGTTTGCCGAGATGATCGGCGAGTCGGCGTCGATCACTCCGAGTCTTGCCTGCTCTGCGACTTCGTCGTCGTCGTCGCAGCATACATACCTAGCAGCACTTTCACTTCGTCATTCTGCTCAGCTTCAAGACAATACAGAACTACGACATTTTCATCCACCCCATGTAACACGCATCGAGGATCACTTGCTACAAGCCATGCGCAACCGAGTTCCAACTTGAATGCTCAACTTGCTCCCAATCTTTGACGGTTGGTATGCCTCTTGTGTCCCCTGATTGTGCTCGATTTTCTCTCTACGACACGAAAATAACATCTTTGGTGCTCACTCGTGCCCGTTGTCTTGAATACGGTTCTATCACTGCTGGCATGGTGAAAGGACTTGCTGATCGCTTTCACCAAGTTATCGCAGGCGCTAATTTGTGATTCCGTAGCCTTTTTACCGACCAGCACATGCGCGTGCGTAGTCCGAGACCAATCAAAGAATTACGCAGATACTCTTACACTCTTACTCACAAAGAGGTGCTGTTGCACCCTCGCCGGGCGGGAGCTCTTTGCCAGGTTGAGCTGATCTCTTTCTCTTCGTGACCCGTTCCTAGCGTCGTATCTCACCGACAGCATTTGCCATAGACGACGTTCGGAATAGGGACTCTTCATTGGATCAATTTCAACCAACCGGGAAGGCAACTGCCGAAGATTTGGGTTCACTGGACTTCTTTCTTAAGAGATCTCGCATCATTGAGTCCGTCGCACGGGAGCAAATCGCCGTTGTATCCTTTCGAATTATCTTTAAAATCACCCGATGCACGACCCTCGCGACGTAGTCCTCGTACAACGATGGCGTCCCTCGGTATGACCACCCAATGGACCATACTCTTGCTGCTAGTCCCGGCCGTTGTAGCGACGTCTGACGTGCACCATACGATGGATCTGATGTTGCGCAAGACGGCGAGGCTGGCGAAGCGGCAGAGCAGGAATATGACCATCCCGCTAGGTGATTACTTCAATGGCACGGATCTGCAGTGGTTCGGGAACATTACGGGTAAGTTTGATCTGCCGACACCTCTCCTTGAACATGGCATTGGTAGCTGATACGGGGTGCTCAGTCGGCACGCCCCCGCAGACGTTCAGCGTACGTACGATCCCGTATGAGCCCCCGCGACTGTATTCAAATTATCTTGTTGTAGGTTGTTTTTGACACCGGCAGCGGCGGGCTCGAGATCCCAAGCACGGCGTGCGGCGCCGCATGCGCAAAACAGCGCCAGTTCGACGCGTCGGCATCGTCCACTTTCGTCGATTTGGGCACGACGTCCACGGAGGTGTTCGGAACATGCATCGGCGTCACGCCCGTCGTCGGCAGCGACTGCTCCCTGACGTTGCGCGCGGTGGCGGATACCGTGTCAGTCGCCGGGATCGACGTCAGCCTTGCAGGCTTTAGCTTGATCACGAATCAGACGGCGGGGTTCACAGACGATCCGTTCGATGGAATCCTAGGTGCGGATCAAGACTATTGCATTTGAAGAGGGAAATTGAGATTTACGTGTGATGGTAGGCTTACCTACCTCCGGAGACTTCGCCACCACGCTCCCATCAGGTTCTCGTGAGTAGACGAAAACGGTATGCATACGCAACCGATTGAATTAACAGCTCCTATCACCAGAGTTCTTTACTTTCTTCCTGACGCCTGCAACCGAAGGTCACGCCGCGCTCACCTTCGCTAGCATCGACGATACCAAGTTTACCGGCTCGCTCACCTTCGCCCCGCTCGCGACGCCGGCCAGCAGCGCCTGGCGCCTCTCCTCCTCGGGCATCTTCGTGAACGGACAGACCGCCCCGCAGCTGAATGCCGAGCGCACGGTCATCTTCGATACGGGCACGTCGAACGTCCTCTTGGACAACGCGACCGCGACGGCGATACATTCGCTGATCTCGCCGGATATCAAGCCGTTCGCACCGCTCCCGGGCACGTTCGGCATCCCGTGCTCGGAGGTAGCGGGGCTGCCAGCGAACATCGATATCGCGTTCACGGACGAGGACGGGGCGCCGTTCAACTTGACGATACCGAGCGATGAGTTGTCGCTTGGCCCCTTCGAGCAGGACCCGACCATTTGCCAGACGTTGATCAACGTGTGAGTGGCCGTCGCGAACCCCATAGCCAACTTCGATTGGAGTCCAAGGCATCGCGGTTCTAGGTCCGAGGGGCTAACACTCGTTGGCGGGAGTTTGTTGAAGCATTGGTTCTCCGTGTGGGATGTTGAAAATCAGCGACTGGGCTTCGCTCCGGCTGGTAGGTCGATTCAGCGACTGCATATAGCCTATAGGTCGACTCATGCCTATGTCCTCAGTGACCTCGGTCTGAGAAGAGGGGGAACGCACGATGGTCGCAGTTGGCAAAGTCTTCGCTCGTAACCTTGGAGGCACATCGTTGAGCGGAGGATGCCACCGACGAGATCGCAAAGAAGGGCTTAAGTATTTCTCACTAATCGAGCAGTCGATCCATCTTGGGGGAAGTATTGCAAGTTTGCTCCAGCGGACAGTAATCGACCAAACCAGACAGTACGCATACAGCGGGTGTATCATCGCACCCAGTATCTTCAAACGGCGTCGACAACCCCAAGCCCCTTCGTTCAGCCTTTACACGTCCTGTCAATAACTGTAGTCTCGAGACCATCATCGTGTGTCGGAGAGTAAGGTTCATGAATGTTTGCGACGAATTGGATCAGTCCCGGCCCGGTTCGTGGGACGTGGAGCGAGGCAACAGGCGATCATTGCCGCCCGTGCAGGTTCGGTATAGTTCTCTTGAGGTCCATTGGCGCTGGAAAGGAAAAGATGAAGCGAGTGTCGCAGGTTTGGGTCGTCAAGGGCGCGCTGTGGTAGCGTAATATTGTGTAGCGATGCGTTCGCGGTCATCTGAACAAATCGATGCGCTGTCTGTAGCTCCTCTAAGGTTGCGATGATGTCGTAGCCACTGAACTCGTCCTCGACAGCAGCGCGCCGCTGGTTCTTCATGTTCACCAGCGCTTGCATCAGAGCCTCTGTCCTGTTCGAATGCGCCTCTTTGACCAGCTTGCTGTGAGCCTCTTCCACCATCTCGCTCGTCCAAGCTCATATCGTGCGATGATGGCTCTCCTGAGCCATGGTCATGAGGTGAGTCTTGCATCTCAGAGCCCTGCAAGGCCTTATGACGGTCGTCACTATCAAACTCCGGAGAGTTATGTCTGATACTGTTAAGTTCATGATTATCATAGTCTACCTCAAACCGATATGCATCAGCTGCGTAGCCTCGGCGACGAGTCAATGAAACACACCTGGTCTAACAAAGGCGGTCTCCCACTACTACTCTGGGCCATCTTAACCCAATCAGAATCATCTCGGCGCCGCTCTCGCGGCGTGTTCGCACCCAGTGTCAACAGAGGCGTGGCCGTATCCTTACTAGCGTCAATGCCCTCGCTGTCATGCATAGCATGCCGTTGACGAGAACCCGTAACACGTTGTATCGAGTCGTTCCACGCGGTGCGAGTACTCGTCATCGTATCCAGAATATACGCCGCAGATCCCGGAGCTCGTTCCTTGTCGTGTTTGTCCTACCACGTCGCGCGGTGTATAGGCTTCAGCTCCTTGCATAGCCGGGGACAGTCGTACCAGTACTCATAAGAGAATGAGGTGGTAGAGGTGGTAGTAGCACAGTAAAGTACTAGTACGCCGGAGTCAAGGATCGCGTGAAGTGCATGCGAGAGTGGAGCCTCTGCTCGGTGGACAAAGCGAGCCCGCTAACTCTACTCACAAAAACAACACTATGCGCAAGAAGACTTGCGCCTGATACACTGTCCGCTACGGCGCTCAGCCCTGCTCAGCATATCACTAGTCCCCTCAGCCGCGCTCCGCTCTCATCAGACGTTCTGACTGGGGGTCATGAGCAAGAGACTTCCGAGCCACCACGTCGCGCCTGCGGTCGCATCTTCCTCCCGCAGACAATCGAAGTGTCTTGCAATCCAAGCACGATGTGCATATATACAACGATTCCGGGCGCGGGGTATGCAGACCAAAATCCAAGATGAATCCCGCCTCGCGCCTTCTTGCAGCCAGTCTAGCAATGACGGCGGTCGCAGTTCCGTACGAGCAGTATATCTTGGCGCCCTCCAATCGTACGTTACACCCCGTGTCGGTCTATGGGGTCAACGGTACTGTTTTCAACGCCGAAAGCGTCATTGGCGGCGAACAGCTCGGCAACGCGACGTTCGACGGTCCTTCGTCCGTCACTTTCGACTACGGCAAGAACATCGCTGGCGTCGTCACCCTCGTCATCAGAAACGTCTCTGACGAAGACCAGTTCGTCGGCATCACGTTCTCAGAGAGCTCTCTCTGGATCTCTAGTGCGGGCAGCGATGCCACCGGCGGCATCGCCATCGACGACACGCTATGGATTCAAGCTCAAACCCCCGGGGTATACACGGTACCCAGGCAAAACGAGCGAGGCGGGTTTCGGTACCTCAGCCTGATTCACAACACCACGGGGACGTTGGACCTAGCCCGGGTGACCACCCAGTTCACCGCGATGCCACACTACGCGGAGGATCAGCTCAGGAATTACTCTGGTTAC
This sequence comes from Punctularia strigosozonata HHB-11173 SS5, assembly GCF_000264995.1. Classification (NCBI taxonomy): domain Eukaryota; kingdom Fungi; phylum Basidiomycota; class Agaricomycetes; order Corticiales; family Punctulariaceae; genus Punctularia; species Punctularia strigosozonata. The sequence continues at coordinate 316,491 of NW_006767433.1, forward strand.
TTCCACTCCGACGGCAAGCATGCATATATCCACGATCTGTGGCTCTCTACTTACATTATACTTGTAGATGAGCTGCTCAATCGGATTTGGTACGCGGGTGAGTGAGCCATCGACGGTTGTTGTCTACACCGTTGCTGAACACGCAACCAGGCGCATACACGAACCAACTGTGCACGATCGATCCACATTACGGCGATGCCGTTATACATCCCGCGAACGTCGACAGCGCCGGTACCCTGCAGTGGTGGCTGAACATTACTATTTCTAATGGCACCTCCGTGCTGGTCGACGGCGCCAAGCGCGACAGGCTTGTGTGGGCCGGCGACATGTCCATCGCCGTGCCCAGCATTGTCACCTCGACGAATGACCTGGTATCCATCCAGAACTCCCTCAACTCGCTGTTCGCGGTTCAGGACAAGACCAGCGGTCAGCTGCCGTACGCCGGCCAACCTTTCCCCCTCATGCTCTCGCAGACGTACCACATGTATACGCTCATTGGCGTCGCGAATTACTACTTCTACTCGGTAAGTCGGTTTCACAAACTCGGGGATCCTGCTGATACCTTTGTAGAACGACATCGAGTATATCGTAAACATGTGGGACGATGTCAAGCTCGCCGTCGATTTCGCCCTCAGCTTTGTCGATGATAGTGGCCTGATGGACGTGACATCTCCCAATGATTGGCTGCGATATGGAATGGGCGGGCACAACATCGAAGTGCGACCTGCCTCACTCCTAAACCTCCTCCGACCAACTCTGACATCTCGTGCAGGCAAACGCGATCCTATACCACACCTTGAACCAATTGTCGTCTGTGGCCGCCATCCTGAACGAAAGCAGCCTCGTAGCATCGTGGGCCCAGACTGCCTCCACCCTCAAGTCGTCCGCCAACACGCTCCTCTGGGATCACTCCGCCGGGATGTATCGCGACAACGAGACGACGACGCTCCACCCCCAAGACGGCAATGCCTGGGCCGTTGTCGCCAATCTTACCCTCAGCGCGACCCAGTCCCGCTCCATCAGCTCCAACCTCGCCGCGCGCTGGACGGCGTACGGCGCCCCGGCCCCGGAGGCGGCCGACGCGATCTCGCCCTTCATATCCGGCTTCGAGCTGCAGGCGCACGTCCTCGCGGGCAACGTCAGTGCCGCGCTCGACTTGATGCGCCTCCAGTGGGGGTTCATGCTCGACGACCCGCGGATGACGAACAGCACGTTCATCGAGGGCTACTCGACCACCGGCGCGCTGCATTACGCGCCGTACAGCCTCGACGCGCGTATCAGTCACGCGCACGGATGGGCGACTGGGCCGACGTCAACGTTGACGTTCTTGATCGCTGGGATACAGCTAACGAGCGCGGGCGGGAAGACGTGGTTGATCAAACCTGGCCTCGGAGACTTGGCGAGGGCGGAAGCAGGGTTCGTGACCAGCCTTGGCAGTTTCAGCGTCAATAACACGAGGGACGCGGATACGGGAGCTTTCAGCGTGGCGTTTGAGACTCCGGAAGAGACGAGCGGCGCCCTGAGTGTGGAGTATCCGGACTGCGACGGGACACTAACCCTGTCACGATCTGGACAGGAGCGGCTTGTCTTGAACGTGAAGAAGGATGACGCGCCGGAGGGGCGCATCGAGCTTGATGGATTGGATGGGGGTTCCTGGCAAGCGGTCTTCACTTGTTCGTCATAACTTAGGTGGAAGGCAGGTGTATGGTCGAGTATTGATTCAAAGAGTCATGCATAGGTTTGGATTTAACCCTCAAGTCGGTGTACTCTACGAGTGAATATCGTATGTGTATACCATCGCTGCGAGATTGTTTCGTCTTCTCGACAAGCGCCCGGTTCAACGCGCGGCATGCTACGACAAATCGCTGCGCGCAAGGCCTACCCCATCCTTAACCTAGGACCCTGAATGCGACCCACGAGACACCGACCTTCTTTCCCTGGATCGTGTATCCTCCATCGTCCCCAGAGGCTGAAAACCAAAAACCATTTGTGAGTTGTCCCGCTGGTCCCTCTATGCCAACGCACCAACGACGCCCCCCGGGAACTTCGCTCCGACGTCCATCGCCCAGTCTGCGAGGCACTCAAGCGCGGCCCCGTGGTCTCCAGAGTCCGCTGTCATCGCCTCGATTTCGCGTAGACTGTGAAGGCACCAGCATCCGCTGTCGACGCTGAAGCTGCCCACCTCCTCCCACTGGGATGCGGCGGCTTCGTCTGCGCTGGATGAATGCTGCATGATGACTTTCACGATCCCCTCCGAGCCGTCTCCTTCGTCGTCGTCGCCGTCGTCATCGTAGAGTGTCAGACGTGTGACTGCCCATGTTCCGGGTTTGATAACACCGATGGTGCATTCGAATTCGTCCTCGGGACCTGTGGAGAGGTTGACATCTCCAGCGACAAGGCTATCCCCCTCTTTGATCTACGATGATCCGTCGCGCGAGATGGATGCATGTGAGGCAATAGTCAGCTATCATGTCCTTCTCTGCCTGGTCGAGCGTGGACAAACCTCAAAGCTGAAAGGAGTATCCGAGTTGTTCAGGACCTTGACCTTCGCCTGGTATTCATCGAACCAGGAGTTGAAGTCCTCTTGGTTCTTTGACATGCTTGAATACTGAGGAAGTGAAGATGCGACAAGTGAAGTGGGGAGAATCGAGCAGCTCGGTGTGCGTCCGTGGAACGCCAGCGCTTTACTAAGAACAACGGAAATCCTCCACGAAGGCCAATCTGGCCAGCACGGCGAACTCGTCGTAGAGGAATCGATCTATTGGTTGCGACAAAACACCGGCGAACAAATTGCCCCGTGTATCGTCTAAAGCAGTAAACATTGTTATCATCAATCACGTCGCGTACACGAAGACGCAAGACTCTACGATACGGAATATAACGCCAGAGAAAATGAGCTTGTCGATGTGACTCTGCGCGTGTACACAGGAACGATGTGCCGCATGGTAGGTCCCGGTAGCGGAACAGCCAACGCGCTCGGTGAAGCTACACAGCCCCTCGTCCAACTCATCTCCCGCCAACAGCGCCAACGAAGACGATAGACGGTGGGTACACTCTCGCCATGGCCAAGGGCACGGGCCTTGGTAGAGTCATGCCACTCTCTGAGCCTGCTCAGAGAGTATGGGTCGGGAGATGGGGTGTGCGTCTATAGCGGTTGTGCCCACCGTTGCAAGATGAACCCCCGGACGACCTGGCATGCCAACCCCCTACCATCTACGCGTCCTCACGGCGCTGTGCGGGTCTCGGATTTGTTTATACCCTGTGGGCTAGGGTATGCCGAGAATCTCCCTCACCTTCGTGAAACAAACGCGCTAATACTTGAGTTCAGCCGTGACATTGCACTTTGCAACCGACCCCGACCGGCATCCGAGGACCGCAGCGGCCGGAGCCTCCAAACACTCCAGTCGTCCTCGAACATACCGCGCCCTCCCCCAAAAAAGCCGTACGCCCACTCTTGAGCACGCATCGTGCACACCTCAATCCGTCAACCACGCTCCATCTTTGTCATCCACGTTAACCACATCCTGCCCTTACCCTTGCCGTCAACGCGCTCTGCGGACCGTATCCCTCCCTCATTGTCAATCGTACCCCACCCCTCGTCGTCAACCGCGTCGTCAATGTTGGTGTTCGACCAACACACTCCGGAGGTACCGCGCCAGCCCCGGCCGACGGCCAGCAGCCCCTCAAGCAGTGCGCCGGCCACCATCGAAGACGCAGCTAGCGCGCCGCGCGGTGGACCAGCGCATGCCGGAAGAAGCGCGTCCTCCTCGTGCTGCAAGCACCAAGCGGCAGCGGCCAATTCTCGCTCGCGCACGAGCTCGCGGCGGTGTTCCTACCCGATCCCAGCGCAGGGTCGAAGCTGCTTGAGCAAGAGGTGTTTGAGCCACCGCGTCACGCCTGCGGTCAGCTGCCGTACGCCGGCCAACATTTCCCCCTCATACTCTCGCAGACGTACCACATGTATACGCTCATCGGCGTCGCGAATGACTACTTCTACTCGGTAATTTGATTTCACAGACTCGGGGATCCTGCTGATACCTTTGTAGAACGACATCGAGTATATCGCAAACATGTAGGACGATGTCAAGCTCGCCGTCGATTTCGCCCTCAGCTTTGTCGATGCTTTTGGGCTGATGAACGTGACATCTCCCAATGATTGGCTGCGATATGGAATGGGCGGGCACAACATCGAAGTGCGACCTGCCTCACTCCTAAACCTCCTCCGACCAACTCTGACATCTCGTGCAGGCAAACGCGATTCTATACCACACCTTGAACCGATTGTCGTCTTTGGCCGCCGTCCTGAACGAAAGCAGCCTCGTCGCCTCGCGGGCCCAGACTGCCTCCACCCTCAAGTCGTCCGCCAACACGCTCCTCTGGGATGACTCCGCCGGGATGTACCGCGACAACGAGACGACGACGCTCCACCCCCAAGACGGCAACGCCTGGGCCGTTGTCGCCAATCTTACCCTCAGCGCGACCCAGTCCCGCTCCATCAGCTCCAACCTCGCCGCGCGCTGGACACCGTACGGCGCCCCGGCCCCGGAGGCGGCCGACGCGATCTCGCCCTTCATATCCGGCTTCGAGCTGCAGGCGCACGTCCTCGCGGGCAACGTCAGTGCCGCGCTCGACTTGATGCGCCTCCAGTGGGGGTTCATGCTCGACGACCCGCGGATGACGAACAGCACGTTCATCGAGGGCTACTCGACCACTGGCGCGCTGCTCTACGCGCCGTACAGGCTCGACGCGCACATCAGCCGCGCGCTGGTTCCTCACTAGTTTAGAATCGCTCGGTGCTACACTCCTATCAGCTCCTCTCTGCCTCCGCCACGAGGTCTTCTGCCGCCCAGAAGGCGACAGCCGTAACTTGCTTCTTGCCGGCTTGCACATTCAAATTCACGACCCGGCTTACGATGCGGCGGATCATTGTCCACGACTTCATCGCCGAAAGCCCGATTGGTTATACCGCGCGTGCCGTGATTCGAGAGACAAACTGGCGCCGGGCGCTGCCATGTCACCCTACCGGTTGAGATGCTCAGCAGCACTCCCCTCGCGATTGTGGACGCTTCGATAGCGACAACGATGCGCAGGGCAGCTGCCCGACAACTCTGCATGCGACGAGCGTTCTCGAAGGACCCTCAATGCTAGGACTTGAGTATCGGCAGTTAGGCTCTACATCATGTGGCTGCAGAGGCCTGGTACGCTACAAGCTCGCTCTACGTTTGCCCCGGTCTAATCGGATTTTCGCCTTAACGCAGAATGATCGACGGGTGTTTGTCAATGTAAACCTCATGAAGCAGCCGTCCACATCTCGACCACCGACGGCCCTTCGTCCACGACAATAGATTGGCATCTGCCAATTCTCGTAGCCTGCGAGAGTGCACTTGTTCGGCTTCCATTGTGCGTCGTGAGTACATAATGTCATTTTTCCATCGCCAGCCTCTAACCCCTATTAGTCGGCATGTGATAGATGGCTACTACATACACCAGTGCTGGTACTGCATAATATCATGCAGGTTTATCCCACAACTCGAAGCTGAACCCACATTCCGTCAACCTTCTTGCCCTGAACCTCGAAGCCGCCGTCGTTTCCCGAGACTACAAAGCGGATTAACTGCGTCGTTACGAGATTGCGCGATGAACGTACGAACGACACCGCCCGGTGATCTAGGTCCGAACTCCGTGCCCCAATCTGCGATAGATTCCAGCGCCGCCTCTCTATCCCCAGACTCCTGTGCCAATTTCTCAATTTCACGCAAGGAATAAAGACACCAGCAGCCGCTGTCGACGCTGAACGAGTCGATGTGCTCCCATGCTACCTCTTCGAATCCGTTCGAGTCGAAGCTTACATGCCGGACAACGACCCTGGGACCCGCTCGTTCGGCGACATCGCCAACCGGACCGTCCGCGAATAGGTTTACGCTGGAAACGGCCCAAGGACCAGCCCGAAGATCACCAATGATGCACTCGAAGTCGTCTCCGGGGCCTTTGGCGATGTTGATGTCCCCAGCCACTACGCTATCGCCTTCGACTACCTGAGATGATGATAAGTAATCAGGGAAAGGGGGATCAATAGACGGCTGACCTCAAAGGCCAGGAGGGTATCTGAGGTATTCAATTCTTTGACCTTAGTTTCGTGAGCGTCGAACCAAGCGTCAAACTTGGACTGGGGCTTCGCGTCCGTAGTTCTCGCCTCGCGATCAACCCCGATACTGATCGGCCCGAGCCATTCGCACCGTATGACTCCCGGTCGTACGACATGCGCCACGCTCTCTGGATCAGGCCCAAATCCGAACTCGGAGGCTGTACAGGACAAGTCGACGACGAACTCCTTGTTGAAAGTCGTCACACAATACAACCTACGCGTCGTCGGCTCATAGCCCCAGGCGATGCCAATCCTCTGCTCGAATGACAGTTTGCGGGTTTGGTGAGGCCGTCGTTCCGCGCCAGCGCTATTGGAAGTGTGTGGGCGAGTCGAAATCTGGATCCATCTCCCGAGGATTAGTCCACGGATCTCCTCCGTAGTAAGCGCCGTTGGCACTCGCTTGTCCGTGTTCTCGACGTGGTCGTCTTCAGGGTCATTTGCTGATATAGTGAGGGATTGAACTCCTGCGCACGTAGGTTGCACGACTAGGAACAGATGAGAGGAGATGACCGATGGTGTCGTAGTGGAAGGGATGATGTTGGCACCCAACCCTGGGAGCAACAGCGTAGCCACCTTGCGCCACTCGTATGCCATCTCCGGGACGCCACCATTGAGTCCCGCGCGGCCGAATCCTGGGGGGGTCGATGGCTCGACCCAATGAGGCGGTGTGGTACACCATGGCGGGAGATGACGATCCCATGGCTGAAGCGAAAGCTGAGCCCTCTTGTGCTCCCAGCGCAGCGCGTGATCGTCGCGAACGTACGTGAGCTTCGTACTACCACCGAAGAGGATGATGACCTGCTGAACAGTATGTTTGGACGCGTCTCTGAAGTCGAGTTCTGCATGCTTCGCCGCTGTTCTTTGCGAAATACTTTTTCGGATTTCTTCTGGTGTCATTGGCATCAATGGGGGAGGAGGACGGGATTCCGATTGGGCATCGTTTGTCGGCTCACTGTGGCGAATGACCTTGAAGCTGAGTGCAGGCCTGAAAGGATGCCGGTATTTCTTGTTTACTTGTACGCGGAAACGCTGGAATGCGTGGTCGAAGGTTTCTTCCATGACTGCAGGGACCATTTCGGGAGCCCATGTCTCCGACCACGAGCCTTGATGTTTCGCACTCACATCCTCAAAGATCAAGGTGATAGACGAAATGTCGTCCGGCAAAGGCTCGTTCGTCCACCAGATTTTCTCCAGCTCCTCGGCCTGTTTCTTCCTATCCCCGTATGTGCCTCCAAGTCCAGAGCTCATGCTGTAGTGTCCTTGAGTTGTATGCGGTTCCGGTCGACAGGTGAGAGATGCAGGAAGACGCAAGTAATAATTGGTGGAAACTGACACTCGACCGTATCTTACGCAATGCAGTCGCAATGCTGTTCCCGTGTGACGGGCGATCAGCTCGTGGTGGAGGGGGAACCGTGCAGGTGTCTTATCGTGACGAAAAAATAGTGTTGGAGCTCATGAACCGCGGTACAGTCATGGCCAAGATCTCTTCGCGAGAATAAACATGTCTAACTGCCAGTACGTATACAGTGATCCGCGAACGAGAAGTTGGGAAAGTGAAGATACGCCAGGTAGCGGCGTTTCCTTGGGTGGCTAGATCCTACGATTCTTCCATTCATGACGTACGCGAGGCATCAGGGACCGGAAACACAGTACTGCAACATGATCATTGACAGGAAATTTGTGGTGATGATGAGCACCGACATACCTGAACGTCAAGCTGGAGATTTGTGCCTGTATTCGGAGTCAGGAGCTGAAGGAATAGCAGGAAACTCAATCACGCACATTCTTGATCAATCTCAGGATTCCATGCGAGGAATTGAGCACTCGAAATGCCGAACTCCACTTCAATAGAGGCACAGAAATCGCCGCTTTGGACTGTGTAGTATTGCGTGCAACCTTGAGCAGGTGTGATTGTCCCGGATCCCGTAGCCGCCGCAGAAATGATCGTTGCTGTGGAGGACGAGATCGTCGAAGCTGCAGTACGGGAATATGATGAGGTGTTGTATTTCGCAGATACGATGCCGGTAAACTCACGACCTGAGACACAGTACTGGAGTCCCGGTACGATGTTTCCGCACTGGTCATCGACCTCCGGGTTCCATGCTTGAAATTGAGCGAAGGTTATACCGAACCGGTCGTCAATCACCGCGCAAGAGTCGCCAGAGATGACGATATAATACATATCGCAACTTGTGGTGCTAGCAACAGTACTATCAGATATATGCTCGTCTTGACGATATCTACTCACATTGTTCCGGAGGCGGTCGGGCTGGCGGCCACTGAAGTAGCTGTGGTGGTAGTCGAGGTGTCTACTGCGCCTGCTACACAGTAAGAGAGGCCTCCTTGAATATTGGTACCTATTGGACATGATGAGTGTCAATCGTGGTTCGCGTATTTCCAGCTAGTCACATTGATTGTTCCTATGTACTACCAAGTCAGAGACATGGTCTGAAGTAAGCGGGGCATTTACGTACACTTCCAGGTTCCAGGTGATGAAATCATCGAGAGTGATTGAGAACTCCATGAATATGGCGGAGCATGAGTCACCCGGCCTATGAGGGGTGAGTTTTGATTATCAAGCGAGCGGTGTCAACGAACTGGACTGTGTAGTAAGCTACGATGCCGTATATTAGCTCGGGCCTATACACGTTTCCGGAGAACCCACAGGAACACCCTTCCACAATTGTCCCGGGTGCAACGTCAGAGGGAACGCTGGCTGTAGACGTTGTGATAGGTGCAGGGCCAGCAACACAGTACGAGAGCCCTCCTTCAATATTAGTACCTAAAGGAGGCTCCTCGCATTCAACGGGCGTGGAAGAGAATGAACTGCGCGCTTACACTGATCGTTACTGAGTGAAGTGTATAAGAGCAATTCTACGTGAGAGTAAAACGGCTCACACTTCGGGGTTCCAAACGATGAACTGGGAGAGAGTGATTGAGAACTCGTTGAATATCACTTCACAAGAGTCCCCGGATCTGTAAGGCGTCAGCGTCAACGAGTCAGGGTAACAAGGACTCGGAGGTAACGTACTCTACTTGGTAGTACACTAAATCACCATGCAATATGCATTAGTGTTGTGTAAATCCTGATTGGAGAGACTAACTGGAACATCCCGTCGTGATAGTACCGGGAGCGATATCTGAAGGAGTGGCCGATGGGATGGTAGTAATTGTGCCTGACGATACAATTGAAGGAAACGAGGTGGGGGTTGTGAAGATTGGAGGGCCAAACACGCAATACGCCAGTCCAATCTGATGACAACCTTAGTACCAATATCAACATCGTGCTCGGACATCATTCAGGACAAACTTGAATGTTACTGCACGCTTCGTCAACCTACCCCAGCTCACGGTCATTAGTATCAATACCTGGTGGTGGTGGGGGGCATACCTGAGGATTCCACAAGCGCAACTCGGCATCTGATATCGCGTTGACAGTTTCGATTGCGACGCAAGTATCACCTGTCATCTTTACTCAGGCACGAGACCGGATATCAACGGCGACAATTGGTTCACCTGCCTGAACTGTATACCCTACTCATGGAACAAGTCAAGTTGTCAAAAGGTTGATTAACGAGCGAGATAATTTGTATACGATTACGTACAATCCAAACAGGATCCGTTAGACAATGAACCCGGCGCGATTGTGGGAGCCGGTGTAGGCGTTGGGGTTGGTGTCGTTCCCGACGACGTCAAGGTACTGGCGGAGATCGACATAGTTCCTGTGATCATAGCGTAGCCACTCCCAATAGGAAACTCAGAGACTATTCAATTTGCTTGAGTAAACACCATAATATTGACATCCTGAGACATACCTAGATACTGGATGAGTTCGGCGGAGGTAGATGTAGATGTACTCGTTGTTGTTGTCACTGTCGTCACTTCGAGGCAGGCTAAATGTTAACCTTCAAGGATCATCAAAATTGATCATACATTCAAACAGCGCCACGCAATAGGAGAAACCGGCCAAGAGGTTACTACACTGAATAACCGTAAGCTGGGTTTTCAGTGTGATGTTCACGTTCACCCACATCACCGTTCACCATTGGGTTGAGCTATCATGTTCACGGTCATCGTTAGGTACTGGCAAAATTATACCCCAGAAGGCTGACCTGATAGAAGGTATCGTTAGAGATGCCAAAGAACTGTAATATCTATCGTAATTCTCAGTAAATGTTCACTCTCGGGCATGGATCGTGTGCTATGCAATACCTGAGGACATGTATCTGACACGAGGCTCAGAGTCCTCCAACAAGATACAGGCTGCTATGGAGCTTACCGCCGGGTACCGCTATATACCATTCGCCGCAGACGGAACGATCAGAACCTGGTGCAACCGGTCCCGTTGGAGTACTGTTTTCAATCAATCAGCCGTGCCCACATAGACGACTTGACGTATACGCACGCAACACGGGTTGGGGTTCCTATACAAGTCATGCCATTACTCACGTAGTTGCGTGTAACCTTCAATGAACGAGCATACCCGTGATATAAGAGACTGTGGCTGTTGGGACATACCCGCCCCCGGGTGGACTAACACAGATTGCTTTTCCTATTTGACCGTTGATGTTGGAGCAGTATGGATTGATCTGCCTGAGAGAATCACCAATCAATTACAACGAGTCGAGCTGGAGTGCTGAGAGGTCACTTGCGGGTTCCACATCAGTAGCTGAGACCATGTAACTCCTTGCTCTCGATAGATGGACACGCATGTGTCATCCTGCTGTACAGTGTACAAGCTGCAGGCTCCAGATAAACAGATCTAAAACAGGAGATGAGCCATGATTACCACGAGTCATGAACACGCGAGCTGCATACACTGCTTCCTGGTGCCGGGAGTATTGTACAGTTCATGTCGAAACCGTTGATAGCAACAAGCTGGTCGAACGACAGGGATTTCGAGGATGCAATGGAAGCACACGTGTCTCCTGCCTGATCAGGTTTGGTGTTATGGACCATCATTACAGAAGCGCTGGTAAACTTTACCTCAACGGAATATGTTCCGAACACGCAATTGTCGGACGATGCACCAGGCAATGATGGCACCCTAAGACATTGCGCTCAGTTGACAGATGGCTATTCAAGACCCGGAAAGTCACGCTCACGCAGTGACGTTATATGTGGTACCGTTCTGCGCATCACCGTCGAATAGTAGTCCAGCCGGGACGGTGTTGTTGAAGGACACGCCACAGTCAGACTGGACTATTTCCCAGTCAGAAGCACTGCTTCAAGTGTCGTGATTAAATATCTGAGCCATGTCAAGGAATACTGAACCGCACAAGTTTGAATCCCAGCCGAAGGAACTTGTCATCTGGATATTGAGCACTTCAAGCCGGCATGAGTCACATAGTTGATCATGCGGGAGAGACAGGATGGGTTGGTCCTCAGAGGAAAGGGATGACTATGGGAATCGTAAATGTGTGCGGAGAGGCCATACAACATCAACGTACCTGAAGCTCAAGCGTGCAGTAGGTGGAATCTGACATTGCACAACTCTAGTTAAGACTATGAGAGTGTATCAGCGGCGAGACGTAAAGCGCGACAAACAATGTTCCAATTGTACAAAAGCCACCGGAAGCTGTATTACAAGTGGTTAGTGCCGTCGAAATGCAACAACAAACATGTCCTACGGTAATGACGCCACGTAGCTTGTATCCCCGAGGATGTACGGCCAATCAGAGCATGCATTGTCAACGGCAAATATCACCGATGATAGTGATGCATAACAGCCTGGTTGACAAACTGAAGCCAGATCTATCTCGGTCAGATTGCTCAGTGCAATGGACGACCCAGGAAGTGAAGAGATGAGAGTCTCGGGACAGTCTACAGACAAAGCTAAAGCATTTGCACACACATCCGAGCTAGGAGCTGGGTAGATATCGGATGCGTTGGAGAACACTTGAATCGTGCTTGATTGACCCTGTGCCAGAACTGGATGAACGATATAGGTGGGGAGAAGGAAGGTAAGCAGCAAAGTCAGTGAGCAGCTGAGTAGTACGGGCATTGGGAATCAGGAAGGTAGAATCGCTCTGAAGAGATTTTTAGGTCAGGCGAGGCATAGGCGCGGACTGCATTTTCGTCGATTACCGAACTCCACCGCAATTGTGGGTCCCAAGTTCCATGAACCTGCTGCTAGACGCATCCAGGCCAGGGTCATCCAAATCAGAGCCATCACGAATGGACTGCATGAGCAACAGTTGATGGGATTGCAGTTCAAGAAGTCAAGGAGCCACACAAGCGTTATCTGGAAAGGCGCAAGATGCGAGCAATCAACATCAATTCAAGCGCGATAGCTGTCCTGAAGCTGGAATGTGGCAGACCTATTTATAATACGTCAACAACGGTACACGCGCAATACCATAGATATCCCAACGTGATGCTCGGGCCTTCAAAGGCAAGAATTTGACTGTATGTGAACGGTAGACATTCTATTGAATCCCGATACGTGCTACGCTCTCTTTGTCAAATTTCAGCCTATCGCCTGCGCATGCACGTTATGTGTTGTAGTGACTGTTGGGCAATGCAGTCTGTAGGTCCCTTCTGAAAATTTGGTATTTTAGATAGGCCCCGGGCCGATGTATGCATATGCGACTCTTTCCCGGGATCAAGCCCTACTGGTTTCTCTGTATGAGTCAAGCTGGAAATCTCTGCGACCCGGTCAATCAATGCTCCCAGGGACTGCGTTGGGCATGACTGGACAGCATTCAGAGCTGTCCACATATGGACGGATGCCCGAGACCGGGTGGATGCAGGAAGCCAATCTGCAGTAGAGGCCACATTTAATATACTTAGCTGCCCAAACATGTTCGCCCTCCTCCCACTTCACCGAGAGAAATCAGAGCTTGCTCACTCGACGCGTTAGTACTATGTGGCGCCCTATTGCGCTCCTCATGATCTTTGCATGTCTCTATATCAAGAGCTCCACCGCCATAACCTCGTACCACTGCACCCCAGCTGTTACTCGTTATCGAAAAGAAGTTCTTGCAAGGTCTAAAGCCAGACAGTTGCAAGAATTGGTCCGGCCTGTTCCCCCGAGGTCACCACGCTCCCTTCACTCGGGTTTTACTCCATGGAAGGCGGTATTTAAATCGGCGTTCTCGTCTGCACACAAGAAGCACTCTCGGAGTAAGCGACAGGATGCGGACGTATCATGCAATAATATCACCATCACTCCTCCTGGATTTGATGGAAGCTGTTCAGTTTTACAGCCATGCCCTAACGGGGCTTGCTGGTACGCTCACTTGCACCATTTTCAGGACTCATTCATTCGCTAACTACATTGACAGTGGTCCTTCTAATTTCTGCGGATATGGTATGTCACTCTGTAAAGTCCTCAGGTTGCGGTACTCAACGTAATGCTATTATAGGCAACGATTTCTGTGGCACCGGCTGTCAGAGTAATTGTGATGCGAAAGCGGAGTGCGGCCCCGATGCACCTGCTGGGAAGGAATCTTGCCCTTTGAACGTGTGCTGCAGTAGATTTGGATTTGTGGGTCACCCGCCACAATTTACAATATGTTGAGCTTGCTTATGTTATATCTAGTGCGGAGCTACGGATGAGTTCTGTGGAGCAAATTGCATAGGGGAGCATTGTGGCTCGCCAAGCATTCCGTCAGGTGCAAACATTCCTGTTGCATCTCGCATTATTGGATATTATGAGGTACGCACATGACATTGAGTATTTGTTCTGACAGTTGAAGAGTCGTGTGAAAGGGATGGTGAGTCTTTCCGGTTGACTGATACGTATGCCGCAGAACTCACAATTCACAGGGCTTCGGGTCGTCCTTGTCAAGCTTGGTATGCATGATACAACGACTACATTGGTTTGACTGAGATACATATTTCCTAAACAGGTTCCCTTCAAATGTCCCGGCAAATGGCTACACTCACTTAAATTATGCCTTTGCATCCGTCGACCCTGTACGCATATGTTTCGAATGCACTTGACACTTCTTGATTTTTCGTGTCAGGTAACGTTGACCGTTGTTCCTGCCAGCGCGGGTGACATACCACAGTACACTGCATTCACAAACCTCAAGCAGTCAAACCCAAATCTGAAGACCTATATCTCGGTCGGCGGATGGTCTTTCAATGACCCTCCTACTCAGCACGTTTTTAGCAATGTCGCAAGTAGCACCTCAAACAGTCAAAGACTTGCTACATCCTTAGTGAAGTGAGCCACTGGTATGGCTTCTCTGCAAATAACGTGTCTGATCTTTGCACAGCTTCATGGTACAATATGGCTTTGACGGTGTCGACATGTATGTAACAGTTGTGACTGTTTCGACCACGCAACTAACTGTATATCAATCCCAGTGACTGGGAATACCCTGGCAAGCTTTACTTCGCGATCTATCTGATGCATTACTGATTGTTGTTCTTCAGTTGCTTGCGAACGAGGTGGCATCCCCGAGGATAAGGTGAACATGGTATCTATGTTCAAGGTCATCCGATCGACGGTAAAGGCATATGTTCTCATCTCTGCATTACCTGATTGTGAAAAAGTTTGATGTGTCGGGTCACAATTTTGGTCTGACGTTTACGGCTCCATCTTCATATTGGTATCTACAGCATTTCGATTTGATTAGCTTGCTCAAGTACGCACACTCTGCTACAAAGACATGTAGTGGTGCTCACATACTCTTTGGAAGTTTCGCAGACTGGGTCAACCTCATGAGCTACGATCTACATGGTGTATGGGATGCCAAGGACATTTTCATCGGTAACATAGTCCAGTCGCACACTAATCTCACGGAGATAAAGGACTCGATCAATCTCTTCCAACGTGTTGGCGTTCCCCTTGATCGCATCGTACTTGGACTTGGATTCTATGGTCGCTCTTTCGAGCTTAGTGATCCAACGTGCTCAACGCCCGGGTGCTTGTTCAGTGGGCCAGCTCCAGGTGGACGTGAGTTGCTATCAAGCTCTGTTTTACTGAGCTACTAGATTGTAATGACATCTTCACAAGCGTGTACACAATCTGACGGCACTCTAAGCTTTGCTGAGATTCAAGATATCATTCGGATGAATGGCACAAGTGACACAAATATCGTATACGATGCAATTGCCCAGGTTAAATATGTCACGTATGATACGGTGCATAACATGCTTGCCTTTCTGTGATCACATGTAACATTACCATCAGAACAATTGGGTCAGCTATGATGATTATGAGACATTGTCAGCCAAGGCGCAATTTGCAAAGGATGCTGGAATGGGTACGTCATGAAATATACAGACGTGTATGCACCTATCTCTGACTGAGGTTTAAGGTGGTCTGGTATGTTGTGTTTGCACGGTGGTCGCGCAATGCTAAATCACCTGGCGAACAGATGATTTGGTATGTCTTCAGAGCATGTGCTGGCTGATGTGCTTCAGCTGTTCTCTATAGGAGTGCAGACCAGGATGATTTCAATGTACGTCACAGCAAACCTTACTCTTCTGATAAACTGACTCGCACATAGTCAACGGTTAGTCTGGGTATTACACACGGTGATCACACCTTCTCATGATTGCAGGCCCTATCTGCCGTCCTTGGAACGCCACTGGACAGTAAGCATATTTACCAACACAATAATATCTTACTAAATACTGTGTAGGCATTAATGTGCCTAAGGCGCAAGATGTCAACTCACAGGATGGCTCAACCTGTATCACAACAGATTGCGGCGGCAAATGCCCAACAGGATATGTTCAAATGACAGGTCATTATCCATCTCAGTTGGGTATAATGTTTGACTCATCATACACGTAGATGTGACAACCGGTGACTTTGGTATGCCCACCATTTAAACAAGAACGGATTAATTACTCATCATGTTTTCAGCGAATCCTCGAAGCGGTGAGTCCGCAGACCCGTGCTACATGTCCTTTATCGGCTCATATGAACGGGCAGACTGTAAAGGCTCGATCAGAAAGGCGGTTTGCTGCCCTTCAAGGTACGTCATGCACGAGAGACATGTTAGCATTTGTACTCACCACGCGGCAAAAGCCAAGTTCCCCAGGATTGTCAATGGCGAGGGTCCGGTTCGCATACATTTCTGTCATAATACACATTACGCAGTCTCACGTAACGTTCTCTATAGCCGGGATCTGCAATGGTGTATGCGAAGGTGCGTATAGCATAATTAACCTTCCATCAGAGAATTAATATTGCTCCAGTCGGTGAGATTACACTGGCAACGGACTCTTGTATGTCTTCCGCGGATGACATCGTCTTCAGAAAATTGATAAGTCTTGATCAACTCGCTATCACAGGGGGTAATGGAGGAAAATGCACGTCTGGACACAAGGCATTTTGTTGCAAGTCAGGTCTCACTGCGGATCAGATCGAAGAAGCGACAGAATGCCAATGGTAGGTGATGTAAAATCTTCAACCCCTCAGATGCTCATATATGACCCAGGTGTGAGTACTGTCAAGCCTTCCTTGCTATGAGCAACTCAACTCTAGTATGTGATGCACGCTTCACAGATGGTGAGTATTCTCACTCTGCCCTGCAAATTGCTGTTGATCCTTTGTCTTCTTCCACTTAGGGCACCAGAGCAAGAAGTGAGTAAAATTCATGTCCCTCCTTGGAGCTCGCTGATTATTTACATTAACAGCTGCAACGATAATGTAATTCCGTGAATTTTATCCTTGTTTGTGTCTCCTGAAGCAGCTGCAGGTGTGCCCCCCTGGAACATTCACCAAGAAACGAGACTGTAATAGGCTATAACATGTCACGCTATTGTTCCACTACTAATGTGAACATGCTCCAGACTATGGCGATACAAATCTGTTCCATGCATGTATAATGCAGGAGAAGAGCTACTGCTGGTGAGCATGATTATCAAGTAATGACTTTGCATCGCATCTGAACAGAATATCCAAGCTATCCGCCAAACGGTGCAAGCACCACTACGCCTTTCAATGTTGTAAGTGAATTGCCTTGTATGCTACCATACCTAAGCCATTATTAGGACGATTTATTCGATAGTCCTCCGGATGACGGCGACATCCTCTGGTGAGTTATTTCTAAAATCATAGAGGTGTCAATTGTTATCTGTGCGGGTACCAGGCAGATCCAGAGTGATCCTATAGACGAGAACACTGCTTCAGGCGGTGCTGAGGAAGATGATAATTCATTTGGGATGCTGGTATTGGATGTGAGGACCGCGATCATCTGTCTCATCCGCAGGTCTCACATTATCCCATAAATTAGGGACCTTCCACGCTCCTTTCAAGCATTGAGCCATCAACCGACTGGGTGATAGTGGGCTGTATAAAAGACACATCACAGTTACAGGTGGTGCCGGCCTTCTGTCGTAAGATAACAGGTGATCCAACGTCTGGATGTGCAGCTGTATTTGAAGGGGGAGCCAAGAACACGTGAGCACCATTTCTACAAGGTCTGTCACCATCTCTGACGTCGTACAGCGTTGTGAAAATGCCTGCAGGATGCGGGGGGCCATATGCTCGACTTGCGCAGCTTGAGATCAACGACAGTATCGTCTTGCCTCAATCGCACGCATCTCTGAAGCCAGTGGAGAATCCCGTGTATCAGATGCATTTTGATTATAACTTTCATCTCTTGTGAGGTCTCTTCAGTTTTCTATGCGCATGTTTTCACGGTGTCGTTCTCAGAGCCGAGACACGGTCGTCCGACATTGATGGCTCAGTACTGATGCGAATTGATGCAACAACACTACCTGGATACTGGTCAGAGATTGATTTGCCAGGTATGACCTCCGCTTAACTCTGCCAGCCATTCTTTACCATCAGAGATATGTCAGATTCTGACTCTCCTATCAAAAGAGAGCTGGAGGTACGATGGTTCGGTGCTTTCTCTAACTGGCTTTCCCGCATTTCAAAAGTCAAGAGCTCGACGAGCGCGGACCTTGCCATGCAGAGGTCGTTCTCCACGGTACTCTATTCCGCCAGCCAATCGTGCTCAAGCAACGACGGAACTACGTCTCTTACCGCGTCTCTGGATATAACCGCACAAGGACAGGCGCACGCAAGACTGAATTATGTAGATCATTTCATTCTCATTCTGGCCAATCACTCTGACCATGACGGGCAGGGATTCTATCTCGAGGGAAGTATATTTCCACCCGGCGTCAACCAGGCGTACATATACGCGAACTCGGACGCATCTGCTTCATTAGGCTTTCAAGTAACAGGCAAAGCTTCCGTTTCCTACGATTCAGGGAGAGTCGCTTTGGTCCCCGAAGTCAGCTGGCCAGGATTGTCATATCCAGGGATCGCCACCATTGGCCCCACATTCAACATTTGTAAGTGACTAAGTTGCGCACAAATGCGATCTGTTCATTATCCATTTCAAGATGGTCAGTTGAGCGGCTCGTTGGCTCTTTCAGGAACATTTGGGGTAGAAGGAACATATAATTTCCCACAGTAAGCTTCGAGTTGATTGGTGTATGTGTAGACCTCACTCAACAGCCATCACCTAGAGGGTATGTCGTAAGGGATTATCGGGTTTGTATATCCATATAATGGTTATCTCTCCCAGGCATGTTGCATTAGGCGTAGTTGGCAGTACACAGTCAGGGTCGGATCAGAGCTTGTCAGCGGAGGTCGGCAGTCAGCCTTATAGTAAGCTACCTCCCAAGTTACTGGTGCAGACTTGACTGGTATTCTAGGCTGGCAAGTTGTTCCGACAGCTGATATACAGCTCGGTGGCTCCTTGGCGTATGGCATTCTTTCTCTCCCTAAGTATCTATATCTGAATTATCGCAGCATTCATGTCATTCCGGAGGCTGCATTGGTATTTAGCATTCTTCCAGGTACACCAGTGCAAATTGGGGCAAGGGGTACGATCTTCCCAGCCGTTACGTGCACGAGCTCATACCTTTTAAGCTTACATCAACATCGACGGAGCGATGACTCTGAGTTTGACAGCAGATACGAACTCGTTCAACGTGCACGTGGGAGCAAGTGCCGATCTGCAGGGGGTATGTCTACGAGTGTGGTTCCGGACGTGCATGATTTTATTGGATGAACATGTCTTACTCAGGGCGCAACGGGGGGGATCGGGTCTTCATCGAACGCGTACAACATCGGACCGTTCAACTGGTATCACTATGACGTGACGATTTACGAGTATGTGGATCCGTTAACGATACTGCTGTTACGTTGAATTAATGTACGTGACAGCTACACTTTGCCGCTATCATCAAGTTCCAAGAGGGCCCCCCCACTGTTCTCTGACACGGTCTTCGACTCAATAGACGAGTATATGGACATTGGAAGAGATGACGTGTCTATCTCAAATGTCTTCAACTACACTCAACTCTACCCTATTCCTGACACACCACAGGCCAAGCGGTCGCTATTCTCTGGTACACTAAACTGCCCTTCCGCACGAAGCGACGAAGCAACCAGCTGTGCCGCAGAGCTCGCAGACGATTCGGCAGACCCCACAGATCCCGATGATGGTGCCGGAGAAGAGCGTCGTAATATATATACGTCATTTTCGGAGCTCTTCGAAGAAGATATCGTTGAACGTGAGTTAGAGAAGTCTGCAACTATCATACACAAGCCACTAACTCTTCCTCAGCGCATGAGTTAGTGAGCGTCCGTGGCTGCTCGTGAGTTGCCAACTTTGGCTCCGATTTCTATGGCCGCATCTCACAACATACACCAGTCAATTCAAGTTTAGCGCGCCGTGTATGTGCATCACAGTCTAAGAACCCTCCTATGTGATCGAACCTCTCCTTAGCATATCGGAACACGCTTGATCTTGGCATCTGGGACTTGCAAGTTGATACGGAGTATGTGTCTCCCCCCAGTAGTGCATGCGTCTTTTACAACAGCTCTGTGCAGCCCATTCAACGTCGAAGCTGCAAACATCGGCGCACCATATGCGGTACGTGTGGTCATGAAATAATCATGCCAGCGCACTGAGATACTGAATCCGGATTTCTTACCAGTGGCAAGTCAGGAATGCGAACAATGGGAACGGCTACGCCAAAGAACATGTATTCGAGATCCAGATGCTCACCCAGTTTATGACTGTGAGTCGTAATTGTGATCGTGACATGGCATACATCATTATTGATGCTAGTAATAATAGGATGTGATCGCATTCAGGCCGCAGGTATTGAATGGCATGAGTATCTGCCAATGGATCGGGGCCTATATCTTTTCCGCGTTTCCTCCGAATGTCCCAGCCGCCCAGCAGTTCACTATGTCGGACAGCCTCAGGGCTTCACTTCCTACAGGTCAAATACGAATGCCACGTAATAGTCGACTCCTTCATACCCAGAGTACGACACTGATTGACCCTGATAGTGTTGAATGAAAACGCGAATTCAGCGAAGTGAGTCCATACTATCTAGTAGCTGCGAGTCAATATAGCTCACGTAAATAATCGTCTCACAGGCAAGCCGTAAGCTGATAGCTTTCATATCCCTCTGTTTTGTCTAAACCAAATCTACCACCAGTTTATATCGGGGAAACGTGCATTCCGGACATCCGGGAAACTGAAACGCATAACAGCGGATAATGTTGTTTTCTTGGCCCGCCAGGCCCTGATGTCCGTCAGCTATATGAATCAACCAGATATCCAGAAAGCATTCGTTGAAGTGGCGAACCAGGTACGCAGTCCCTATATATTTATTAGTATTCAAGCTTTGAGCGTTGATTTTTGTATCGCAAGGTGGAACAACTCTGGATCAATTTCTTTGCTTACTACGATCACTACATCGTGAACTCAGGCTTCGATGCACAAAATGAATTCCGGTGAGCTCATTATCGTCATCTGTGACCGGTTCGCCGTAGACTGATTATATATAAATGGGACGCAGGCTTTGGATCAACGTAAGTGGTATTTTCCACCTCGCCCCAAATAGTTTTGATCGCAAGTCGTGTATAGGATCTACTTGGTATGGAGCCACAGACCCCATTTCCATAGCATTACTCAGTACTTTTGCAGAGAGTTACGGTGACAATACGCAGTTATTCCTGGACGACGCGGTATCAGCATTGCGCGCAAAGCTTTCCGGACAACAGAGCATCAGTATCAACGTACCACTTAAGGTGCGTGTTTCTCACCATGCCGTTCGCTAGCATAACATTGTTGCCAGTGCTCATCAACACAGTCTACTCTTGGTGCGGCGCTTATCAACCAACTGAATGGTGCCAATCCTTCTATTGCCTGGACTTACTGAGTCTCTTTGAAACGTTCATGGTGCGAGTATATATGTACAACTTGATGTCAGCGGAGCTCTCGTGTTCGGTCTGGGTTGTTTCAAACCTTTCGCTGTTTCATGGGATATAGGAGGTTGCGGCGCGGATTGTGGAAGCGATGGACCTTAAGCGTATTCTCCGCGCTCTGTCTAGTGCCGTGCTCGCGGCGATTTGTCTACGGATCTTAATGTGTGACGAATCACAATGACGGCAGTGCGCACCTATCAACTTATCTATGGTTCCGTCGAAGGCCGGGCAGCATAGCTGAGATACGACACGAAGGGAACGTGTTCGATAGCAACCGCTTATGGCATACAGAACAGATTATCAGACACGAAGGTCATTCCCGGGAGGGTCGCCGAAAACCAGCTCTGAGGTTATACGCGAATCTAACAACAGATGTATGAACCTGGAAAACGGGTGCATTGGATTCAATAATGCGTCATAAGGTATCCTGGCAGTGCGTATTAATCTTCGCGGCGAGGCCAGTGGTTCACGATGACGCGGAGACCTACCATTATCACTCCATGGGGACAAAGGGGACGATGGTATGCGGCATGACCTGAACATCCAGGGCCGTGCTTACCTACGACATGGGACGAGCCTGTTTCGTCCAAACTTCAAGCAAGACACTTCAAGTACTGCAGGATAAGTACTTCTCGACTTTCCTGCGTAGCGCGTGTTCCGGACGTATGCCGGAGGTCTTCAACATCCTCGCCAATCCCTCCGCCAACCGCCGTCGCTCGCTATCGTCCACGTCCTCCGACTCCAAAACCTCCTTCACCGCTCGCGCCAGCCTGCTCCTCGGTCCCGGCGGGCGCGCCCCGTTCGCCACGGCAGCACCTGATCCACCCGCCTCTCCGTCCGCCGGCGGCGCGCCTCCGACCTGCGCAGGCTGCTTCCGCTTCTTCTTCTTCTTCTTCGCCTTCGGGATCGCGAGCAGCGGCTCGAGCACCTCCGTCCTGAACCTGCGCAGGCCCGCGGCGGCGATGTGGACGACGCGGTCGGGCGCGCTCGCGGCCTCCGCGCACGCCTCCGCGGCGGCGTACTCCTCCGACGAGCCGCCGCCGCCGTCGGGGTAGCCCCAGAGCTGGAGCTCCTCGAGCCGCCGCTCTTTGACGAGGAGCGCGATGCGCTCCCGGCTCGCGTCGTCCCGCCGGACGGAGGCGACGACGGCGTCGAGCATGTCGCCCAGCCGGAGCCAGCCGCGGTCCTCGTCCGCGGCGCGTTTGACGAAGTGGCGGTTGACGTAGTTGAGCAGGCGGTGTACGGCGCGCGCGCCGGCGGCGTAGCGCGTGAAGGCGGGGACGAGGTAGCGTACGAGCGCGGCGCCGTCGTCTTGCGGCGCGCCGAGGTAGAGGTCGCGCGCGGCCGCGGTGAAGTAGGCGTCGAGGTGGCAGTAGAGGTCGGAGCCGCTGAGGGGGGCGTCGGAGCGCGGGTGATCGTCGTCGTCATCGTGGGCGGGTGCGCGCAAGGAGGCGGGGAGGAGCGTCGGGTCGACGTGCTCGAGCGCCTGCGACTGTTGGGTGAAGTAGTTGTAGACGGCGGTGTGGATGCCCATGGAGTAGGCGAAGTCTATGGCGGGAGCACGTTCGGGGTCGTCCGACGGCGCGCGGACGATGTGGTCGAGCGCCGGGTCGAGGTAGGCGACGAGGGCGGGGAAGGAGGACGATGGGGAGGCGGAGCTGCCTGCGTGCGGGGCGGGGAGGGGTGTGCCGGCGTCGTCTTTGCCTTTGCCTTTACCGTTCGACATAGATTCGGTGTGGCGTAGACGGCGAGGAGAGCGGGAGATGTAAGCGAGAGAGAGGCCGGAGCGTTCAGGTCGTCGCGGACAGCATCGAGGAGAGAAAAGAAACGAGCGCGACTCGAGCGCCCGGCCACGGTCTCTTCCCCTGCTACCATACCCTCTCTGTCGCTATGGCTTATATGCAAAACAATCCCCGGTTCTCTGTCACGTCGCTCTCATCTGGAGGGCGTAATTCGCCGACGACGAGCACGACCCGATTTTCGCTCCCGGCGCCGTCCATCACGACGACAAGCACGCCGAAGCCAGCAGGCGCGCGGCCAAACATCTACGACCGCAATCTCAACAAAACCCGCACGGCAGAGGTGTCCGCGTCCGCTTTCGCCTTTCTGTTCTCGGAGGTTGTCCAGTACACGCAAAAGCGAGTCGCTGGGATCAACGACCTCGAGCGGAGGTCTGCCACCGTTCCACCTCCCTGGTCACATCGCTCGTTCCGCTCAATTCCCCCTACTCCTAAACCAGGCTCAACACGCTCGGATACAGATGCGGAATGCGCATCTTGGAGCTCAACGTCTGGCGAAACGAGAGCGCGTCGAAGGCGCCCAAGCGGGAGATCCGGTTCCTCCCCGCGCTCATGTTCATACATACGCAGACGTGGAAAGCCGTCTTCGGAAAGCCGGCGGATGCGCTCGAGAAGAGCATGGAGAACGACGACGAATGTGCGTATACGCTCTCCGTTCGCTGTCGACGCTTGTGCTCATCTCCTCGTTCGGCTCCAGACATGATCATCGACAACGACCCGCCGATAACGCGCAACATCTCCGTCCCTCGAGACATGAGCACCCTCAGCTGCTCTTCCTTCACCGCCGGCATCGTCGAAGCCGTCTTGGACGGACTTGGCTTCGTGCGTTATCCCCACCTTGCATGTATGCGCTCCCCGCTTCCTCGATACTCAATCGTAAATCAGCCTGCCCGCGTCACCGCCCATAATACGCCGATAGCCAACTTTCCGCGACGAACGACGATTTTGATCAAGCTGGAAAAGTCCGTGTTGGATCGAGAGGAGGTGCTGAAGTAGCGATCTATCTATACCCGGCCTGTGCGTGCTGCCCTAGGTTCAGAACTGTGTACGATCATTGAATATACGTGTCGTACACTAGTGTCCTCTACGTTTGGCGGGATCAGCGCCAAGAAGATGCGAATCACCTCACTCGATCTTATCTACGTCCCTTATCTCTCTGTCTTTCGACCACGACATACGACGATCCCCATGGCTCAACTCGGCCGCATTCTGGTCTCTCCACCCCTCATCAATACCTCCTGCGCTTGGGCCAGCGAGCAGCACGAGCTCGAAGCGCTCTACGCCTGTCCGCACACCGGCGCGGTCACAACGCGCACGGGCACGTTGCACGGTTTCCAGGAAGACGCATCACACACCGTTCGTCCCCCATCTCCTATCCGTCCCTTCGCCGACCCCCCTCACCCCTCCGCGCCGATCCCAGGTAGCGTTCACCTCCGACTCCACATCCTCGATCAATTCCTACGGCTACTCGCCGCACCCCCTCGCGCGCTACCTCGAATGGGTCGACGCCCTCCTCTCCGCCCACCCATCCGACACCAAACCGTTCATCGTCAGCCTCACCGCATCCTCCGCCACCGACCTCTCGACCATGCTCGCCTCCGTCCGATCCCTGCACGCCAAACACCCCTCCCGCATCGCCGTCGAGCTCAACACCTCCTGCCCCAACATCAAAGCGTCCCCGCCGCCGGCGTACGAGCCCGCCCAACTCGTCCCGCTCCTCCGCCCCCTCGCGGACGCGTTCCGCGCCGACCGCGACCTCACGCTCGGGCTCAAGCTCCCGCCGTACGTGTACGCGGCGCAGTTCGAGCGGCTGCTCGCCGCCGTGGAGGAAGTCGCGGTCGAGCGGACGTGCCCGTTCGCGTTCTTCACCTGCACGAACACGCTCGGCAACGGCCTGCTCTTCGCGGACCAGGCGCGAGCCGGGGGCGTCGGGGAGGGGTCCGCGCTCCTGGGCGGCGTCGCGGGCGACGCGCTGCACGCGCTGGCGCTCGGCAACGTGCGCACGTTCCGCAGGATGCTCGACGCGCACCCGGAGCCGTCCGTGAGGGCGATCGGGATCGTCGGAGCGGGCGGGGTGACGGGCCGGGCGGCGGCGGGGCGGATGAGGCGCGCGGGCGCGGCGGTCGTCGGGTGCGCGACGCTGCTCGGGCGCGAGGGCGTGGCGGCGTTCGAGATGCTGGCGGGCGCGTGATGGGCGGTCTCTTTTCGCGAGGCTTTGGACGTGGTTTCATTTGTGTTCTGGTGGCTAACCTACCATGTTGTAACGATGAAAGTGCGGGGAAAAAGTCGAGCCATATGAAAGAGCAGAGAATACGAAGACTGCATGGTGTACAGAGATCGTCCGAGATCTCTGTACTGGTACATCTAGCGCGCCCTTCACCTTTGTAACCCAGCAAAAGAGTAGTAAGCGGTCGCTGTGTAGACTGTATAGTTTACGCTCCGAAAGTTCGGGCTCTTAGACTCTCGCACGATCCCTGTCCGACAACGACGATGTCGCTCGCGCGATCTCGTCGCGCGCAGCCGTCGTGGGTGTTGGATCGCGCAAACGGGGCGCACGATGTCGGCGCCACAACGGTCGTCCGCACCCGGCTTCCGTCTTCCCCGACGTTCCCGTATGGGAAATGCGGCCGCGACGTGGGGGGGGACTTCCTTCCTGCATGTTTTCTCTCCCCCCCCCAGAGTGAGCTTTGGAAACACCCGCAGTCTGGCTCTCCTTTTGCTTCCTGCTCCCCATCGACGCCTTCGGGGCTGCTCACAATCAGCGCGGGACGCATATCCGTACGGCAGTAACGGCGCCGCATAACACGACAGCATGCCGCGCACTGTGAAGGTAGCCGTCATCGGGAGCGGCCTCGCAGGCCTAACCGCCGCGTATATGCTTTCGACGGAGCCCCCGCAGGGCGGGGTCAAGTTTGAAGTCCACCTGTTCGAGCAAGTGCGTATGCGACGTTCAGTCCTATTCCAATGACCATCGCCCTGAACCGACGTCCAGTCCTCGACTCTCGGCATGGACGCCCACTCCGTCTCCATCCCGACGGGCGGACACGGCCACGAAAGTCGGATCGACGTCCCCATGCGTTCCTTCCAGGGCGGTGCGCTACCCATCCCGTTCTCTTCATGCAGAGAACCGCTATTTGACGCATATATATCGACGCGCAGGATACTACCGCCGCCTGATCGCGCTCTACCGCCACCTCGGCGTCCGCTTCCGCCCCACCGACTTCTCCTACTCCTTCTCCTTCCTCACCAGCGACAGACGGATTACCACCAGCCTGATCTACAACGGCGCGTCCGGCCTCCGTGGCCTCGGTATCGCCTCCTCCCTGCGCTCCAGCGACAAACACAACCGGCCCCTCGACCGCCTCCGAGCCGCAGCGTCGACCTACCTCTCCTTCGCCCTCCTCTGCCTCCTGTTCCTCTGGAACTACGTTCGACTGGTCGCATTATCCGCGCCCGCCTTTCGTCCACGCGACGCGCACCGTATGTCCTTCCGCGCGTGGTCCGACGCGACCGTCCCCCGTGCGCCGCTCGCGCGCTGGCTCGGCCTGGACGCGCACTGGCGCGCCTTCACGCGCGATACCCTCGTCCCGCTCTTCTCGGCCGTCTGCACCGCGTCCGCGACCGACGTGCTCGACCACCCGGCCGAAGAATTCCTCGGTGAGCACGTTCACCCCTTCTCTCCCCTTTCCTCCACACCTCGCTGACAGACCACTGCGCTTGTTTTTTTCCCGGCGGCACCGCACGCATATATATATATACACACAGATTACATCTGGCTCACGCTTTTCACGCACCACTACGTCGCCTCGGACGGCGTGCGGGACGTCGTCGCCCGCCTCGCCGCGCCGATCCACCACGTCCACCTCTCCTCCCCCATCACGACCATCCGCCCCTCCTCGGACGACCCGACGACGGCCACCCTGTCCTCCGCCACCGCCACCTTCTCCGGTTTCGCGCACGTCGTCCTCGCCACGCAGGCGAACGGCGCCGCACCCCTGCTCGAAACCTACGCCGCCGCCGCCGCCGCCGCCGCCGCAAGCCTCCTCCCCGCGGACATCGCGGCGAAGCAAGCCGCGTGTCTCCGGCGGTTCAGGTACGTGCGCGCGGTCGTCGTCAACCACACCGACGACGGCTTGCTTCCGGACGACCCGCGCGACCGGCGGGATCTCAACCTCATCACCTCGTCCGCCGCCGCCGCCGCCTTCTTATCATCCTCACACTCGACCAAAAGATTTCCGGGAAACGACGATCAAGGAGGAGGAGAAGAGGAGGAAGAAGAAGAAGAAGAAGAAGAAGACGGCTGCGTCGTCCCAGCGTCTTACACGATGGCGACGCACGTCATCCGGGCAGCCACCGAAGGAGGAGGAGGAGGAGGCCCGGCGATCTACCAAACGACGGATCCGATCGTGCCCCCCCGGCGCGATCGCGTGCTGAGCGTCGCGAAGCTCGAACGCGCCGTGCTCACGCTCGACTCGAAAGACGCGCTGCGGGGGCTGAGCGAGGACGTCGCCCGCCGCCGCCCCGAGCGGCGGAGCTGGTGGAGGTGGAGATCGGGGACGGAGACGGAGACGCGTCTGGGCGCGTTGCAGGGCGGCGCGCGAAGCCCGCGATCGTCGAGGCGAGAACCGGGCGCCGTCGCGACGGGCGGCCCGGGGGTGTGGATGTGCGGGTCGTACGCGCACCGCGGGATACCGCTGCTCGAGGGCTGCGTCGTCAGCGCGCGGGCGGTCGTCGAGCAAGGGATTTTGCCCGCCGAGGGACTCGCGGCGAGCGGCCGTCCGTGGTAGCATCTTATAGTCGTACACATCCCTCTCTCTCGCTCGAATTTATAATGGAATATACGGTGTCCCTGGGAGAGGCGAAGATCAGTCGACCCGTCTCCGCTTGTCCCGCCGGTCGCGCTCGAGCGAACGAGAGCGTGAATGTCGCCTGCTGCCCCGCCGATCGTCGGCTCTCCACCTATCTCTCCGCGGAGGCGAGCGCGAACGCGAATCGTAGCGCGGCCGGCCGTCCCTCGCGCGCCTGTCGTAGCCGTCTCCCCGCCCGCGGTCGCGGTCGCGATACGTTCCGCGATCGTCTCTCCCGTCGTCGTCTCGCCTGGATGGCCGGTCTTTCCACCCATCGTCTCGCGGGCGTACGCCGTCGTCTTTGTCCTTCCACGAGCCGCGCGGCTCCCGCACGTCGTTATGCGCGCCCCATTCCTTGGAGACGCCTGCCGCGACGCCGTTGGCGCCCGTCGTCGGGCGCTGGCCCGGCGGCAGGTTCAGATTTTGCGGGCAATCTGCATACGCAAGCGGTCCCCGGCGCGTCAGATCGCGCCGTTGCGACGAAAATACGGGGACGGAGGAGACGAGATGAATGATGATGATAACGCACCCCGCTTGAGGTGCGGTCCTCCGCAAAGGAAGCACCCGCCCGCGTCCGTCGATTTGCCGCCGGCCTTGACGCTGCCCGCGGCGCCGAAACCGCCGTTGCCCTGCGTCGTGTCTTGGTCGACGAGGTGCGTGTACTTTGTCCGGCCGCGCTTGCCAAAGTTCTTGACCTGCATCACCTTCGGCAGGAGCGAGACGTCGACGGTCGACTGCGTCGCCTCGGTGTAGTCGTGCCGCCTGAGGATCTCCTCGTCCTAAACCGTAACGAATGAGCATCAGTTGGAAAGGGGGAAAATAGGTGGGGAAAGTTCCGACCTGGTGGAAGGCGCCTTTGTGCCAGTATTTCTGCAAGAATTTCTGTTGTCCCTTTGGCTTCTCCTCGCGCGTCTTCTGAGCCCGCTCGAGGTCCTCTTTCAGTCGCTGCTCTTCGGGTAGCGCGCGCCGGCGCTCGATCTCTTCTCGCTCCTGCTCGCGCCGCACCTCGTCTTCCTTGTCACGCTTTATCCGCGCAAGTTCACGCAGCCGCCATGCCTCGAATTCACCTTCGGGGTCAAGTCCATCCGTGTCGTCGACGTCGGGAATGATCTCCTCTTTCTCCTCTGGATGACCAGACGATCAGCAGTACATCGGGTGCGGACGTCATCACAGCGAGACGCACTTTCCGCGAGCTCGCGCTTGATGCTCTCGGCAACCATGTCGTGGCTCTGTTTCCGGCGCTCTTCCGCTTCCTGCTCTTTCTTCTTGAGAGCCTCTTCGGTGTCTTGCGCTTCCGCCTCCCGTTCAGCCACCGTGACGCGAGCGCGTCTTTGCGGTATGTTGTGAGATCGCGTCCGGTGTATGCACGTGGATCAAAGTACGCACTTTGGTACAAACACGGGCCGGAACTGCAGCTTGGGTTTTTCTTCTTCTTCGGATTCGCTTTCATATTCGCTTGACTAGCAATCTGTGAGCCACAAAGTTTCCGAGGTGATTGGTACAGCAAATATACCTCCTCTTCGGATTCGGCTTCGCCTGGCGCACGAGGTCTGCCTTCTTCTTCCGACTCGTCTTCTGAATCTGGACAGCGGTGACCATGAGCATCAACCGTCACACCGACATATGCAAGTAAACCGAGCGTACCTTCCTCCTCCTCCTCCTCCACGGCCGTCTTCCCAGACTCTTCCCTTCCGGCGACGATGACCTTGCCGTCCCGCGAGATATTGACGTCCTTCAGCGCGACGTTCATCGCCTTCATCGGCTTCTTCGGTACCGGCCGCGCCGTCGCCACATCCTCCTCCTCCTCCTCCTCCTCGTTGTCGCCTCCAAATTCCTGGTCGCCGCCGATGAGCACATCGCCCTCCTCCTGCACCTCTTGTTGTTCCTCTTCCTCGTCGGAGTCGGACGGAACGTCGGCAACGCCTTTGGGCGCTTTGCCTTTCCAGTAGCGCGCCGCTGGCCTCGGTAGACGTGGGGCTTGCTTCCTGACGGCGGAGGACATGATGTTATACCGGCCTACAAGTGGCAGGCCTGAGCGAACATAAGAGGGAGTGGGCAAATTCAATGATTCACGGGGAACCTGAGGATAATCCACGTGATAAGTTCACTGTGATCCCGTCGGGCCGTCTACTTCCCGGTCGCTGACAATGACAGAGGAGAAGCGAGTGTTGGTTATTAGGCATGCAAACGGTAGTCTCTATCGATACATTGCGATAACGAGGAAAGGAATGCTTCACATAAAGTAGTCTGAGATACGTTAGGGCGGGTGTCTCTATACCGTCGCAGCGGAGGGAGCACTGTATATGCGTGGTTAAACGGTGAACGACTCTCCACATCCGCACGCGTCCTTAATGTTGGGGTTCTTGAACGCGAACTTCGAACTGAATACCGGAGGTCAGCAGCCAAAACAGCATAGGGGAATGGTGACGGACGGACCTCAGCTTGTCCTCGACCCAGTCCATCTCGCTGCCGATGATGCTGAAGAGCGCCTTGCTGTCGATGAGCACCTTCACGCCATCCTGTTCGACGACTTCGTCAAACTTGGCGGGCTCGGTCACGTAGTCGAGGTGGTATGAGAGCCCGGCGCAGCCCTTGTTGCGCACGCCGATGCGGAGGTGTCGCGGGTCTGGGCCGGAGATGAGGTTGCGGAGGCGGTTGACGGCAGCGGGGGTCTGCAAGAAGCGTGAGCCAAAAGAACGGTTCGTAAGGATGGGCGATTGCAGCTAAGGTGGGGGGGGGGATCGCAAAGCGGTGAAAGAAACGGAAGCGCGCGTACCAGCGTGATGACCGCCTTCTGCGATCGTATCTGCGGTCGTGGCCTTGTTCGAGCAGCCGGAGTTGAGGGCGCAGACTGTGTTGAAGATGTGCTCGCAGAGGTCGATGGAGGCGTCGAGACGGACGATGATGAAGCAGGACTTGGGGTCGACTCCGGGACGACGCGGGGTATGGGATCGGGTCGAACTCCGGGCTGTGAGAGATCCTGATTCGAGGGTAGCGTGTCGCGTTTCGCGTATGCGCTGGCGTCCCGGCGTCGTTGAGATGCATCCGGGGAGGCGAACGGTGAAGGCGAAGAGGGACCCGGTATCGGCACCTCAGGTGAAGTGCTCGTCTGCGCCAGCGCCGACATCAACGCACGACGTTGGCATCGCATGCTTGATTGAAGCCCAATCAAGCCAGACGCTGCGTGCGCCTGTGAACAAGTGATTGAGGGTAGTCGGGCAAGCATGGTGGAGGTGTACACGAAGGCGGCAGGACGGTGATGTCGAGGATGACCGAGAAATCAAGAGACAGCACGTACTGCCATAAGGCTGTGATACCCGCGGACGAATCAGAGCTGTCGCATTTGAACTTTGTGCTCGCCGCTCTTCGCAAACGGATATCGCGCTGAAGTTTGAACGTTGGACATTGAAGATTGAATATTGAACTTGCGCATTCAGACTTCGAATTGATAACTCTTTATCACGAGCTCGCCCCGAATAGGAATAGACTCGCTGAGGCTCGAGCATGTCGACCCGACGCCTCCCTACGAGCATATCCACGATGATGACGACGATCACCCGCGCTCCCCCTAGCGGCACGGATCTATACTGCCACCTCGACGCCTACCCGCAATCTCTACCTTGGCACGCCACAGGACGATAGCGCAGCGTTCGTGAGCGGCACCTAGCACATGTCGGACTGTTCACTGTGTGTTGTTGAGAAGCACGGGTATCGGAACCTGTGCTTCTCCTCTCTTTGAGTTGGTTGGCCTCGATATGAGCCTATCGATTCCTCTACCTCTACCTTGTAACTGTGGTAGTTCGAAATTTGTGAGTGATTACCAGTTCAGCGTTACAGCTAAATTCATTACGATAGACCGTTTTGCGCCAGCTCTGCTTTCGGGTTTTCTTTGCTACCCGCCAGGGGCTTCCCCAATATGTATAAGACCATGCTGGATTGGGGTGAATGCGGTGTATCGTACCAACGAATGCCCCAAATGCCGGCCAGCCGAGCGGAGCCGAAAAGGCTCTTCCCCTGAAGCGGAAGCCGTTGCAACCGTGAGCAAAGCTGGTCTATCGTATTGAATTTAGCTGTAATGAGTTACCCCTTGCTGATTATTTCCTCAGTGCTCAAACTAGAGACCGCGCGCGGAGACGACGGCCGCTAGGAGTCTAGTCTTGTATGGCGAAGCGGTGCCTGGACATTGTGCTCCTTGCAACACGTCGGCGAAGCAAGTGAAGTGGTGTCCGACGTCTCGCACTCTGTGCAGCCCACTTCCCAAGACCGGGACCCTAATCTGATCCACCTCAGATCCGGCACTTTGGGCGGGGGAATGATCCTAAGTTTCAATCCAACCGAACTGGACTGCATTTTTCTGCTGGCTCCCGCGGACATCTTTCCCTACTGCGGAGAACTTTTACCACCTGCAGGTACGTACACTCTAGTGTAAAGTCGCGCGGACTACCGCGCACGGTATATCCGACACCTGGCAACTACCATCAAACCTACGACTGCGACCGAACACGGAACTCGTCAGGAACTAGACGCGGTTCCAGAAACATCGCAACGGCCTCTCCAGATACGCGAAACCATTACGACTTCAGGCTATGCACATATACACGAAACGTCCAGATGGCCGTCAAGCATGAAGGTTTGAACTGCCACGGTGATACACATGCGACATAGACTACATGCTGCCGAACAGAAAAAGATCGCCAGCGACTTGTCAGAGGTTCATCCGCTGTCTCTCCATTCTGCTTTTTCGCCGCACCCCGCACTCACTACACTGGTCACGTCCATCAACTGCGTGCACCTCCCCCATCATTTTCGTGCTTAACCTGCGATGAATACCACCATAGTCTTGGAGACTGCGGCCATTGCTACTAAATGTGTTCCAGTCGCAGGGACGTATCTTGAGAGCATTCTCGGTACGACGGCGAAAATCGCAATGATCGCCGAGGTGAGCAAGATGCGCTGATGCGCGTGAGGTGGTACTAAGCTACTTGTATGACGCTTCAGCGAGCCGAGTCAAACAAGGAGGATTGCCAGTTGCTGGCTCGGCGTGCCGCCGGAGTTGCTGGAGCGGTAGCGAGCAAGGTCATGAGTATGGAAGTTCAACAGGCCACGAAGCTGGACCCGGATGTCGTGAGGCTCCTCAGGTATCGCCACCTACTTCCACCTTGCGAAGGACGAGGACTTACGTTATGCTTAGAACTCTGGAGCGGACACGGGATCTCGCCAAGAAACTATCGAAGCTCAGCTTACTCCGGCAGATCTGGAGCTACTCCAGGATTGACAAAGAACTGGACCGTATCTCGTCGGAGTTTGAGGACGCGTTGCGCATATTCGGGGTGCGCCTCGTACGAAAGCCTGCTTGATCCGCACCTGATAGGGGACTTTCAGATCAATGCTCAGATTAGTTCAGGGGGGGAGATGGTGCATCAGAGGATAGCCCTCGAAGGAGTGCAGCAATCCCTTGAGAGTATGGCTACGATGAAGAGCTTTGAGTGCGACTACGATGGCGACGTGAGTTCGTCTGACTCGTCACTGTGGCCATGCGGCTAATATTTACATCATGAAGTTTATGCTGTTCCGCAGCTGTGAAATCTATATTCATGAAGAGCTTCGGAAGCTGGACGGCGCAGACTCGGCGGCGTATCTCGTTAGTGTACCGACCCGCATGAAAGACGAGACGCTTGTCATGAAAAGGTATCCTCGTCGCGACGCCGCATATAACATCAAGTTGTCGCTTCTCCGGGATATGCGCCTCCGGTAAGTCACCGTTACCACGCATGTATGTCACTCAGCATCGCGCCCAAGATTCGCACACGTTGAACAATTGATCGGGTACTCACGAGACGGGTCCGCTCCCTTCTACGTAACTCGTGCAGGTCAATTTCGCACCCAACATCCTCTGTATGTGGCAGGCTCATGCTCTGAAGCAGGTCGCACGGATGCAAGAGCATGCATGACCGGCATCACCTCTGTGGAGCAGCTGCGACATGTGGTGACTTGGGTGTGTCAACAATCCCGATCACTATTCTTCGACATTTCTCATTTCTTGCCAGACGCAGACAATACGGGTGAGTTGCTCGCGAATGCATATTGTCAATGCCTGCAGCTTCTGTCAGGAAACCGTTGTGTCACTCTATGAACTTATAGCACAACTATACAACTACGTCTGGTGGGAAATCCCAAATATTGTGGGAACGGGTTCGATGATAGCTACCTTGGAGCGCTCTCTGTTTCATGTATGTTGTCGTTTTAGGCGCTGTCAGATTATTCCTGATTCTTCCTCCGTAGATCAGCCACTCCGCCTATGTAAACGAAGCCGGCCGTGTCGTACTTGAGCTTGAATTTTCAGAGCTGGGATTAGAACAGCGTAAACTGTACTGGGACCACAATCATCGGCGGCCTTATCGAATTCAGGGTAGTTCGCTCAGTTCACTTTTCATTGTTCGTAAACTGATGAACGCTGTGAACCACAGTCGAGTCCCACTTGGACGTACAGCGCACCTGGGGCTGCAGCCCAGGGGACACTGGACATATCCGCGCTTGAACTTCTCAAAGGATTGCTCACGATACGAGATGACGGAGAAATCTCTCATTGCTTGTTCACCTCACGAGTACTCGGTACGGGGTTTGCGAGTGCAGGGCCGATAATCAACATCGGTTTGAATGACCACCCATGTCTTGGCTGGCGAGGTCAAGCCGAAGTCGATAATGAGGTGCCCAACTCCTATCGCGCACGTACTCAAGTTCAAGCCGACGGCACACCGGCAAGCTTGGATGAAGACGCGCCCGTCGTGCTGCCGGACGGCACGATTCGGTATGACTCCTATCCTTCACTTACCACAACGAACATCGAGTTGATAATTTTGTCCAGGCATACTCTTCATATCAAGAATGGCGTATCAGGGATATCGTTCCGCGAGCATGCGTGGGCCCAATCCGTTGTATCGTCGGCGTGGTTATGGCTGTTTCGGCACGGCCTTCAAGTAGCGGATTTTCTCAAAATCCCCGTCACTGACTTAGGTGCAGGTCAGTTACCTTTTTGTATGGAAATGGCACATCTCCTTTCTCACATCTATCTCTTCAGTACGATCAACAGGATCATGGGGAGCAACAAGCATTGAACTGTCGCCCGTAGGCGGGATAATTCCGCCTACACTCTATTTCTTCGAATACCCTCACATCGAACTTGGACCTCCACACGTAGCTTGGGGTTACTGGGCTTGGGACGAGGAGGGAAACGACACGTCTACCATCACGTCATGCTACTATGACGGGTACCGATGGATTCTTCAGCTGGAGCTGCATGGATTGATATTCACGATGACCCTGTAAGTTGTCACTTCATCACTTTGTCCCCAAGCTAAAACAGTTTCCTGTAGTTGGTCCGGGTTGAAGTACGCCGCCCTCTCCGACGATCTTGCACGACTCATTAGGGGCTGTCGGGATGAAGGCTATGGCTTAGACGACGACGACGATGGCAGTGGTGATCTCGGTGCACTGGAAGACTGGACTACGGAATCTCACAGCGAGGACGAGTTTCTCGATCTACCCAGATCATACTCTGATGCCGGTGGCCACCATACAGCACAGCATGAAGACTTCCTTGGACATGACGAGGAATGCAATGCATCATGGGATATCAACGCCGACGGCGAAACCGTCGGTCCGGCTGGCCAGAGTTCGGAGGACAGCAGCGAGGACGAATATCTCGATGCAGAGGATTGCGGCCTGAGAGATGAGAGCGGGGTATATAGCTTGTGTTGATGATATTTAAGACAACGCTCACGACCGGTTGCCATTCAGGGTCTAGAGTATCGTTCTAAGATGGCGAGGAACTTCGTTGTGTAGAGTGCATCGGTGGAAAATACGCTAAGGACATATATATATATATATATTGATGCGCTAAGCCATTCTGGCTTGACCATGCGAACTGGAGCCAGGGCTAGTACACGCTGCTGAAGCTCATAGAGAGAAGGTTACGGAAGTAAGTTCCGGTAGGAAGTCGCACAACAGCATTATCGATGGTCTGGGCAACTTCTGTAGAGAGCTCGAGGGACTGGGAGAGGTGGCAAGACGTATGAAAGACATGATTACCATGCTGCGAGCCTGAGTATCACGTAGGAGCTTTACACAATGACAACGGCTACGGTGAGACTTGATTTGGTCGGTGGTAGCTGATCGATGCACTCTACTTGCACTACCATTGCATGCAAGTGACTTCGGTCGACTTGCTACTCTGCCCAACGTCTCGCTAGCACTCGGAGGCGAGCGCCGTTGCGATATTAACGCGAGTTTCTGGTAGTGATGTCTAGGTACACCACTGTCCGCGCGTTTGCTTCAGCCTATCACAGAGTGACAAAGTGCTGACCAACAAGAAACGCGCTCCACGTTCGATCGGATCGAAGGCCACTGAGATAAAAAACAGAGAGATTATGCGTCTTCCGTCCTTCCCCGCCTTGGGAAACCTGGTACTAGCCTTCAACAAGCGTCTGCATTAGAAAAGCACGATGTTAAACGGGTCAAGTAAATACAGGTATGACACACAAACTACTGCTGCCGAGCCGAGCGCGGAGGGAGGTGAGATATACACGTGTGGCAAAATAGGGGAAAAAAAAAAGTTAAGTCCTAACAGGAAAGCGGAAAGCAACGGGACGAGGGGGATCGGATGCGTGGGGTTGCAATACAATGCGGTGAGGTATGCTAGGTGGACGCGCCCGAGGCGACGGGACGGGTGTTAGATATACGGCGGATTGGTAGACAGAAACATAGATGAGGGTTGGTGCAGGTTTAGAGTAATTGTGGTGTTGTTGTTCGGGTTTATATGGAGACAAAGGGATGAGGAGGGCGCCGCCGGGGGAAGGGGTACCCTCCCGCCCCAAAAAAACTTCCGTGCGTTGAGCGAGATTAGCGGAGACCGAGTAATTGAGACCGAAGAGCCGAGAGATAAAAGACAGTTTTGAGGAGGCCGGTTTTGTCGTCAAGATTTTACATGCCGTAGCCGAAGGACGTCGAACGCTGGTAGGGGACGTTCAACGCGCCGGTGAGGGCACCGTTCCCGAACTGGTTCGCTCCCTGGAAGGGAGAGAGCGGGGAGAAGCCGCCCTGGAGGCCCTGGTTGTGCGCCGAGTTGCCCTGAAGGACGTAGGCGTCGACCGAGTGCGGCTGGAGGCCGGGCAGCCCGCCTTGACCCTGGAGGCCCGATCCCTGCATACCATAAAGGCTGTTCTGGCTTCCGTAGATGTCGGAGAGCGAGGGCGTGTGATGGAGGGACTGAGGCGACATATGTTGAGGCGACATGTGCCTTCCGCCGTTAAGGCCGTGGTGGCCCATACCCAAGCCCTGGTTGCCGAGCGGCATACCGCCCATGTGCTGATTGTAACCGCCGCCGTAGTGATCCAGCTGCTCACGCTGAAGCTTGTTCTGGATGCGCTTGCCGTACGGGGTGTTGCGGATCAGCGGCAGGACCGGGCGGATGCCTTCCACGAGAAGAGCCCGCTGACCGGGTTCCGCGTAGTCCAGCGCGGTCTGGGAAAGACGACGGGTGAGCTTGGCGCGCAGAAGGATGGAGCGTGAGCACACCAACCTGTACGCAGTAATTGCCATACGAGTCACGTAAAAGCTTCTCGAGGCGGGTCCGGTTGAGTAACTCCTCAATGAGAAGCTTGCGGGTGCTGTGCTCGGCCACGCGAATGCACTACAACATCCATCAACATCGGAATGAGATCAGGCTATACGGACACAGCGAAAAAAGCGGTACCTTCTCGATGACGTTTGAGCTAAACTTCTGCACGGAAAGAGCGCACACGTTGCCGGTGAACTGACGGATGACACCGTCGCTGAACCGGTTATCGTTGAGATCGAGGATGTACTGCACGACGTAGTTGCCGTAAGGATCTTGAACGAGCGTCAAGGCGTTGTACGTGATCTCGTTGACGAGCTGCACGCGCTGCTGATCGGACGCGTGGTCGATGCAACGTTGCAAGACGCAGCATCCGTGGCGGTGCGTCGCGACCTCGACGCAGTTCGCGGCGACGGCGTTGTAGATGAACTAACCATTTTTCCCGTTTCGTGAGGCCCCGAAGTCGCGAAATAACCCAACTCGGAGCGAACGTACCTGGTTGTCCTCGGGCGCCAGCTTGTTCAGGCACTTCTGAATGACGTGGTTGCCGTTCAGGTCCTTGATGAGCACGACGACGTGCAAGCTGAGGGCGACGATGATCGAGTGAATCTGCGAGCAAAAAAACCGCCCAGTCGTCAGATCCCCCCCGCACACGCACGATCAAAAGAAAGGTGTGCGCACTGCACTGACCTGTCGGCGCGTGGAGAGGAAGTCGATCATCTTCTGCACGGCACGCGTGCCGTGCATATTGAGCGAGATGTTGACCAAATCCTGCGCGACCGACTCGCAGATCAGATTCCGTTGCTCGTCCGTCGCGTACTCCAGCAGCTTCTGACAGAGGTAGTTGCCGAAGGGATCTGCGTAGACGCGCGTCATCAGTCTCGACGATATTCGACCAGCTACCGGGTGAACGACGTTACCGGTCATGAGGTCCGCGAAGTGCCCGAAGGTCTCGCGGAAGATCATATCGCGATGCTCCGGAATCCCTTCCTCGAGCTTCTTCTGCAGATACCGGCACCCGTGCTGGTCCTTGCACAGTCCCGGAATCTCGCCCTGAAGATCCTCCAACCGCGTGCCCGCGAACCGATTCACTGTAAGCCCAGAGCCACGTCAGCCGTCCAGCCCTCGACCATGTATATATATATACGTGTCCAGACTACGACTCACGCTCCATCTCGCCGCGCTTGTGCTTCGGTCCGCTGATCCCGTTCATCTTGCTGTCGCCGCTCGGTATACGTCCGTTCATACCGAGCCCGTAGCGCGAGCCGCCGTGCTGGTACAGCGCCGTCGATCCCGCACTCGCGCCGTTCGCGGCACCGAGCGCCGCGTTCCCGTTCGAACGTCCGTTGCTCTCAAAGTTGTAGTTCTCGTACCGGCCGTTGTCGAGGTTGTACACCGAGTCCATCCCGTACTGGGACTGCGACTGCTTTGCCCGCCAGAAGATCCGCATCAGCGTCCGCACGACAAGTCGCCATTTTTTTAAAATTTTAATTTTAATTTTTTGATTGCTCACCTGAAGACCGTCGTCGAAGCCGCCACCGATCGAGTTGAACGTGAGCGGCGTGCCGTCGTACGATCCCGCGTTCTGCATCCGCGACAGCGACGCGCCGAGGTCGCCGTCGCCGAGCCGTCCCCCCGACCCAAGCGGGTCGGGCGTGAGCGGCGTCCCGGGCGTCTTCAGCAGATGCTGCGCGGCGCTGTTGCTGCTGATCCCGCCGAGCGGCGTCCCGGGCACCGAGCGCGCGCCGATCGCGCCCATCCCGGAGGCGATATCGCCGAGCGAGCCGAGGGGCGAGCCGCGGCGCGAGGACAGGCCCTGGGGCAGGAGCGGGGTGTTGGTCGCCGACACGCTCTGCGCGAGCTTGGTCGCGCCGTCGAGGCCGGAGAGCGTCGTGAGCGCGGGGTTGGTCGCGGTGCGGCGCGGGGCGCGTCCGGCGAGCGAGTCCGGGCCGCGCGGCGAGGCCTGCGAGAAGGGCGCGAGGTCGAGCGCGGCCTGGGAGACCTTGGCCGGGTACGGGTACTTGTCGTCCGCCGGCGTCGGGAGGTTGCGCATCGCGTCTGTGCCGAGATGAGTGAAAGGCAGGAATGAAGGGAGGGGCCGAGACGAACTATGCATCTCCTGGTCGAGCTGCTCGTCGAGCATCATGCCCGCGTTGAACGCGTTCCCGTGTCCGTGCCCGCGAAGGCCGTTCGCGCCCGCAAACTTGCCGTTCTCTTCCTCTCCGAACGAGTTGCCGTTGAGCGAGACCGTCGGCTGCTGTTGCTGCTGTTGCTGCTGCTGGCGCGCCTTGTCCGCCATCTCGCCCGCGAGCGAGAGCCCCTGAAGGTGACCCGCGAGCTCCTCGTCGTGCTCGCTCGCGGACCCGCGGCGACTGGCGGGCATGCTCTTCGCGCCCGCGACGCGGCCGTATCCTGATGGCGCGTGCAGCCCGAGCTCGGGCGAGGCCTGGACCGAGGGCGCGTACGTGACCGACTTGCGCTTGTCCGCCGCGGACCCGACGGCCTTGTGCAGGTCGTCCGCGTTCAGGTGCCCGTTGTTGCCCGCGTACTGGCCCTGATGCTGCTGCTGCTGCTGGGGGTGCAGGGAGGAGGGCGCGAAGTGCGGGTGGTGGCCGGCGGAGAGCGGTGCGGCGGAGCCGGGGCCCGAGTCGTTGCCCGGGTGGAGGGCCGCGTTGACGCGGGGCGGGGTCGTCGGCGCGGAGACGGCGAAGCCGGACGAGGAGAGCTCGTACGGGATCGAGAGCAGCTCGTTCTGCTGCTGCATTTCGAGCTGGCGCATCTGCTGCTCGAAGAGCTTCATCTTCATCGCGCGCGCCTGGGCGTGCTCCTGCCGCTTCGCCTCGATGTGCTGTCAAATAAAGGGGGGTAAGGGGGGGTCATGAGCATGGAGGATGGAGGAGCGGGTTGTTGGAAGGGAAGACGCACAGCTCCGAGGTCTTGAATATTAGAGCCCCTCCGCGAGGACTGGTGGAGCATACATGCACGTCAGAACGCCGCTCGGCCTGCGGTGATGACAGGGTTCTATGCCAGCACTCACCGCATCGGCCAGGTCCAAGGCCTTGACGTCGTTCGAGGACGGGTGGGTATCGGTAGGGGAACTAGAAGGATCCAAGCTGGCGCTCATTGTAGAGTACGGGTGGTGTAATTTTGCGACGACGGAAAAAGCAGCGACGAAGAACAGAGGGCCGGGCAAGCAAGCCTAATTGCACACAAGGTAGGAGAGAATCCTGCGGGGGGCGAAAGGACGGGTGCTGCGTGAGCGTGACGAAACGGAGGCGCGCTGCCATGACGAACGGGACTGACCAACTTTTTGGGGGGGCCGTCTAGAAAAGACTGTTGGTACAAGGCCGCGTGGAACGACCTGGGCAGCGTCAGCGAAGGTGGCGGCGTCGTGGTGCGCGACGAGCACGGACCTTTGGGAAGGACTTTGCTGTGGCGGGCGATGTCTGTGCTGTCGGGCGGGGGTGGCAAGAAGGACTTAGGTGCGCTCGCGACCCGGGGCTCTTGAGGGCCGTCCGCTTACGGACAGGTGCCCTGATGGGAATCGCGGTTCCCACCCTCGTTGCGCCTTCACCCGCGTCACGCCCGTGCCCCTCCCCCCCTTCCGCCTTCTTTCTCGTGCCCTAGCCGACAGAACGTCCCAAGTCCCCGTCGACCAATTTTCTCCTGTTAATCGCGTGGCTCCATTTCTGTCCGGCGCCGGGGACGGGGGCAGGCAATGGCCGGTTGCATATGTACACATATATGATTGCAAGACCGATAATGAATTCCGGCTTTCCAAACGAAAATAGCCCTCAAAGGAGCAATCCTCTCCCCCGCATGTTTAATTTGCAGGCACCGATTGATCAACGGCCCTGCCTCAGCGAGACACGCCCACCAAAGCCGCGCGTCCGAATTCTCGTCCCGAATTTGGCCGCGGCTCGCGACACGCGGCAGCGAGAAGAGAAAAAAAACTCCCTTTCGCAAGCGCGCCGCGTGCGGGCCTCTGTCGGCCTTCACCCCAGCGACCCGAAACCGAACCTCACCCCTACGCGGCTATTTCGTCCGCGCCATGCCATGCCATGCCCTGCAGCGTTGTACGTACGTACTTTATTCGCAGCGCCACCCGCGAGGCTACGCCGCGAGAGCAAGCCGATGACAAAGGAGCGCAACGCCGTGACGCTGCTCCTCCGAGCTCGTCGGCTTCTATCAGAACTCTGCCATATATTCGACTGCAGGCCGCGCTCCTCCTTTGAGGAGCTCGAACTCTGGATCCCGCCTACCGTCGTCATCGAGACTACTGCTCCGGCTGATAGCGCAAGAACCCCTCCGGCTTTGGTCCCGAGACGTCTACGGTCATATATCACACCCCCTTGGGTGATCAGCCGAACTCGCCCTTTCGTCGTTTCTATTTTTTATTTGCCTCCGTTGGTGCACACCCTTGCACAATTCACCGGACGTCGCGTATGATCGGCAGGTGCAGATATATACATACCACAT
The DNA here is from genome assembly GCF_000264995.1 of Punctularia strigosozonata HHB-11173 SS5. NCBI lineage: Eukaryota > Fungi > Basidiomycota > Agaricomycetes > Corticiales > Punctulariaceae > Punctularia > Punctularia strigosozonata. The sequence goes on from NW_006767433.1 coordinate 358,588, forward strand.
ACGCACCCACACCTACAAATCCATCCCAACGTGCCACTTTCCCCGGTTCTCCGGCGCAGCCGACGCAACCGTCTCTCTCTCTCGTCCTTCGCCATAACGTGTACGTAACGAGAACACCTGAAACGAATTTCTTTTAACCTTCCTGTCGCCGCCCCGACTTCTGCTGCTTCCACGTTCCAGGCTTTGTTCCCGTTCTCGTCAGAAGCGAACGCCTCCTTTAGGCAAGGCGGTCACGCCTGCGCCGCATAGACAAGAACACCTGTGCGCCACAGGGCACGTCGAGCCGTGACACCGCGTAAGTACGTTGAGATTTACAAGGGGGAGGAAACCACCTCTCGTCGATCGGGAGCTCGAATCAATCCGGCCGCGGGATACGTATCTTGGTGTCATGTAAGCCTTGGAAGATGTCACGCAAACGGCTCCCAAACTACGTACCTACGGGTAACGGCGTGCCCGTCCCCCCGCCGGGCTCTCGGGGCACAGGAATACCCCGGATAGCCGGGAGTTCACCGCAAGCGAGCACGAAGTAAATAAACCCAGAAAATCCACATGGGGATGTAACCTGACATAAGACGCGGACTGTAAAGTCTAGCTATTAGGGTGGCTACTTACGATCGATCGAGAGTAGTCCTCGAGGCTTAAGCACATCCGTGGTATATACCCCACGAAATCGACCGAAAAAAAAAACCCCCAACGTAGATCCAGAATCAACCAGCGCTCCCAACGATCCCCGAGATCGTCCTCGCCGGCCTCGGCGTCGTGGGCGTCTCGGGACTGACATTGATCGCCTCCTTCTCCCCACCGTGGCCCACCGCATGCCCATTCGCTTCCACCACCTCGATCTTTCCCAGCGTCCGATCCCGATCGTCCGGCATCGCCCCGCGCACCGTCCGTCGATCCCCCTCCCCCTCCCCTTCCTCCTCCTCCTCCTCTTCCGTCCCCGATCCCCGCCCTTCCTCCTCCCCGCCGCGCGCGCGGCCGTCCGACTCCGCCGCGTCCGCGCTGGCAGAAGCAGCGACCGCCGCCGCCGCCGGCCTTCCCCGCAAGCTCAAGAAGCCGAACCCCAGGCTCAGGTCCGGCAGGTATCCCCGCGGCTTCTTCGACGCGTTCTCGGCGGCGGCGGCGGCGGCGGCGGAGGTAGGCTTCGGCGTCTCCGGCGTCTCCGGGCGCTCGGAGTCGGGTTCGGGCGGCGTCGGCGCGCCGGCGTCAGCGTCGGTCGTAGGGGGCAGCTCGCTCGCCTGCGCGCGGGGCGTCTGCGGCGCGGACGCGGACGCGGTCACGGTGCGCGTCGTCGGCGTGGGCGACGCGGCCCGGACGGCGGTCTCGAGCTCGTCGAGCGACGTCGTGGATTCGTTCAGCGAGAGGCGGCGACTGTGGAAAAAGAGGGGGTAAAGGGAACGTCAGCGGAGCCGCGGCCGACCGACGTTTTCGGATTTTTGTGAGATGATATGGTGATGATAGGGCTTACACGACGCGTGCGCTCTCGCCGTCGGTCAGCGTGAGGAAGAGGTTCTTGAGGTTTGGAAGCGTATGCCGCATGTCCAGCGCGCGTAGATCGCGCTCCGCCGTAAGCTGGCAGTATGACGCAACATGATATGAGTCAGGGAAACGACGACACTGAGCCAACACGCACAATCTCGATATCTTTGTTCAGCAGGAACACCGCATACTCAAAACGATACGCGTCCACGCCCTTCGAATACAGCGGAAACCTGTCAGGAAAAAAAGAAAGAAAAAATACACATCTCTCAGCGTCGACGAATCAAGAGGTCGGATGCGAGGAGAGAGAGCACCCACATCCGCGGCCCGACCATCGCCGATATTTCGTCCTTCACCAAGCTCCGGCTCCCGACGCATGTCACCGGGTACACGAGCCTCACGCCTGCGTACGCCGCGAGCATCTGGACCGCCTGCGCCGCGAACCCCAGCGCGCTCGCGACGCCATCCTCGGTCACTCCGAGCTTGGGCAGCGACAGCGGTGGCGCGGGGTCGTTGCTCCCAAGCGGGATCGGCAGCGGCACGCCGACGATGGTGAACAGCAGATCGGCCGGCGACGCGAGTTCGATGGGGAATATGCCCGCGAGCGTCGCGATCAGGTGTGCGCGCACCGGCGGCAGGCGCGTGCGCAGCGACGCTAGCTCGTCCCTGTATCGCCCCACGAAAATATCAGCACCTATCTATCTCCTATCGCGAAAACAGCGACTGCGTCGTACCTGTCCTCCGCGATCTGCTCGTCGAGCGTCCGTGACGCGCACAGATCTTCCTCGTGTGCTTTCCTCGCCAGCTCGAGTGTCGACCGACGCTGACGCAGCTCCTCTCGGCGAGTTTCGATCCGACTTCGCACTATCAGTGCACCACCAACAAGCAAACGTGACAAGAAACGCAAAACATCAATCAGTCGTTACTCTCAATCACATCACCCGGATCAGATTGTTTACAGCGCACTCACGATCTTTAGACGCGTCTTCCACGGACTCCCTATTCTCTTTCAGGATCTTCACACGGAACTCGCGTTCCGACACCTCGCGTTTCTATGCGCGACAGAAAGCGACCGGCGCAGCAAAGGGAGGCGGTGCAGCGACAGCGGGATCGCGGGTTCAGTCAGCGAGGCGCGCCAAAGCGAAGCGAGACATAGCGCGCCACTCACGATAGGCGCGAAGCCGTCGTCGTCGAGCGCCTTCTCAACCTCCGCCGCGACCTCCGCCAGTAGTCGCCGGGTGTCCGCGACGGCGGCGTGCAACGTTACCAACCTATACCATGCAGCGCGCGCAGCCGGTTAGCGAGCGAAGAGAGGAAAGCGATGAGAGGATGAGAACGGCCGCTTACTTGACGAGGTCGTGATAGCTGGCCGTCTTCGCCGTATCCCTCTTCCGTCCACGCATGGCCCTCTTCTCCTCAGTTTCCCCCCCTCTCCTCGGAGCGTCCACGAACCGCACGTGCATCCCCTCCTGCTCCTGAACGGTCTCCGGATCCGAATTATACCCGGCTGCGTCCACATCCGCGTCCTCACCAGGCTCGGGCGGGACGTACATGAACGTCTCTCCCCGCGGCGCGAGCGTGAGCAACAGCGTATTCGACGGCAGCTTGCTGGCGGGGACGTCCGGTACCGGCGCGAGTCTGTCGAGCGCAACGTCCCAAGAGGCCAACATGCTCCATTCCTCGGACCCTTGGGCCGTTCTCGCCCCATCCGATTCAGCGCGCGCCTTGCCCTTGCCCTTGCCCTTGTCGTTGGTGATGGGATCGAAATCGCCCCACCGCGTCCCCGCGACGCGGCCCCACACTTCGATCCGGACAGCGCCAGCGCCGAGATCGGCGCCGGGGAAAAAAGCGTCCGGATCCACCGAGAAGACCGGATTGGTCGATGGGCGGTGAATGGGCGAGATGTAGCTTGGAGGAGGTAAAGTAAGGGGAGGAGATTGCGTAGTCGAGGCGGTGGATGTAGGACGCTTGGTCGGTGACGGTGTGCGCTGGAGCCGTCGGGTGGAGGAGGGAGAGGACGTGCGGGACGAGGTTGATGGCGCGGGCGAGGTGCCGCGTCCCGGAAACCTGGCGGTGGACGAGCCGGGCGACGCTCGCCCTTGAGTGAGGCGGGAGGGCGGGCTACTGGGGAGTCTCGTACGGGCGGGCGGAGCTGCAGCGGCTGGTGGCGACTTGGGGGTCACGGTAGACCCGTTGACAGCTCGTTTCTTCGTACTCGTCGCGGTGGCGGTCGCTCGCGACGTCACATCCTTGCGCAGGTTGGACGGAGTGCTTGGCCGCGAGGTCGGCTTGCCGTTCTCTTGCGGCGCTTTGGCCTTCGTAGCAAGATCGCCTAGCCCCGTATGCGGCACGCGTATTACAATGAACGTTTCCACAAGTCGAGACTTGATGACCTTCTCAAGTCCCCTCTGCGAAGTGTCGAGCCGGAAGGCAGATGACGTAGGGATGGAGAAAGCCGAAGTTGACGGAGCCGAAGCCAAGGACGGGCGGGTGTGCGAAGTCGTCGACGAGGCAGAGTTCTTCCTCCCAGGTCGTGGCGTGCCCTGCGCCGACGAGGTGGATGCGCCGCTACCAGAGAAACGTCGCGTTTGAGGACCCTCCTTTTCTTGCTTGACCCTCCTTGCATCGGGGGAAAAGCCAACCTTCGGCGACGACGATGTATTGGGGACAGTCCTCCGACCCCGCTCGCTCCCCGCTTCCTCCTTAATCGAGGACACGCTCCTGAGCGTGCCGATCGAGGTCGTGGATGACTTCCGGCTCCGCTTGCGCGCCTGGGAGACCGTCACATCCAAGTCATCCGAGAAATGGCCCGAGGGCGTGAATTGAGACGATTCTGAGGGCTGCGAGAGGGCAGATGCGAACGCGTCGCGGACGGGGAAGGGCGTGAGGTTGCGGATCTGGAAGGAGGTGACCTGCCGGATGCGTCGCTGCAAGGGTTGACGAGTCAAACTACTATTCGTAATGCATACGTAAGAATGAAGGTCTATACCTGATAGTATGATCCTCTATCGAGCTCGTCCACTGTGCCAGACCGGGGAGGCATGGCTCTCGTAGTTGGCCTCTGCTACCAAAACCGGTGAAGTTGAAGCAGCAGTTCGAGCGGTGATCGTGTAGCTATTCGTTTCAGGAACCTCCAATAGATTAGGCCTGTAACATCAAGGTGACCGAGAGGGATACCAGCGTGAGGGAAAGGGACAGCACAATTCGCGAAACAGAACGAACTGGAATAGCCACGGCTCGGATTGCCGCTTACCGCGCCGGTCGTGGCCACCTTCGTACCTTTGTCTCGTTCTCGAATGGCGCCCAAACCACGACCTATCAAGAAGACTGCGAAAACTCCATACGAACCAGACGGAAAGGCACCAGTACTAGCGCCTCCCAATGATGCCAGACCCGCTCAGACCATCAGCGCCCCGAGCACCAGCGCGAGCGCAGCCATGCCCCCTCCCCCGGCTCCTCCACCACCACCTCAGGCCATCCTAGAGCCAGAAGCGAAAGAACTATCAGTGTGCTTGAAGGTTTGCATTTCCTGTCTTTTGCGTCATGCCTCGCTCATCCTTTCATCAGAATGCCGTCGTGAAGACGGGTCAGATCTACGGATTCTACGCGGACACCAGGCGATTGTACGTGGACATCGAGTCAACCAGCATGCGGTTCTCGCTAACCCCTGCTGCAGGGGCATACAGAGATATGCGCAACATCCGCCGCGCTCCATGGTTTCCGCCCTCGGTCGCGAAATCGAGAGATACGACGCGCTCATGGACACGATCGAATCTCAACTCGTACGCTACCTGTTTGTTCTTTTGTAAAACCGGTTTATAAGACGTAATGCGACAGCTTCATTCCATTGCGCTATTGCGCCGCGAGCTCCAGATCGAGCAAGACAAGGCCAAAGCCGCCGAAGAAGCCGTCGCCTCCCACACCCGCTCGCGCACCGCATCCCTCTCCCCGGCGACCACGCGCGCCTCCCTCCCGCCCGTCTCCGGCACCGACCCCCCGACCTCCGACGGCCAGGACTCCATCCTCGGCCTCCCATTGACCGATGAGCCCTCCTCCGCCGCGCCTTCACGCAATTCGCAAAGCACGCCTCCCGCCGCGACGCCTAGCGCTACCGCCCGGCGCATGTCCACCATCTCCCTCTCCTCGCTCAACCGGCCCTCCTTTCCCCATAAGCTCGACCTCTCTTCCGCATCGCTCGCCCTCACACCCTCCGACGCCGCTCTCTTCGCGACCGGGCTCGCCTCGCCTGTCACGCTCGCCCCGCGCTCAGCCCGTCCCTCCGCCGCGAACGAGCTCCCTCCCGACCTACTCGCCATGGCCCTCGCCCAAACGTCTCCCAATGGCGGGCGCGAGGTCGACATCGACCTCACCATGGACGACTCCTCGCCTCCCAACGCTCTGGGCGCGATCGGCAGCTCCGCCGACAAGCCGATCGAGCTTGACCTGGAGCTCGACATGGACCTCTTCGGGGACGGCGCCGACGACGGCTCCGGCGGGGGCCTCTTCTCGCCCTCCGGCGGCGTGCCTACCGGGCTGCCCAACGCGGGTGACGGTCAGTCCAACCCCGGCGCTGGCCAACCAGGGACCTCCGATGGCGTGCTCGGCCTCGATGTCCTCGACTCCTTCACGTCTTCCGCAGCGCCGTCGGATTCCGAACTCTTCCAGAGTCTTGCTGGTGGCGACCCTGCCTCCGCCCAAGGGTCCCAGCCTGGCCAGCAACAACCCCAGCAGCCCGCTCAACACCTCGACGTCCCAGGCTCCAGCGACGCGCACGGCGCCGCTCCCTCGCCTGGGGCAATTCTCGCCAGCTTCGCGGCCGCCAATCCCCAGGCCCAAGATGGGTCGACCACCCATCCGGACGGGAACTTCAACTTCGCTTCCCTCGGTCTGGATCAGTTCAACGACTCGAGCTTCTTCTCGTCGGAGACGGATACCCAAGGGGAAGGCGGTGGGACGGAAGACATGGCGTCGTTGCAGGAGATGCTGGATTTTACTAGCCACGAAACAGCAAGTTGACGGTCATATCCGGCGACTCACGCTTGGAAGCAGCCGGTCATCAGTCTTCGTCGTGTGTCGTGTAGCACGATTTTATGCAAACCAAGTGCAGTTATTGTGACGGCGGGGACGCGAATACGAGTACAGTCGTTCGGGAACAAACAAAGAAAAGAGATCCCGGAATTTGCCAAGGAGAAAAAGAATTATCGTCCATTCTCGGAGGCAAAAAAGCAGGCCTGGTTGCTGAAGCAACAAGCCCTCCCAGATCGCCTACCATCTACAGTGAGCAAGACAAGTAGGCCCTGCGGTAAGCAGGCCCTCCTTGTAAGCACCGGGTGACCACAATCATCGCATTTTTTTTTCTTCTTTTCTGTGTTTTTTGGGGAGTTTCGCTTGTTTATTGGTTGCGAGTGTAAGATCGTGAACTGTCCCGAATGTGTGCCGGCTCACCGGCTCATACGAGGTGTGGTCTAGTTCGGATCTTCAAGGGACAGCCCGAATATGACGGCAGCAAGCATCAGAGCCGCGCTCAACCCGCCCACGATCGCCATAACGGGCTGCGTTCAGGCACACCGACGAGAGCATCGGAGACGTGATTCCTATGGCCACCACTGCCGTCGCCAGCCTGGATGAAGCCCTGCCGAGATACCCTCTAGCCTCCAGCGCCAGCAGCACACTGCCGAGGAGGTTCGCCTGGAGCCCGATGACCGCGATGATCGCCGCAATCTCGAGGGACAGCGAATGGACGGGACCGTAGCTTGCGAACCACAGGCATGCATCGTGGCATATGGCTGCGAATGCCAGAGGCTGCCAGAGGTGAGGTTAGTTGAGTAACGCCCGACGGGGATACGCAACGCACCAGAGGCAACAGCTTGTTGGCCATGGCGACAGGGCCTGACTGGACAATTGCGTGCTGTCCCTGAAGCTGGATTGAATGGCGGATAAGGTTAGCTCCGTTGGCACACACCGCGAGCGCGAGTATGTACGCACATCAAAAGGAGGCAACGCAAACTAGGGTCACAGAGTGAAGGAAACCCTGAGAGCCCATGTCAGCCCGCTACACAGATCATATACCCGCCTCCACAGCCATTCGAGGCACTGCGGATTCAGCGTCACAAGCGTGGTACAGTTAAGCTATTGGGCGGCCTTCTCAACACAGACGGGATCAAAAATCTCGCGGGTTGCTGTAGTGCGCAGAGCCGGATCAGAGATGCTGCGAGCAAAAACCATGAAGATAGGCACGATGCTAATGCCCCGTTCGGTTGTTTCAAAAGAAAATGTGGCTGGCTGAGAGCGTTGCCTGGAGAGGTAGTTGCTCATTTCATTCCATACCAGGGTACGCAATGGAAAAACGGAAATGCTCCATAATGCAAAGTTTTGAGTTACTGATACAAATGCGGATCAGTGCGCTTCCCGCTTCCTTGGCGTCGACCGTAAAATATCATCCACCCTGCGAGCGCATTAGCCCCCCAAACTCATAAACAAGAGAAGAACACTCGCCGAATAATCATCTCTGCCGCTTCGCTAGCGCTGAGAACGACCTGCCTCTTCAGCTTGTAGCTCTCCGTGATGCCCAACTCGCGCATAGACGCGATGCTCCCGTTGTTCATGTCCAACCCCGCGTCGCTCTTGCCTTCGAAGTGCGCTGCGCGCAGCCTCGTGACGAGCTCGCTAGAGTCGTATCCTGCGTTGTCCGCGAGAATTATTGGAATCTGCCTCAGCGCGCGCGCAAACGCCTCGACGGCGAGCGCCTTCTTGCCCTTCACCGTCCGCGCGGCCTCGTCCACGGCGCAGCTCATAAGCATCTCCGAGCATCCGCCACCGAGGACGATACGGGTCTCCTTCACGGTCTGGGACAGAACGGAGAGCGCGTCGTGCAGTGATCGGTCGGCTTCGTCGACCATTTGGTTGGTTGAACCGCGGAGCACTACCGTACACGCCTCCCCGGCAGCTACTCCAGAGAACTTGATAAGCTACAGAGTCGTTGAGCCTCAGCGCATCCCAGTCAGGAAGGGAGAATACGTACCTTGTCCTCGCCGATCATAATCTCCTCGATGAGCTCGCAGTGTCCGAGCTTGACGAGATCGGGCCGATCAAACGTGCTCGCAATCTCACCACCGGTAACCAGCGATAATCGCTCGACGCCCTCAAAATCGGCGTGCTCTATCGTCAGGATGCCCTTCTCCGCCAACAGGGACTCCGGGTAGTTGTAGATCAGCTGCCTGTTCACGAAGACGTTGATCCCGTGAGCGGCGATAGCCTCCACCTTGGCCTTCATCTTCTCCTTCTCGGCTCGCTCCAGCTCGGCTAGCTTTCCAGTTCCATCGACCTTGACGCGCGCGCCGAATATTTTGATCTTGTCCGTGTCCATTGCTAGGGAACGTCAGTAGAATAACTTAGCGATCTCGATGGGCAGGGCTCACCCGTGTTGGCAATCAGAATTTTCGCGTTTTCCAGCCGCTTCGGGCAGTTGACTCCAATCGTCTTGTCCAAGATAAAACCTGGAAAGGTTCAACTTCAATGCTTCAGTGAAGGGACCAAGAGCGTGATGCCGTTACCTTCGTCCAAGTACGAATCCGTAAGCTTTCCGCCGGCTTTCTTGATGATTTGGATATGTTCAAGATCCGTGGATCCCTGAAAGAGGGATGAGAGTGTGCATTGCGCGTAGATGATCTATGTACCTTCAGCCTCAACACCGCATCGACGGCCAGGTTCGCGAAGTAGTCCTTGTCCTGTGAGAGAACCTTGGACGACAAGGTCGTTTTCGCGATGTTGACCAGATCCGCTCTGAATTGAGCTGGATCTGAGCTGCAAGTCCGCCGATAGGCGTGAGTGCAATGACCAAGGGACGCGTTCAAGCCTACGAACCTGTTGTCTACCGCAGCTTTCTCAAGTGCGCCGAGCGCAGCAGCGCTTGCTATCCGATAGCCCTCCACAATCGTCTGAGGATGTATCTTCTGCGCGATCAACTTTTCTGCCTCCCGCAACAGCTCCGCCGCGAGCACACAGACGCTCGTCGTGCCGTCGCCGACCTCATCATCTTGCACCTTCGAAATATTCACCAAGATTTTTGCGGCCGCGTTGTCGAGTTGTATCCCCTTCAGTATAGTCGCCCCGTCGTTCGTTACGTTGATATCGCCCGTCGATCCTGACTGGAGGATTTTGTTCATGCCCTTCGGTCCCAGCGTAGACTTAACAAGATCTCCTAGGGCGAGAGCCCCGACGAAAGACGACAGACGCGCATTCTCCGCTTTCTCCTCTGTGGCCTGAGTTGATCAATTCAGTTGAACATTCGCAGGGTGTTCTGGTGGTGCGCACCTCGTCCCCGAAGATGTGCATAGACATTTTGTGATGAAAGGCTGAGGCAAACGCGCGGACGGGTATCAGTGTTCACGGGAGCGGCTTACAGCCACTAACTATTATACAGCTCCAGCTTATGGCGCGCGCGCTCTGTTCGAACTTTGGAATCGTTCGCACTTCGTCTGCTACATAACTTCCGATATTCGACGCCGGAACATGCAATATATGATGCCGTAACAAACAACAACTCTCGTATTGCTCTGAGCCTTCTCTATGCGCAGTTTGGTAAAAATGAGGCTGCTCATATCAGCGAGAATATAAGTATGTACGCCCGAATGTGAAGGTGTGGTACGTCGTATGTTCCTTCTTTATCGGGCCAGTGCCGGTTCGTGTGCGCGTGCGCAAGATGTTGTACATTGTACGTCACGCTAATGTATGGCCAAGCATCGACTCACAACCCTTCGTTTCATAGAAGTAAAGTCATTACTGATTCATCAACTGGAGAGCTTGAACATGAGTATCACGCAACATCATGCATCGTCCAATTCTGACTGCCGAAATAGGACGGAGTGGTGCAATATCAAAGAGACGTAGGGCTTTGCATCACGAAAAGAAGTCTTGTGCGTCGACATAGTCATCCTCGCTGCCGTCCTCTGATCCCCGGTTCTCTTCATTGATACCACCGTTGCTGCCGTCGTCGTTTTGGTCCTCAGCATGGCCGTCCCTGATAAGAGTAACGAGGTCGTCCGTCAAAGCAGCGTAGTCCAGTACGGTAAAACTATATGAAGGAGCTCAATGACGTTGTCGAGGAATGACAGCGCAGATTTACCGGCTCATCATGAATGTCAATCCATCCAGCTTCAGCTGAAGACTCCATCGCGCCCCATCTCCCGTTTCCCGATCGTAGTAGCAAGAGGTGACAGTCGATGTATTGTTTCCCTCCTCATCCGAGGACCAATAGCCCCAGGCCACGTGCGGAGGTCCGATCTCGACGTGGGGATATTCAAAGAAATAGAGGGTGGATGGAATGATGTCGCCTTGCCGCACCGCTCCAAGGTTCGTTGTGCGGGACGTTATCATACATGTCACTGAAGAATGACGTAAATTAAAAGGAGGAGCGAGAATGCAGTATAATAAGCCAACGGACCTGCGCCAAGGTCAGTGGCAGGGATATCGTGAGCGTCTGCCATACGGACTCCGTGACGAAACAACCATAACCACGCCGACGGAATATCAGGCTGTGGCCATGCGTTGCAGCGGATCGAGATCCCATAGGTGCTGTGCTGTACATGAACAGCATACCTGCGCACAATGAGATTATTCGATGCTCGTCATAAGGTAACCGTCCTTGAAAAAAGGCCATACCGGATTGTGCCGTCCGGTAACACATGATATTCACCCTCATTGATCGATTCTGCTGAGCCGCCGGCTCGAAACCAAGAACGCCTCCGATCAGACGTGGACTCCCCGGCATCGGCATGACCTCGCCAACCGATACATGGGTGGTCATTCGAATTCGTACCAATGTTCACGATGGGGCCAGCACTTGCAAATTTTGCGTCGAGCACCCGTGGGATGTACAGCTTGTCAATGATGCCTGCTTCATCTCGCGATGTAAACAATGCTTCCAGCAATTCCAATCTGGATCTTTCACGCATTTGGTGGGCCGTGGCTCCAGGTACATCGTAAAGCCACTGAATGGGCATCGCCTGTTCCTTGCAACGATGATTCATTTCAGTCAAACAGAACGTCAGGAGATGGGCCTACGCGACTTCGTGAAAGTGGCAACTGGTCATTCTGGTCGAAATAGAAACGACGCAGCACTGGTTCAACCTCAGCGAATTCAATGTCAAACACGACACGACCACTTTGATCAATATTGGCAGAATGCGATATCTGCGAGGTATAGGATCAGTATAGATTCAACGACGTTTGATAAATAGGCAGACACGATACGCCGTCCTTTGTAGAGGAACTATCATTGTACCATCGCCTAGCATACTGATTTCGCCATGCCATATCTTGCCATAGAGTTGGATCATGTAGCTCTGGAGAGATTGTACGGTATCCTGACGGAAAGATCTGAACGTGTTGACAGCAAGCATCTGCAAGTAACTCACCTGTATTTCATGGGTCTGCGTGGCAATGAAGCATTTAGAGCGGTCGGCTGGAAGTAATTACACACCCATGTCACCACATGCCTGAGTTGCTCCATAGATCTTATGTTGGTCATGCATGACTTGACATCTGTACGACCTGTTGCAAAGCATGAGCTTTGTGATGCGAAGGTGAGAACTAGTATTTGATCACTAACCCGTGTGGGTCACGTAGAAGGGTGTGGATTCACTACGGGAGTAACCGATCAATTGCTCGACATGGGAGAACCTGATGGGCAACAATTAGCAATAGGAAATGGGGGGAGTATTCACTTACCGGAGGCGCATGTCCCGGAGCAGCTTCAGCTTGAGATTGTATGCAGCGTCGCGTCGAGAATACCTCTTCATGACAAGTGTTTCATTTGTTGTGCGGAGAGTGACGAGATATGTCACTGAATCTTCGCCTTGCAATCGCCGTAGTTCTTTCTGAATGATTATGTCGGAGCTGCGGAGCAACATGAACTTTCCGCGCAGACATCAGCTACGTATTCAGGGCGTGAATGGCGAACTAAGCAAGACTCACGTCGCCGTCGTAAAGACTCTCCGATTTCTGCATCGCAGCGACGCTGTCAACAGAACGTTGGATACCTTCGAGCGCTATCCTCAAATGCGCCATCTCCACTCCCGAGTGAAGCTGAGAATTGATCTGGACATTTCTAGTCTATCAGCGAGAACGAGGTAAGATGTTTGGATGTCTCATACCCCGAATATATTAAGCGCATCCTGGAAGTCACATGAAATTTGCTTAAGTTCCGCGTTGATCTTGGAGTAGCTCCGGATCCTGCTGAGTATGCTGAGCTCCGATAATTTATGAGAAAACTTCCAGGTTCGTTCCAAAGTTCTGTCAGCAGCTTGAGTTCTCACCAGGCAAAATGACAGGTGGTGATACCTTAGGAGGGCTTCGATATCTGAGTTCAAATTGGCGACTTGTTCCACTTCCATACGCATCACCTTGTTGGCTATCGCCCCCGCGACAGCTGCAGCACGACGCGCCAGCAGCTGACAATCTTCCTTGTTCGATTTCGCTCTCTGTAGGGATGAAGGGGTACATGAGCGCTCCCGAATGGGCATGTGAAAATAAGGGTCCAAACCTCCGCAGTCTTGGCGATCTGTAGTGCAGTACCAAGGATGCTCTCGAGGTAATGTCCTGCGACCGGTACGGCCTTTGTGGCAGCTATAGCGATCTCCAGAACCTGTATGGTAGTGTCCATCGCTGCCTGCGGCTTGCTTGTTCTCGAGTGTGCGCGGAGCGGATGGGGTTGGGTGAGATCGCGCAAAACACGGGCATGCCTCTGTAGAGCTTTATAATGCCTGCTATATCAAGTGGCGAGCATTCTCGTCTGTAGTAATCCTATGAGCGCTGTGCAAACCTTCGCACCCATCTGTCACTGTCATATATATAGTATCACTGCCATAACGGGTTGACGTCGGCTCTGGTCATGCCAGATGAATGCAAGCTACACGCGCCCGTTCGAAGAGCCAACTTTGTAGATATGGATTCCAATGAACATTGAGAGTCGGTAGATGCTGGCCGAGGTCACCTTAAGCAGCCTGCAAAGAGCGATGAGCAGAAGGCGCGATTAGCACGGAACACAATGCAATTTGACACAACGTGAGCAAGATGGTTCGAAACACGGCATTCCAACCCCTCAAAAGAGGTCAAGAGGACTGATTGCGGTGCGCAAATGGCTTGAGCCGGCCGGTATGAGCCTGGGAGGTGGACATAAGAAGGGAATGTCTCACGGATACGTAACTTCGCAAAATGGCAGCCTCTTTGTGCAGCCCTATCACGCTCAGCGCTGGCGCTGAACGGCAAGACTGAAGTCGTTCAATCCCAAATCAAGCGCATATCCCCGCCTGTGAACCACTGGTCCTCATGAGCCAACATTGACTTTGCTGTGTACTGCCTGAATTGAGGATCCGGCACATTCTCACTACATTCATTGTCTGTCTGGTGGCAAGAGTCAATTGTCGCGACGGAAATTCACCTCGGTTGCTGAATACGCACCCCAGCAACTATCAAAAACTATCGCGGTAAAGGCCGAGGCATTGCCGACCCTGAACCACTGCACTTTGACGTGTGTTTATCATCATTTTCTCAGAAATCTCCTGCACCCAGCTCTCCATCGTCACTGCATCAGGAAAAGTACCTCCTGACAATTTCTCAACATTATGCTCAACCTTGTCCCATATGTACATATTTTGTCTTCTTGTGACAAATATGTACATATTAGACATATTGGAGATCTTTGAACTGTTTGTAAAATTAGTTAAGTCCCTTTGTGGGCATCAACATATTGTTGCAAATTTGCCACATGTGTTCACACGATGCTCACATTTGCTGCATTACTTAACACTTTGTTGCATTTGACACCAGATATAGCACTCTGTTCTAGTACAAGTCTGCTCAACCGGACACGATTCGTTCAGGCTTACACAGAATTATGATAATAGTTATGCTACTTATACATATGTACCATCATTAGCATACTTTGTACACATACTGGTAACAGGCAGGCGGGAGGCGGGGAAAGGAGGGCAGTAGCGAAGGAGGGCAGGAAGGGCGTCTGCGGGCGGGAGGCCGCACCCAGCAAGACTATGTTGGCAGCTCCCGCTCGGGAGCTGGGCGAACGGTCAGCGCGGGGAGCGAAATCTTTGCCGAGCGAGAGCGCGTTGGCGGCCCTCGCTCGAGGCTAGGCGAGAGGCGGGCGAGAAGGCAGGGAGGCGGACGAGAAGGCGGGGAGGCCGGCGAGAGGCCAGCAAAACGCAGGCGAGAAGGCGGCGAGAGGCGATGGGCCGCGCACTTGCTGGCACCGCGTCCGGCGCATTTGGGAGCGCATGGGCCGGCGCACCTGCAAGCGCGGGGTCGAGGCACCTGGGAGCGTGGTGGGCAGCACACCTGTGAGCGCAGCGGGCGGCGCACCTGCGAGTGGGGTGGTGAGCGCGCTTGCGAGCGCGGTGAGCGGAGACTGGCTGGGGGCGACGAGCGCACTTGCGAGCGCGGCAGGCGGCGTGTTGGCGATGGGAGACGGGCATGAAGGCATGGAGGCCGGCGAGAAGGCGACGAGAGGCGGGGAGGCTGGCGAGAGGCGGACGAGAATACGACGAGGCGGGCGAGAGGCGGGCGAGAGGCGGACGAGAAGGCGGGGAGGCGGGCAAGAGGCCGGAGAGAGGCAGGGAGGCGGACGAGAAGGCGGACGAGAATGCGACGAGGCGGGCGAGAGGCGGATGAGAGGCGGACGAGAAGGCGGAGAGGCGGGCAAGAGGCCAGAGAGAGGCAGGGAGGCGGACGAGAAGGCGGGCGAGAGGCCGGAGAGGGGCGGGGAGGCGGGCGAGAAGGCGGCGAGAGGCGGGGAGGCGGGTGAGACGCGGGGAGAGAGACGCGGGGAGGCGGGGAGGCGGCGAGAGGCGGGGAGGCGGGTGAGAAGGCGGGCGAGAGGCTGGCGAGAGGCTGGCGAGAGGCTGGTCGGAGGCGGGCGCGGGGGGCGGGATGCAACACCGAGCCCGACCGCGTTGGCGGCTCGGGCTCGGGGTTGGTCGAAGGCGGGCGGGGCGGGGCGCGAGTGCGAGAGGTGACCCCGAGTGCGACCGCGTTGGCGGCTCGCACTCGGGGCAGGTCGAGGGGGGGTGCCAGGGTGGGGAGGCGAAGGAGGCGTTCCCCCAGCGTGACCGCGTTGGCGGCTCCCGCTCGG